>NC_051331.1:6847394-7147394 GCF_015220235.1 Choloepus didactylus
CACCGAGCCCAGGCACTCGCAGGGCCGCACGCGCGAGAAGAGCTCCTGGGTCGGTGGGGGGGAGGGGGGGCAGCGCTCAGTGGCACCCGTCCCCCCCCCAGTTCCCACGCCCTCTGCCCTGGTCCTCGGCCTCACCACGTCCATCAGGGTCAGTTGCTCGGCCACCTCCTCCGCACTGAAGTCCAGGAGCTCGGGGCCGTCCTGCACCAGCTCGGCCTCCTCCTCCGGGCAGCCCTCCGGGGAGTCTGGGCCTGGAGCCTGGACAGCTCCCTGAGGTCCTTGAGGGAGAATTAGAGGGCAGGGGTGGAGTATAAACTCGGTAATTCAACACATTAACCCAGTGAGGGAAGCACTATCATTTAATCTCCATCCTACAGGTGGGTAAACAGAGGCAAGGAGCAATTTGCCCCCTAGCTGGGGTAGAAAATCGAGTTATAGGATTTTGAGACTGTATTAGGATAAGATTCCTTGACCCTCTTCTTTGAGGGAGAGGTGGTGTAATTTTGTGGTTAAGGGAAGGCTGCTGTCGGATAGTCCCAAGTTCAAATCCATACTTGTCCAGACTTTGAACCTCTCTGTGCCTTGGTTTCCCCATCTGGATTTCTTTTTTAATTAAACGAGACTATGTATACCAGACTACTATAAAATGCCCAATATATAGGAATAATTTTTACCACAGTGGGTTTCAAAGGCGGTGCCTCACAGGGCACATTTTAGGAGTTTCTAGAGTTGTTTTCTGTTCCAGGTTGGGGGGCAGGATGCTGGGGTCCTGCTGGACAGGGGCAGACTTGCACAGTGAAGAATCACTCCACCGGCCTTCACATGTCCCTCCAGACAGCTGTGTCATTGCAAACCTGCTTACCGTAATCTGTGCCCGGAAACTGCCTATCTTGCTCAAACTATTTTGGCCGCAGGAAAGCAAGGACAGCAAAAAGTCTGGACTTTGTTTTGCTTGGAATTTGCAAGTGTTGCTCACTGTTTTGCAAAAACGATGTCAGTGGCAGCTGTGTCTGATTTGCCACTGACACCCCCGCAGTAGATAGCATCAGTGGCTGTCAAATCTACCGCCAAGCTACTCAGGCAAAGCCACTGGGCAACATCCTCATGTCCCCTAGTGAGGCAGGTCCAAGAGGTAACAGATCAGAAAGCATAGCTTATGGTTGTGTCGATTACATTCATCTATTTATTTCTCCTTTGTATTGCAGTTATGGCATCGCATATACATATTTTTTAAAATTATCTTTGTCAGTCTGTTTAGCTATCTTTCATTTTAGAGCAGGAAACGAGGCATTGCAAAATAGTTAGCTTTGAAAATTGGACATTGGAAAAATATTGCTCCAAAATCTAATCACATCTTTAGATTTTTACAGCAAATGAGGGAACAGGGGAACAAGTTATATAACACAAGGAAGCAAACAGACAAATCCAGAATATGGGACATTCCTTGGGGAAAATGACTCATTTTTTTCTCTAACAGCATTAGACAAAAGATGAAGGGGTACTGTTATAGAATAAAAGAGACTAAGAGATAAACACCCAAATGCCTTGAGCAGATCTTCTTTGGATCCTCGTTCAAAGAAATAAATGTAAAAAAACAATCCAAAGACCATAGGGGAACTTGAATATGATCTGGGTATTTTTTGCTATTAAGAAATTATTTTTGATTTTGTAAGCAATGATTATGGGCATGAAGGTTATGTTAAAAAAAGAAAATATATGTCCTTGTCAATTAGAGGTGCACACCAAAGTATTCACTGGTGAAGTGACACGAAGTCTGGGGTTTGTTTTAAAATCCTCCCAAAACACACACACACACACAGACACACACACCAAAACTTGACACATTGATTGCTGTTGAAGACTGGGTATTGGAGTGTTTGTCATATATCCTCTCTACTTTTATGTCTGAAATTTTCCATAATAAAAAATAAACTCAAAATAAAGATGTTATGGCTTCCAGTCAGCCAAGATAGTGGCATAAGACATTCCAGGGTGCCCTCCCTGCACAGGATCTTTGAAAAATAGCAAAAACTGGCAGTGACATCTTCCTCAAAAGTCCAGGAAACAGCTAAAAAGTTTCAGTAACTGGGTGAGTGCTGAATCAGTAAAAGAAGCTTTAAAAATGGTAGGAGAATCTCATGGTGCCTTTGCTGACCCCTCCCCCTGCCCATCCCTGGTGTGGTGGGGAGCCAGCCTGTGCTTCCAATGTGGGTCCCCAGCCCTGTTCTGGAGGGAGAAGACTGACCTGTACGCACTTACTGGGGTGCTAATACTGGGTGCCAATCTATTGGGTGACAGCCTGAAAGACTGAACCAGGACACTCCTCTCTGGCTTGCCCTCCTGGAGCTTGCCTTGTAGGCAGAAGCAGCTTGCAGCCAGCTAAAGCAGTGTAGGAAACAACCAGTCTAAGCAGCCTGGGGCAAAGGACTAGCTGCTGTTAAACTTACAATGGAACATCCAGGAAGGGGTGAAGTCTACTCCATAGAGAGTAAAGGAGACCCTCAGATTCCTGTAAAGAGGTTAGGGGCAGAATTACCAAGGCTGAGAGCTAGCACAAAACCTGGACAACAGGCAGGCACTTCATTTTTGCCTTGAGCTGATCTTCTCCATAGGAGGGCTAAACTCTGAAGGAGAGCACCAGACAATATGCAGCCAACTAGCAAAGACTGTGAAAGGTGTTCTGGGCATTGGTTTGTTTGTTTTTGTTAGCTCTTGACACTCAAGAAAATCTGTCATATCATTAGCTGCATACAAATTTAAGGAACAGACAGCTCAGGGACTAAATCCCAGAGTAAACACTTTAAAATATTAAAATGTACAGCATGTAATAAAAGATTACAAGGCAAACAAAGAAACAGGAAATGAGGACCCATCCAAAGGAACAACATAACCATTCAGAAACCATCAATGAAGAAGACCAGACTTTGGATATACTAGACAAAGACTTTTAAAAAATGATTTTCAACACGCTTAAGGAGATAAAGGAAAACACCCAAGAAAGAACTAAAGGAAATCAGGAAAACAACGAATGAAAAATACGAGCATCTTGATAAAGAGATAGAAATTTTTGAAAGGAACCAACAGAAATACTGGAATTGAAGACCACAATAACACATGAAAAATGCCCTAGAGAGTTTCAACAGCAGACAGTGGAGTTGGCAGAAGAATCAGTGAACTCAAAGATAAGACAATTGAAATGATTAAGGCTGAGGGGAAGAAAAAATAAAGGGAACAGAGACTAAGAGAACTGTGGAACAAAATCAAGCTGCATTGTATGTGTTATGGGAATCTCAGAAGGAGAAGAAAGGAGCAGAAGGAATATTCAAAAAATTACTGGCAAAAAACTTCCTAAATTAAAGAAAGATATGAATACACACATTCAAGAGGCCCAGTGAACCCCAAACAGGATAAACTCGAAGAGAACCACCCCCGGACACATAGTAGTCAAACTGACAAACTCCAGGGACAAGGAGAGAGTTCTGAAAGCTGCAAGAGAAAAGCAACATGTTATGTATAAGGGAGTCCCAATAAGATTGTGTCAATTTCTCATCAGAAACCATGGAGGCAAGAAGGTAGTGGGACAAAATATTTAAATTGCTGCAAGTAAACAACTGCCAACCAAAAATGTTATATTTCGCATTTTGTCTCACAAAAATGTGGGAGAGATTAAGACATTCCCAGAAAAACAAAAATGGAGGGAGTTTGACACCAGGAGACCTGCCCTAGAAGAAATGCTAAAGGGAATTCTTCATACTGAAACGAAAAGACAACAGATAGTGGTTCAAAGAGGCATAAAGGCAACTATTTGGGTAATTATAAATGCTAGTACTATATTGTTGTATTTTTTGATATGTTACTCCACTTTTTACTTCTTACTAGTTTTAAAAAACATAAGCATAAAAAGTAATGACAAGTCTATGATTTGGAGCCTACAAAGTATGAAGATGTAATTTGTTACAAATACAACAAAAAGGTATGGGGACAGTAGGTGTATGCTATTAAAGTTAGGTTGATGTGAAATCAAATGTGATTTAGGATGTTAAACTTAAGTCCCAGGGTAACCACAAAGAAACTATCTGAAAAATGTATATGGAAGGAAAAAAGAAGGGACTCAAAATGGTACACTACAAAAAAAAATCAAATAAATATGAAAGTAGGCATTGACCAAAGACCTGAGAAACCAAAATGGTAGAAAACTTACAAAGACCAAAGGGCAAATTGCCAAAAGAAAGTCCTGCATTATCAGTAGTTACTTTAAAATGTAAATGGATTAAGCTATCCAGTCAAAAGGCAGAGATCAGTAGAATGGATAAGAAAGCATGGCACAACTATACGCTATTTACAAGAGGCTCACCTTAAATCCAAAGACACAGGTAGGTTAAAGCGAAAGGATGGAAAAATATACCATGAAATAGTAACCAAAAGAGAACTGGGGTAGCTTTACTAATATCAGATAAAATAGATGGCAAGTTAAAAACTGTTACAAGGGACAAAAAAAGTCTTGATATAATGATGAAGGGGTCAATTCAACAAGAAAGCATAACAATGTTAAATACATATGCACCTAACAACAGAGCCTCCAAATATATGAAGCAAACACTGACGGATTTGAAGGGAGAAAGACGTTTCTACATTAATAATAGACTTTGATGTATCACTTTTGATAATAGATAAAAACATCTAGACAAGAGATCAAAAGAAATAGAAGGATATAGAAGGAACAGATACTCTAAACCAGCTATACCTAACAGACATATATAGAACACTTGACCCAGTGGCAGCAAAATACACACTGTTCTCTAGGGCCCATGGGTCCTTCTCTAGCATAGGCTATACTTTAAACACAAAACAAGACTAAATAAATTTTAAAATATTGATATCATACAATGTATCTTCTCTGACCCCAACAGAACAAAGCTAGAAATCAATAACAGAAGGAGAACTGGAAAATTCACAAATATGTGGAAATAAACATGCTCTTAAATAAACAATAGGTCAAAGAAGAAATCACAAGGCAGATGAAAATGAAAACCCAATATACCAAAACTTGTGGGATGCAGCAAAAGCAGTCAGAGAGGGAAATTTATAGCTCTAAATGCTTAAGTTAAAAAAAGAAAGATCTCAAAAAAAAAAAAAAAGAAAAAAGATCTCAAATCAGTAACCTAACCACCTTACTACTGGAGGATCTAGAAAAAGAAGAGCAAACTAAATACAAAGTGACCAGAAGGAAGGAAATAATAAAGATTAGAATAGAGATAAATGAAAGCGGGGGGCAATAGAATCAATGAAACCAAAATTGGTTTCTTTGAAAAGAGCGATAAAATTGGCAAGCCTCTAACTAGAATGACAAAGAAAAAGAGACAGAGGGCACAGATAACTAAAAGCAAAAATGAAAGGGGGGACATTACTACTGACCTCAAAGAAATAAAAAAGAATTATAAGAGGATACTATGAACAGCTGTATGCCAATTAATTAGAAAACCTACATGAAATGGACAAATTCCTAGAAACAAACAAATCACCTATACTGACTCAAGAAGAAATAGAAGACTCAATAGATCAATAACAAGTAAAGAGACTGAATCATTAATCAAAAACCTCCCAACAAGGAGAAGGTCAGAAGTAGTTGGCTTCACTGGTGTATTTTATCAAACACCCAAAGAATTAAGATCGATCCGACTCAAGCAGTCTGGAATTTGTTCGGTGTTGCCAACGTCACCCTAATACTTTAGTCAGATAAAGATACAAGAAAATTACAGACCAATATGCCTTATGAATATAGATGCAAAACTCTCAAAAAAATACTAGCATACCAAATCCAACAGCATTTTAATATACCATGATCAAGTGGGATTTATCCCAGGTATGTAAGAAATATACCACATTAATAGAATGAAGGGGAAAAAAACAAAACAAAACACATGGTCATCTCAATTGACACAGAAAAGGCATCTCTCATAATCTAACATCCTTTTATGATAAAGACACGTAGAGAACAAGGAATAGAAAGAAGGTTCCTTGACATGATAAAAGGCATATATGAAAAGCTCACAGCTATCATTACACTCCATGATGAAAGACTGAAAGCTTTCCCACCAAGATCAGAAACAAGGAAAGGATGTCCGCTGTCGCCACTGTTAGCCAACACTGTACTGGAGGTTCTTGCCAGAGCAATTAGGAAAAAGAAAGAAACAAAAGGCATCCAAATTGGAAAGGAAGGTGTAAAATTTTACCCATTTGTAGATGACATGATCCTATATATAGAAAATCCTGAAAAATCCACAGCAAGGATACCAGAGCTAATAAATGAATTCAGAAAAAGTGGTGGGTATAGGAGCAACATGCAAAACTCAGTGTTTTTCTATACACTTGTAATGAACGATCTGAAGAGGAAATCAAGAAAAAAAAATCCATTTACAATAGTGTGCCGGTTTAGATGTATTATGTCCCCCAAAACGCCATGTTCTTTGATGCAATCTTGTGGGGGGCAGACATATTAGTGTTGATTAGATTGGAATTCTTTGAGTGTTTCCATGGAGATGTGACACAATCAACTGTGAGTGAAATGTATGATTGGATAATTCCCATGGAGGTGTTACCCTGTCCATTCAGGGTGGGTGCTAATTAAATCGCTGGAGTTGTATAAAGGAATTCACAGATAGAAGGACCTCAGAGCAACTGAGAGTGACATTTTGAAGAGGAGCTGCAGCTAAGAGAGGACAAAATGCCCCAAGAGCAACACTTTGGAGAACGCCATTCTGAGATGCAACCTGGGAGCAAGCATACAACAGCCACGTGCCTTCCCAGCTAACAGAGGTTTTCCGGACCCCATTGGCCATCCTCCAGTGAAGGTACCCGATTGCTGATGCCTTATCTTGGACACTTTATGGCCTTAAGACTGTAACTGTGTAACCAAATAAACTCCCTTTATAAAAGCCAATCCATTTCTGGTGTTTTGCATAAGAGCAGCATGCGCAAACTGGAACAAAGAGCAATTAAAAAACAGAAAATAACAAGTGTTGGAGAGGATGTAGAAAAAGATGAACTCTAATTCATTACTGATAGGAATGTAAAATGGTGCAGCCACTGTAGAAAACGGTTTAGGGGTTCACCAGAAAGTTAAGAATAGAATGACCATATGATATGGCAATCCCATTTCTAGGTAGATACCCAAAAGAATTGAAAGCGGGGAAGGGGGAGTTAAGGATAAAGTGGTACAGCGTTTCTGTTTGGGGTGATGGACAAGTTTTAGTAACGGATGGAGGTGAAGAAAACCCAATTTTGTGGTGCAATTGGCCTCACTGTATGGTGCATTTGAATGTGGTTGAAAGGGGAAATTTTTGGAGTTTTGCATAGGTTACTGCAATGAAAAATCTAAAAAAAAATTCATTGGACCAGACAACACAAAGCGTGAACCCCTGTGTAAACTCTGGACTATGGGTAATAGTGCAATTATAGCGATAGTGTTTCATCAGTTGTTGGGGTCCCAGACCGGTACGGAGTATTGGTGATGGGGAGGACAGTGTATGCCAGGGGGAGTGTATGGGAGCTCTCTATTTTCTGCATGAATTTTCTGTACACCTGCAACTCCTCTAAATAAAAAATAAAAGACATGTTATAAAATAGTGTCCCAGAGCATGGCACACAGGCATTCAATAAATGTTCATTTTTCTCCTCTGACCTCGAGGAACTCAGAGCCTGGGGCTATACTGTAGAACTTTCTGCAGTGGTGGGAAGTGTTCCTTCTCTCTGCTGTCCAGCGGGTGTGTGTGTGTGTGTGTGTGTGTGTGTGTGTGTGTGTGTGTGTGTGTGTGTGGAGTGGCTCTTCAACACTTGAAACGTGGCCGGTGTGTCGGCAGTACTGTTTTTATTTTATTCGATTTTGTGTAGGGCAGAATTTATTGCATCATTTATTTATTAATTGAATTCAAACAGCCTCATGGGGGCTATTGGCGACCCCACTGGCATAAACTGGCAAAACCTTGAGGGCAGGGGCCATAAAAATAGACAACAACAACAAAAAACTAGGACTTTGTCATCGGGGAACAGAGAAGAGGGTGCTACTTTGTAAAGCAGAGAGGAACAGGGATCCTTTAATCTGAGGCCTATAGGATGGAGATTAGGTATGTAGGTGCTTCTGTAATAGGGATCAGATCAAACTCAGATGGGCAACAGATGACACTTGATAAGCTCTGAGCTGAGCCCAGAGCCTAGAGGCAATTAATTATTCAGTCAACAAACTCTCATTGATTCAGAGCCAGGGACAAAACCGATGCAAGCACCGCCTGTGGGGAAGATGTGCAAAATCCAGATTATCAAGCAAGCAAAGGGTGGTGATGGGTGCTAAACCGAGAAATAAGGCAGAGGAAAAAGACCCAGGGTGGAGAGAGGAGGATAGTTTCCTTGGTGTCAGTGGTGGATGCCCGGAAACATTCTCCAAGAGGGGCTGGCAAACTTTTTTCTGTTAAAGGGCCAGAAAATTTGCTGACATCTACTCTTCAAGAAAATATCAGGACAGCTTCTTGCATATATTTATTATAAGTGATACTTAGTGGATGAGTAAGAATCAGAAATAACCAATAAAAATTTGCCAAGATGGCATGTAAATTGTGTATTTACTGGTTTTCTTTTGCAGGGAATTGTGAGCCCTTATCTTCCATTATCTGCCCAGATCCAGTGGCTAAATATTTGTTGAAGAGCTCAATAAAGTACGTTTATCAACCCCCCTCAATGCCCCCCATTTCACAGATAAGGAAACTGAGGCACAGGGAGGGAAAATGACTTCTCCAAGGTCACACATTCAGCAAGTGGCAGAGCTGGGATTTGAACCCAGGTCTCTGGGACTCCAAAGGCAAATAGGAACTGAAAGGTCTGTAGCAGGAAACACAGGACATTCTGGGTATGGTGGCACATCTCTATAGGGGGATGGAGGTTGCAAGACAAACAGGAATACTTTGGAAGGATTATTATCCTCATTTTTCAGATGGAAAAACTGAGGCTCAGGCAATTAAGAATCTTGCCCAAGATCCTGCAAAGAACACTCACCATTCCTGAAAACCCCTCACCTGCCGGGGCCTGGGGCATTTTCTCCTCTTCTGGTTCCTGCTCAGCTTCCAACAGGAAATCTCCCAGCAGCTTCTCGGCCTCCTGGGCCTCGGCACCCCCGGGGGCTGCCCAGCTCAGAAAGGCTCGAATGCTGCCCAGGCCTGGGTGGGCAGGCGGGTCACGGAAGTCCTCGGGGTGATCTTGTAGCCAGGAGCCCAGCACCGAGATGACAGCCCTGGCCAGAGAGATGGGGCCTCAGAGCTCTGGATCTCGCCAGCCTTGTATCTGTATCTGACCCCTGACCTTTCATGACCCACCCTATAACCCTCGGGCCTGACCTCTGACCTCTACAGAGGACCAACCTCAGGTTCTTGTTGAAGCTCAGATCTTGCCCCTCTGTCTTCTTGATCTCTACCCTAGAAGGAACCCACACACACCCCCCAAAAAATATTAAGTGAAAAAAGAGGGTTGATGGGGACTCAAGAAAAGGGTTCTTGGGTTGGGGGGATTTTCTGGTTCAAATCCCGATGTGGGGAGCCCAGGGCCGGGGGTAGGATCTGAGGGTGGGGACATGGAGATCTCGGGTCCATACTGACCTCGGGGGTGGCGGTGGCGGTGGCGGTGGCGGCGGTGGCAGCAGGAGGCTCAGCACGCGGGCAGTGGGCACGAAGGCCCGGTGCGTGGCCAGGAAGGCGGGCACGAAGCCGGGATCCTGCTCGCGGTCCCCCGACGCCAGCTCGCACACCAACCGCTCCAGCCGCGCCGCCCGCAGCGCCCGCACCTTGCTGGTGCGGTAATGGAGGAAGGCCTCGGCCGCGGGGCTGGGGGCCTGCGGGGCGGTGGGGGGGGACACAGAGAGGCCGAGGGGCGGCCCCCGGTCTCCAATCTGGCTCAACCAGCACCCCCCACCCTCTGAATCCGGGCCCCCTCTCCCGATTCGGAATTTGCGCCTTCCACAAATGACCTCTCCCCCATCCCGCCCCACCTGGCTCTCACCTGGCCCTCACCTGGTCGCTTCTAAACCCCTCCCTCCAGCTCCGCCCCACTCAACCTGGCTTTTCCCAGCCTGGAGGGCCAGTTTCGCCCTTACCTGGCTGCACCTAGGTCCCCGCCCCGCTCACCTGGCGGCCTCGGAGCCCAGCCCTTCCCTGCGGCCCCAGCCCCTCCCGGGCCCCCCACCCCCTTCCTCACCTGGCTGCCCCCAGGCCCCTCCCCCGGGCTCCGGCGCTGGCTGCGCTGCCGCCGCAGGGACACGCTGTACACCGCGCCGTCCTCGGTCTCCTCGCCCCAGCCCTGCAACGGCGTCTGGACGCCGGGACCCCGCTCAGGGAGCCGCGGGGGGACCGGTCCCCTCATCCGCGCGCCCTCGGCCCGACCTTCCCGGCCGGTGAACCCCCCTTCCCAGCCCGACGCTGTGAGACTCCAGGCAGGACACCCCCCCCAACTCCGCGCCGCAGGTCTTGGGGGGCCTGGGGTGGCCTTTGGGACATCTGTTTCTACTCCCTCCGCAGACTGGCTCCGAGAGCCCCGCTCTATTCCTAAAAGGACCCCGCCGCTTCCCTGGGTCACCGGCCGTGAGCCCCCACCGCCCCAAAACCCCGCTGGGCGCTCCCCGGAGGGTCCGAGACGTCCGGATTAGGGGGAAGCGGCGGCCTGGGGTTTCTGCATCTGGGGGTCGCCAGGGATGTGGGGTCTCGGGACCCCCAGCCCCCTTACCAGGGCGAGCTCCTTGCCCGCCGCCCGCTCCATGCTGCGCGCCCGTCCCGCTCCGCGGCGCCGCCGAGTGAGGGCGGAAGGGCCGCGGGCACCACGGGACGGGGAGGGGCGGGGGGCCGCTCAGGGGCGGGGCGGGGGTAGGGGGGCCCGATCCACGGCTCTCGGATGCCCTCAGCTGGACCCCGGAGCCCGGCGACGGCCCCTGGGGAGGGCGGGCGGGGTTTCTTCCGGGTCCCCAGGCGGGGAGACCTCGGGTGTCGCCAAGGGCTTGGACGCCCCGTGCGTATTTAAGCGCGGGGTAGGTCCGCGTCCCCAGGTGGGTGGGCGGGTCCGCCCCAGGTGTGGGTGGCCGGGGGGAGCTCCCATCTCTGGGGAGGGAGAAGGCGCAAGCTGTGTCTCCAGTGGATGACCAGAGCGGTGGCCCCGGGTTTGGCGCCGCAGACGTCTTTGGGCCGGTGCAGGGTCAAGGAGAGGCGGATACCCCAGAGGCTGGTTGGGGATATTTATTGCGAGACCCCGCGACCGGCGCGGGGCCTCCTGGGGAGACCGACCGTGGGAACGTCCGGCCCGGCCCCCCCCTCTCCTCCGGGCGCCGCCGGCCCGCTCCGCAGCTCGCCCGGGCCCCGTTCAGCCCGTGGCGGGGCCCCCGGGGAGGGGGCTGTCGGGGGACGCGGGAGGGGCCCGGAGGCGCCGGGTGGGCACGAGGGCGAGTCTAGGATCTCCGCGAGCGACTGCGCTTCTTGCTGCGGGATTCGATGAATTTCTGAGAATGGATCTTGAGCGCCGCGCGGGTCACCACGTCGTTGTCGTCGTCCTGGCTCTCCTCGTCTGGGGCACACGAGAAGCAAGTGAAAGGGGGGTGGAGGGAGCCCGGGGCTCTCCCCCCGCCCGGCCCCGCCCCCGCCCCGCCCCCTCCCTGGGCTCCCGGCCCCGCCCCTTGCTCCCGCATACACTGACCGAAGAACTTGTCCTTGGGCCCGGCCTGGGGCAGGGCGATGCGGGTGTTGTACAGCGGTAGCTTTCCCTCCAGGGTGGTGTAGAACTGGAGGGAGGCGGACAGGAGGGTGGTGGGCGGGCAGCTCCCTTTCCCCGCTTCCTTCCCTCCCTCGGACGTCTCTCCTGACTCCAGGCGCAGGCCACGGCCTCCCCGGATTTGGTTTTTATTCCCCGGAGGCGGCCGCGTCCCTCGCTCTCCGCGCACCCGGACACCCAACCCCGCCCCGCCTCCCGGTCCCCTCCGGGTCTCTCAGGCCACGCCCACCGGCACTCGGGCCCCGCCCCCTGGCTCTAGAGACCCGCCCGCAGCTCCCCGGCCTGTACCCCCCCGTCCTCAGGTTCACCCCAAGCTCCTAAGCCAGACCCCCTCCTAGTTCCCTGGCCTCCCGAGGGCCGCCCCCGGCTCGCTGGCTTCTCCGACCCCCGGCCCCGGCCGGCGCGGGCACCTCGCGCTCGGCGATGTGGTGCAGCATCTCCTGCATGTCGAGGTTCTCGAACTGCGTCTGCAGCCGCAGCAGTTTCTCCTCCACGAGGCCCAGCAGGTCCGACAGGTAGTCACCCGCGTTGGGGTCCAGCTCTTTCCCGGCCAGGCGGCTGTTCTCCTGCGCCGGGGGAGGGGCGGAGTCAGCCAGCCGGGGGCGGGGCTTTTATCGGGGGCGTGGCCCTGGAGGGCGGGGCCACCACGAAATTCCAGAGCCTCTCGAGGAGAGCCGGGCTGGGGAGCGGCCTCCGGATGGAGGGACGAGAACCCCAGAATGGGCCTCTGCTGACGGTAGGGTGGGATTTCTGGACAGTCCTGGGCCGGGGACCCTAAGATTTGGGGTAGGGTGCCAGGGGCAGGGTGGACTTTCCCATTGGGGGCGGGGCTTGAGGCCGGCAGGCCCTCAAGTCCTGCGCCCCCGGGAGGGTAGGAGGGGCTTCTCTGGGGGGGGCCTACCACGGTGACGTGGCTCAGCTTGCCCGCCAGGTGCTCCAGGCCGGCCTTGATCTCGAGCATCACCAGCGTGGTGCTCTCCAGCTGCTCCCGCGCCTCGCTGCGCCGCTGCTCCTCGGCCTGGAGGCGCCCCTCCAACTCGGTCTGCAGCTTCTGCTCGCTGCAGGCAGCGGGGGAAGCCGCCATTGGTGCACCCGGACCCAGCTGCCCCCCTCGACCCTCCCCCTCGGGCCCGGGGGCCTCACCTCACCAGCTTGGCCTCCCCCGTGTACTTGAGGTTTTCGAGCTCCCGCTGCAGCCGCTGCTTCTCCTGTTTCAGCTTCACCATGGTCTGCTCGTTCTCGCTCTTGAGCGACTCCAATTGCGTGAAGGTGTCGCCCTGCGCCAGGAACCGCCGCACCACCGACTGCAGGACGCCCAGCCCCCCCAGTCAGGCCGGGGGCCTGGGGAGGCCCGGGTGCGCCCCGCCTCCTCGCTCCCCAGCACGCAGGACAGGCGGCCTAAGCTGGTGGCTTCTGCCCGCCCCTATGAGGCGTGTGCAGCCCGGGACAAATAGTTTTTGCCAGGTCCTTCCTTGTCTACCTAAGGAATCTAAGTCACCCGAAATCAGCATGTTGAGCAGTTAGGGGTCTAATGGGGAGCGCAGCTGCTTTCCAAAATCAACGTGTCAGCAACATCCCTTGACGGAGCCAAGCCAATCCCCTCGCCGGCCACCGGGGGCGACCCGCTAGTGTCCTGGCCCCGGGGCCCCGGGATGGCCTCATAGGTCCCCTGGCTGAGTTCCTCGACCCCATGCGTATGGGGTGGGTGCTCAGAAGGTTGGAGAGCACCCAAAGGGGAGAGAGGAGAAGGGATTCACCAAGACGCCCTTCTCCGCTGACCATAAAAGGCATGGGAAGGGGACAGAAAATTTCGAGGAAGATTCTGTCAAGTGTGAGACATAGGGCAGGGGCTGCCTGTCAGGGTCTGCGGGTGGTCCTGGGTGGTTTGCTGGGTGCCCGGCGCTGGGGATGCAGAAGAGGAGAGACCCAAAGTGCCAGTTCTTGTGGAGCTGGCATGGCGGGTAAGAGAACAGGAGAGGAAATGACAGCGAGTGTAGACAATCTACACTGTCAAGGGCAACACAGAAGCAGAGAGCTAGCTAGAGGGAGAAAGGAGTGTCTTTAAAAAAAAAAAGAGCAAGTCTGGGTGCTGAGGGATTGACCACACAGAGAGAGGAGGCTGGCAGGTGGGCTTTACCAGCCGGGACACAGCTCAATTGGGGGCTGGCCGGGCGCCGGGTGGCACTCACGTGCGTGTCGGCCACGCCGGTGGCGTCCTTGACCTTGCTGAAGATCACCTCGGTCTGGTACATGTCCCAGCGCCCCCGCAGCTCCTCGTCCTTGGAGCGCACGCTGTCCTGGATCGTCTCGTCCGACTGCAGCTGCACGTGACCGCGCTGGGTCTGCTCGCGGGTTGAGAGGTCAGGACCCGGGTCAGCTCCGGGGCCCAGACTGAGATCCGAGGCCGAAGAGGGGGATCCGGGCAGGGGTCAGGGAGGGCGCGGGAGCCAGGACAGGAGAGGTCATCGCCGGGAAAAGACGGCCAGGTAAGGGCGTCCCTTGGGCAGGCCCGGCGGGGAGGGAGAGGGGGTGTCAAAGGGCGTGGGCGGGGCATATAACTAAGGGGCGGGCTAGAGGCGGAGTCAGAACGGGGAGGGGTGGAATTGTGGGGCGGGGCCTGTAGCTGAGGGGCGGACTAGAGGCAAGGGTCAGATTTGGATACAGGGCGGAGGCCGGTGGAGAAGGCAAAGTTGGGGTCTGGGAAGCAAGATCAGAGCCAAAAATGGAGCGGTCAGGTGGGGAGACGGCGGGGTCAGCGATGTGGGAGGAGCCGGGGCAGGCTGGAGACGGAGGTGGAGTCAGGGCAGGGGCCGGGGCGGGAGAAGGGTCTAGGCTAGGGGCGTGGCCGGGACGGGCCAGCCCGGGCTCGGACCCCTCCCGGCCCCTGGGGCCGCCACCTTGCGCTCCATGCGCTCGTTCTGCAGTTTCTTCTCCTCGGCGCGCTTCTTGCATTCAGTTATGTAGCGCTCTCGCTCCTTGCGCTCGCGCAATACTGTCTCCTCCAGATACTGGAGCTGGTTCTGGGGGGCGAACGGGGAAGAAGTGGCCCCGGCTGGCATCTACCGCAGGACGGGCCCCAGTCCCTAGACGGCTGAGCCAGGCTGCAGGGTCAGAGCTATGGGGCCTGGGAATAGGGCGGTAAGGGGAGAATGGGAGGAGCCAGGGGGATGGGAGCTGGGGATCGGATCCCGGGGCCGGGAACAGAAGCCTGGGGGTACCTTGGCAATGTCACGGGCGTTGATGGCCTCCCGGTTCACCACCTGCAGCTCCTCCAGCTCATGTTTGGCGCGCACCACCTCCGCCTCCATGGAGTCCAGACGGTTCTCCCAGTTCAGGCTCTCCTCCTGGGGGGGGGGGGCAGGCCTGGGACCAGCCGTCCCTCCAGGCCTGCGCCCCCCCCACCCCGACGGCCGTCCCTGCCCCCACCTGCAGATAGGCCTTGAGCTGCAAGTACACGTTGGCGATGTGCTCCGCTTCCTCCGCCTTCATCCGGGCCTTCTCCAGGCGGTTCTCCAGATTGCGCATGGTCTGGAGGGCAGGACTGGCTGGGCTGAGTTGCCCCCCAGCCCCCCAGGCCCCATTCCTCCCCCAGCACCCCGCGCACGCGCGCCACGCCGGCCCCACCTTGGCCACTTCCGTGTTACCGTCCTGCATCTCAGCCATCTCCAGCTCGCGCAGGCTGTGCTGCAGCTGGAGCTCCTCCAGCCACCGCTGCCGCAGCTCCACCTCGTGCCGCAGGGCGTTCAGCTGCTTCACCTTCTCGCTCAGCCGGTGGTCGAGGAGCTCCAGGGCCTGCTGGAGGGAGGGAAGGGAGAGCCGGGGCCTGAGCACCCCCGTACCGGGTCCCTCATCTCTTCCTTCTCCCAGATCTTGGCCAACGTCTACCCGAGCCCCTTCGCGGTGGCATCTAGCGTGACCGATCCCCTCCTCCTGCACCAGAGAAGTTTCCCATCTTCCAGAATCCCCACTCCCTGGCTTACTGCCCACCTCGCTGGCTGCCCCTTCTCAGTCTCCTTTGCCTTTGGAGAGAGAAATCCAGGCTCAGTTCTCGGGCCTCCTCTCTCCTCCATCACACCCCCTTGGTGAGCTTATGCAGCTTCTGGGTTTAAAAAGTCACCTATGCAATGATGACCCCCAAAAGTAGCTTCTCCTCCCAACTGCAGGCTCACAGCCATATACACACTGCCCCGAGGCATCTCCACGGGCACCTCAAAACCATCGTGTCCAAAATCGAGCTGCTGCCCACCCCCTTTGGCTGGGCCTCTCACATGTTCTCCATCTCGGCTCATGCAGCCCCAAACCTTGGCATCATCCTCGACTCCTTTCTCTCCCACCTACATCCAATTTGTCAGTAAATTCTCTGTGTTCTATCTCAAAGGTTCCCGCCGGAGATACCACTTTCTTGCCATGTCCACACTTTTATCCTATTGCAGCCAACATTCTCTCCCCCGCTCCCCCAGATGGCTTCCTCCTGTCCTCCCATCTGGCCTCCGCCCCGTCCATTTTCCACTTCTCTGATTTTTAGTATAAAATTTGCACCCATCACTGTGGCCAGCTAGACTCATGGCACAGTTCAGTCCCCCCCTGACCTTTCTATACCCACCCCACCCCCCTCCAGCCACCCTGGCCACCTCCTGTGTCTCCGACACTCCAAACGTGCGCCTGCCCCGGGGCCTTTGCACTCACTGTTCCCTCTGCCTAGCGTCCTTTCCCCCCCGATCTTTTCCTTCCTGGCCGGCCCATTCTCAGCTCAACTATCACCCCCTTTAGAGAGAAGTCTTGGCTGACCCCTACCCAATGGGAAGTGCAAAACCCTGACCCAGGCCCTGTCTAGCATAGTCATCCTGTTTTGTTTCATTTGTTTTCTTGTCACTCCTGGAAATTACCTTGTTTCCGTATTTGTCATCCTTGGTTTTTGTGTTTCCCACACTAGGATGTGAGCTTTTGGGGAGTGAGGACTTGGTCTGTTTTTTTCCCGGTGGGGTTCTCAACACCTAATGTTGTGCCAGACACACGGTTGGCAGTCCATGAAGATTTTATTGAGTGAATAAATGAAAGGATTGGAGAGGATGAGACTGGAAGTAGGAAGCCCAGTGGGGAGGATGGAGATGAAGGGGGACAGTCAGTTGTGGGGGACAGGTGGTGGGGGGCAAGGGGGGAAGCAGACCTGCCCTGTCCTGTTCTTCAGATACGGCTTCTGTGACTTCCATTCTTGAATCACTGCCTGGACCACTTTCTCATCTCCCTGAGGAGAGATGAGCTCACTCACCCTTTACCCAGGCCACCTCCCCCTGAGGAGACACGCTGCCCCTGGGGACACTGCCTGCTCCGGGAGCCTCTGCCTGCCTCGGCACCCTTACCTTGAGGAGGTCCCTCAGTTCCAGTTGCAGTGCCCTGGTCTCCTCGCGGAGGTTGCTGATGGTCTCCTGATTCTTCTTCATGTTCCACTGGGAGCTCTCATAAAACGCCTTCCGATCGCTCTCTGGGGACAAGTGAGGTGGAAAGGCATATGTGTGGAATGCCACATAAGATCAAAAGCTTTTGAGACGTCAAGTTATCACATGCCAAGAGGCACTATTATCATCATGTCTATTTTACAGATGAGAAGACTGAGGCTTGGGAAGGCCAGTCAAAGAACCCACACCTTCAACCCTATGTAAGATTACTTCCTAATTACAAAAAAAGTGCAATAGTAATAATAGTTTACGCCAGAATTTCCTAGCCTCAGCATGGTTGACACTTGGGGCCGGGTGAGGGAGGGATGGCTGTCCTGTGCATTGTAGGATATTTAGCAACATCCCTGTCTTCTACCCAGTAGGTAACCCCAGTACCTTCTCACCCTTATATGCCAAGCAAAAATGTCTTCAGACATTGCCACATGTGCCCCTGGAGACTAAAATCGCCCCTTCTTTTGAGAACCACTGTTCCAACCACATAGTGCCAGGCACTGTTTTCAGCTACCTGTGGGGTCCTATCCTTCCTATCCCCATCTGTAAAATGGAGAAACTGAGAGCAGATCGATTATTCTTAGTCTGCCAAGGTCGAATAACGGGTACAAACAGAGCCACGATTTGAATCCAGAAAATCAGGCTCTAGAATCCGTGATCTTGGCCACCCCATGCAAACAGAGGCGCTGAAAGTACACAAAAGTGTGAAATACATTCCAGCTGGTTCTGGGCCCAGTAGAAGCTTTTAAAAGACAGGTGAGGAAACAGAGCACTGGGCGGGCACTGCTGACCCCTGACGCTTCCTCTGGAGCCGTCTTACCTAAGAGCTGAATCTTCCTTTGCAGATCGGCAATCTGGTTGTGCGCAGCGGCCTGCGTCCCGCTGGGGGAAGGGCTCCCCGCCTTGGCGTGGAGTGGGGGCCAGGCCAGGGCCGCTCCCTTGCCTGGGGGGTGGCCGCCCGGGGGCTGAGGACGACCGCCCTTGACCGTGGAGGAGGGCGTCGCAACCCGGTCCTGGGAGGAAGGGACGTTGGCGGAGGCCGCCCAGCACAGGGGGTTCGACATGACTGGGGTGGGCCCGAAGAGCCCTAGGGGTTAGGGACGCGAGGGTCCGGGATCTGTCAGCTCCCGGAGTTCCGCCGGTTCTGAAAATGCACTTTCCCACCGCTTGGCGGGGCCGCGCAGCATCTCCCGGTTGCTAGGTAACTGCCTCCCCCTCCTCCCGCCCCAGCGCTCCCATGGCAACCGCCCGCGTTCCACGCCGCCGCTCTCATTGGCCGCTGCTGCGCGGAGGGGGCGGGGCAGAGGCGCGCGGCAGGAAGGTGGGGGAGGGGAGCTCGGCCTCACGTGCTCCTCCCATTCCCCCACCCCCACCGCGTCGAGTGGGGAGCAGGCATTTTTCGGGAACCTTCTCTGCCGGCTACGGAAGCCGCCACTCCCAAGATGGCGGCACCTCGCGCCGCCATTAAGCGTGAACCTTTAGAACCATCCCTCCAAGGACCCACGGTCCTACCCAAGATGGCCGCCTCAGGGCTCGCGCCCCACGCTTGCCACCCCCAACATGGCGGGGCCGGGTCGCTGTACCGGAAGCGCGGCGGGCTACCGGAAGTGACGCTCCCCAGGCGGTTCCGCTTCCTTTTTGCAGCAGAAACCGAGGCTGCTGGTCCAGGGGGGCGCTGTGCATACTGACCTTTGGCCCCTCTCCCCTTGTCTCGTGGAGGTAATGAATTAGCGGGCGGGAGGGCACCCCAGTTCCCTGTAGGGGCTGATCGGAGGGTGGGTGTGGAGGGGGACACCCTTAACCTCTTCGGCCTACTGGCGGGAATTGCACAACCGAGTCCCCCCACCCTCCGCGGGAACGGAGGTCTTAAAATCCCCATCATCGATTAGAGGAAAGTGACGATCGCCTCCATCGGCTAGGGTTGGGGAGCCCCCCGCCCCCATATCGGAAGCAAAAGAACCCCCACCCCACCCCCCATTGTCCGGAGGCAATGGAGGAACCCCTTTGGCTGGGAGCAGCCCCCTTCCCCCTGACGCGTGGGGGCAAAGCGCCTTTCCCCGCAGCCGCCTCCATCCCGCAGAACCCACTTCCGGCCTCGCAGCCCCGGACGAGATGCTGCTCCTGTCGCTGCTGTTGCTGCTGCTGCTGCCGCCCCTGTGCTCGGCCGTGGAGGTCAAGCGGCCCCGCGGCGTGGCCCTGTCCAGTGAGTGCCCCCGTTCGCCCACCGCACGCTTTGCCCCAGTTTCTGGCCTCTGGGTGGGGGCAGGTGGCAGTGGGTGGGTAGCAGAGGTGGTTTGTGGTTGAGGGGGGCGTCTTCCTCCTCTGGGCTGAACCTCTCTTCCGCAGACCATCACTTCTACGACGAGTCCAAGCCTTTCACTTGCCTGGACGGCTCGGCCACCATCTCTTTTGATCAGGTCAACGATGATTATTGCGACTGCAAGGATGGCTCGGATGAGCCGGGTGAGCTTTCCCTTTCTTCACTTTTCGTACATTTATTAAGCACCTATTGAATGCCCTGCCCTGCCTGGCTCCCCGTGGAGTTGAGATGAGCAGCCTCATAAATGGGTGGTCAGTGGTTGGTGTTGCGGTGGGGACAGACCCCCAGAGAGGCCCCTGCCCAGCCTCGTGGTCAGGGAAGGCTTCTCGGAGGAGGTGGACGGAGGGGCCAGCTTGTGCAAATACCCTGAGGTGGGAGGGAGAGGAGATGGGACAGGAGTGCCTCAGTGAGAAGCACGGGAGGTTTTTGTTCAGGCCCCGAGTATGTTGCTCTCTTTTATTTCCTTGGTTGGCACTGGTTGTTCCCAAGTCTCTTGTACTCTCTGTGTGCCCATGGGGGCAGGGGCTTGTCTGCAAATGTGTGGGAAACTCTTCTCAGCAAATCCTTCCTCCCTCAATCCCCACAGGTACGGCCGCCTGTCCCAACGGTAGCTTCCACTGCACCAACACTGGCTACAAGCCCCTGTACATCCCCTCCAGCCGGGTCAACGATGGAATTTGTGGTGAGTGAGGACACTCTGAGGCCAGGCCTGGGGGAAGAGGTGGTGGAGGGAGGGAGGGAGGGAGAGAGGAGGCACCGCCAGGTCTAATCGTGGCCTCCACCTCTCTCTGCTTTCAGACTGCTGCGATGGGACAGACGAATACAACAGTGGTGTCAACTGTGAGAACACTTGCAAGTATGTGAGGGGTTCCACTAGGACCTTGGGTTCTTTTTCTTCCCTCACCATGTCCCCCTGTCTTTTCTGCTTTTGCATGTCCAGCGCTCCCTGCAGGCCAGGAACCTCATGAGCCCTGTGTTACTGGTTTTCCCTTTGGCCTGGGAGCAGGTGCAGTTGTTTTCGTATTCACCTGAAGTTTATAAAGGGAAACGGCTTCCCCAGGGTCGTAGCTGGGAGATAGCAGGGCCGGGACTTGAAGCCAGGTCCCTTACATTTAATCGCTACGCCTTGTAGCTCTAAAAACGTAAATGCCCACGAGGCAGGTAATATGAAAACAGAAGTGGGCTGAGGATGAGGCAGTAGGGAGTGGTGGAGCTTGTGGCCTCTAAAGGAATTACTGCCCTCAAATCCTGTCAGTTGTTGGTGGGTATCAGGTATCAGTTTTTGTTTTTGTTTTTCCAGAGAAGCTGAAATTCCCACTACCTAGGTAGCCACTTCTGATCAAAGATATTTTAAAGTAGAGGATGGATTTAACACAATGTGCTTGCTGAGCAGATTTGCCTTTTTGTTTGGGAGTCTGTGATTTGGGGCCTTTTTCTCTTGGGCTCTGAATTCTGGCCCCATCTCCCAGCATTCCCTAGTCTTTCCCCTGATCCAGAGGGTGGGCACACGTTGCCCACCGTCCTTACCTGCAAGGATGGGGATAAAGGGCACTGGGGCAGAGAGGGCCTCTGGAGGGTGGGTTGCTTTCTCAGCCTTTCCCTGTGTGGGGGCTGGGTGGGCTGAGCCCTTTGGAAAGAGGCCCCTCCATGTCTCCCCCACACCAGAGAGAAGGGCCGGAAGGAGAGAGAGACTCTGCAGCAGATGGCGGAGGTTACCCGCGAGGGGTTCCGCCTCAAGAAGCTCCTCATCGAGGACTGGAAGAAGGCCCGAGAGGAGAAGGAGGTGAGAAGTGCCCTGGGAGCCTCCCCAGGACCGTCCGGGCCCGAGGCCTTGAGGCGTGGGCTGGCGAGGGCTGGGGTTTGCACCCGCCCCTGATGCGTGGTCCTGGGGCCGGTTATCCCGTCTGTGCCTCGGTTTGTTCTTTTGTCCATCGGGAGCGTGCAGTCGTGGGTTTGGCACCTGTCCAGTGGGAAACGGTTGGCAGGGCCCAGACTGAACTGTGCTCACAGGGGCTCTGCCACATCCTGGGACAGGAAGGCCACCTCCCTGCGTCTCGGTCTCCTTAGCGTAAGTCGGTGCTGGCGACTGTTTGACTTGCCAGTGTTGACATCTGTCAGCTGCAGCAGGGCGAGTGCTCTCGGGGGGGCCCGAAGAAAGCCCGTCCCCGGTGTGAGTTCCTTCCTGCTCTGTCTGCTGCCACCCAACCTGCCAAGTGGAGGCCCGGCTCTTCTGCCTTGCCCAGGGGAGGTTCTGGGTCTCTCTCCTACCCGTGTGGCCTGGCTAGTCAGGTCTCTTCCGAATTCAGGGGGTTTAGGGGGGCAGAGGGGAAAGCCACATAAGTAGGTAGGTGCCAAGTGACCTTTGCCCTCCCAGGGAGGCAGGAGCATCCTGGTAGGAGGCCAGACTGAAGTGCCGGCCAAGGTCTTGGGAGGAAAGCGGTCCTGTCAGGGCTCAGGCTAGTACCCCGCAGCTCGGGGGCCCCACGCTCGGGGCAGAGCCCACCTCACACTTACCTGTTGCTCTTTGGTGAAGATACCCGGAGGCCCAGCAGGTTTTGCCGGGCACTACCCAGGAGGCTGGAACCAGACCTGGGCCTGCCTCGGGCTCATTGTCTTATGGGAGGGACAGACAGACAGTAAACGGCACCCAGGGCTGCTGGGAGAAGGGAAGCTCGGGCCCTGTGTGGCCAGCTCTTGCCTCCCTTCACACTCCCTTCTTCTCTCCTCCCTCCTTGTATTAGGGGTAGGTGACTGCTTGGAGAAAGAGACTTGTGTCTGAACTGAAATCTGTACAGCCATTCAGAGTCAATCAGGGAGAATGTTCCAGACAGAAGGAACACTCTGAGCAGAGAACTGGGGGCAGAAGAGTATTTGGGCGTCTGAGTGTTGTTCCGGATGGTTAGAGCCGAGAGTTTGAGATAGGGTGGCACAGATGGGGCTGGAGAGGGGACAGGGGCCCAGTCGGGCATTGTGGGCTATATTGACGTGTTTGGGCTTCGCCATAGCCAGGGGAAAGATGCAGTGAGGTGCATTTTAGAGTGACATCCGTCCCGGCTGCCCTGCGGGATAGAGACAAGGCAGGTGATAAAGAGGAGGGGGGACAGGAGGAGAGCTGGCCTCTTCCCTTCTGCCCCCCTAGAAAAAGCTCATTGAGCTACAGGCTGGGAAGAAGTCCCTGGAGGACCAGGTGGAGACACTGCGGTCGGTGAAGGAGGAGGCAGAGAAGCCGGAGAAGGAGGCCAAGGAACAGCACCGGAAGCTGTGGGAAGGTACGTCACCCGGTGGCCGGAGAACTCACCTTTCCCTCCTGAACAGGAGGCTGGGTGCAGCAGATGTGCTCTGTGTCTGTTGTTTTGGCTGGGCTTTGATCATGGTGCTTTATTTCCTTGTGTGCCTAGTTATCTTTGGCTGTGTGGTAGTCATCGTGTGTGAAAATTATCTACAGTAATAATTTGAGGGCTTAGGATTGGGGGATTCTTCTCCAGGAAGGATTGGCTTTTCTTTCTGACAGGTGCCTGGGAACACTACAGCTCAGGGACTCTCTTAATCCAAATTCCAGGCTTGAGGTTCTTTGGTCCCTTAGGCAGTGTGCGAGCTGAGAAATTGCACAGGCTGGGCTTTTCCTCATCAGCCCAGTGCTGATAGGAGAGGCTCCGGCATCAAACCTTAGTTGTTGGGAGAATTTCCCATTAGTTTCCCTACTTTGGACTCTGATTTCAGTCTGCCTTACCCCATGAGGTCGCATCAAAACCGACAGCCAACTTTTTTTTTAATCTTCCTGGCTTTCTGTTTGGCCCTGGCAAGTCTTACTGTCTTGTCAGGCCTTGGTTTGTTTGAAGATGATGTGTTGTTTTTTTTTTTTTAATGAAATTCAGTTTTACTGAGATATATTCACATACCATACAATCATCCATGGTGTATAGTCAGTTATTTATGGTATCATCATATGTAAAAGTAAAAAAGAATATCCAAATCATCCCCCCCATCCCACCCTGTATTTCATTTAGTTTTTGTCTCCATTTTTCTACTCATCCCTCCATATACTGGATAAAGGGAGTGTGATCCACAAGGTTTTCACAATTGCACTGTCACCCCTTGTAAGCTACACTGTTATACAATCGTCTTCAAGAGTCAAGGCTACTGGGTTGGAGTTCGATAGTTTCAGGTGTTTACTTCTAGGTATTCCAATGCATTAAAATCTAAAAAGTGTTACCTTGTAGTGCGTAAGACTGTCCACCAGAGTGACCTCTCGACTCCATCTGGAATCTCTCTGCCACTGAAACTTTATTTCGTTTCATTTCACATCCCCCTTTTGGTCAGGAAGATGTTCTCAGTCCCACAATGTCGGGTCCAGATTCATCCCCGGGAGTCACATCCCACGTTGTCAGGGAGATTTACGCCCCTGGGAGTCAGGTCCCACATAGCGGGGAGGGCACTGAGATCACCTGCTGAGGTGGCTTAGCTAGAGGGAGAGGCTACATCTGAGCAACAAAGAGGCACTCAGGGAAGATGATGATTTTTTATGCTTTGTCTAGCATTTGTTTTTTTGTTTGTGTGGTGTTTTGTTTTTCCCCCCGACTGTGGGTGGTTGAGCTGCCGTTACTAGGAATTTGAAGCCTCGCCCCTTGTGTGTTCAGTCATCGGGTGCTTGCCTGCTCCCCAGGGGAGTGGGGGTGGAGCCAGGTAGAAGGGTGCAGGTTATCACCCGAAATCCCCCTTCTGTCTTTCCGGGCTGGTCACAGGACAGGGCATTTCTGGGAAGATTCAGTGGCATGGCCCTCGTTACTCCCAGGGGTGGTACCCAGGAACCGGGGGGCTGTCAGGAAGCCCCCTGGGTGTCTGCTGCTTCCTTCCTCCCTCTGCCCAGTGGCTCTCCCTGGTTTCTCATAACCAGCAGGCGTTTGCTGAGCCCTGCTCCAGAGGGAGGCCGTGAGCCGGGTCCGAGGAGCAGGTGCAAAGGCCCTGTGGCGCGATGGGGTCTTGGTTCGAAGGGGCAGTGAGGAGGCCATGCGGCTGGAGGGAGTGAATGAGGAGGACAGTTGTGTACAGGGCCTGGTGGGCTGCCATGGGGGCTTTGCTGTTTCTCCTTGGATGGATCTTCTGGTGGTTCTGAGCAGAAGAGGGTCCTTACCTGGCTCAGGTGTTCACCGGCGCCCTCTGGCTGCTGCACGGGGAACAGACAGAGGGAGACAAAGGTAGGGAGGAGGTGACAGGGCAGGGACCAGGGTGGGGGCCCTGGAGGGGGAGAAAAGCGGACAGATTCTGGGTGGAATTGGAAGGCAGATCCAAGTCGTCCGTTCCCCAATACTCCCCCAACCTTGGGTCTGTGCTGTCTGCACCCCGTGTCCCATGCAGCACCTCCTTTTCCCTCCCACCGCAGCGGAGACTGTGGCCTCCGCCCAGCCCTGGATCCCACCCTCCCCATCCTTGGAGACCCCGGGCCTTCGGTTGCCTTCTCTCTTTCTCTGGCTGATTCCTTTCCTCTGCTTATAAGCCACACTCAGACCACTGCTGCCCAGGCAGCTGTCCCCAAGCTCAGCCCTCCCTCCCGGCTGCTACCCCCCGGGAACAGGCTGGCCAAGTTTCCCGTGCCCCCTCCCCCTGCCGCCCCTCTTCTACCCACTGCCGTCCCCAGTCTCCTCCCACAGGACGGTTTCTGGGAACTCCAAGCCACACATTGGGCTCCCCGTCCTCTGCCGTCCCCTCACTCCCGCTGTCCTCTGCCCTCCTGCAGTTTGGGGCCAGCAGCTGGGGACCAGGTCAGACCTCTCCAGGGCCAGGCACAGAGCAGGGTCACCCAGCCGGACTTGCAGGGCAGTCCTGGGTCCAAGGCCAAAAGACGTGGGATGCCGCTGGGGCCTGGAGAGAAGGCTGGGCTGTTTGTTCTTTTTAAAATAAATCCGTATTCCCTGTTTAAAAAAAAAAATTTTTTTTTTTTTCTGAACAATTGAGAAAGTAATAAAGCAAAAAGGGAGAGTCTTTCAGGGCAGGGGCTTGGCAGGTGCTCCGGAACCTTCTGGGCCTTCCTGCCTATCCCGACAGAGATGCGGTTCTATGGAGTAGAGAAGCTCCAGGTACAGGCTGCCCCCTTCCAAGTAGGTGATCTTAGTCAAATCCCTTTGCTGCATAGGCCTCGGTTTCCTCACCTGTAAAATGGGAATAATAACTACAGCTTGCTTGTGGGGTCTCGTGAAGCTTAACGTGTTACTGACACTTGGCAAGTGGAGCAGATGTTAGCTGCATTCCTCCGTCACGGGGTCACACCGCACGTATTTCTCTCTGGGTCCCTCTCTGAACCTGCACGGTCCAGTATTGTGGCGAGTCGATTAGTCAAGGCTTAAAAGGTACAGAAATCTCTACTGGGGACGATGGACAAGTTTTGGTAGCAGAGAGCAGCGATGGTAGTGCAACATCGTGGACGTAATTAACAGCACCGAATGATATATCTGAATGGGGTTAAAAGGGGAAACGATAGGTTGTCCGTGTCACTAGAATAAAAGTAAACGAACAAACAAAAATACACAAAACTACTGAACAGAAACAGCGAACGCTACGTTAAACCGTGAACCGTAGCTCATGGTACAACGATAAAAACGTGCTTTCACCCATTGTAATAAATGTTCCACGCCAACGCAAAAGGTTAATAATAGGGTGGCGTGTGGGAGCCCCGTATTTTGTAGCTCTGTAAACCCAAACGTTGTCTAATAATGAAAAAAAATTTGGTTCCTCAGCCGCACGGGCCCCGTTGCAAGTTCTCAGTGGCCACGTGGGACTGGGAGCTGGTGTGGTTGTAGACTCTGTCCAGCACGGCAGAAAGTTCTATGGGATGCACGCTGGTAGGGATGATGCGTGGGTATTTCCCTGTGTCCATGTGCACCTACTTCCTTTATTTATTGTTTTTCTTTATGGTAAAATCTGCCATTTTAACCATTTTAAAGCATATAATTCAGGGACATTTAATATAGTCAAAATGTTGTGCATCCATCACCGCTATACTATCTAATTCCTGAACTTTTTCTGGAAACAGGTATCAGTACCCTACTTCCTTTAGATTTGGGGGCTTAAAACCCGTAGACATTTATTGTCTCGCCAATGGGGCCACGCTCCCTCTGGAACCTTCTTCCTGGCCGCTTCAAGCTCCTGGCCATCCCTGGCCTTCTTTGGCTTGACCTGCAGCATTTCGGTCTCTGCCTGCATTGTCCGTCCCGTGGCTTTCTCATCAGGGTCTGCCTGTGTCCCCTACTTCCTTTTAACAGCTGGGTCGTATTCCGTTATATGGGTCTAGGAGAATTTATTGAATTCAATTACCTTTTTTTTTTCTTTCCCGTTGTTGGTGTTTTCCTTCAGTATTTTTAAGAGCTCATAACATAATTGTGTTACCCCTTTGTCTGCTAACGGTCTTACTTTGCTGGAGCTACTATCACAAATACCACAGATGGGTTTTGGCCTAAACCATGGGAATTTATTAGCTCACGGTTTTGAGGCTAGGAGAAGTCCAAAATCAAGAAATCAGCAAGGCAAAGCCTCTCTCCCCGAAGTCTGGCATTCTGGTGTGAGCTGCCGGGAATCTTTGGGGTTCCTTGGTGTTTCGGTTTGCTAAAGCCACCGGAATGCAATATACCAGAAATGGATTGGCTTTTACAATGGTGGTTAATTAGGTTGCAAATTTGCAGTTCTTAAGGCCATAAGAGTGTCCAAACTAAGGCATCAACAAGAGGATACCTGCACTGAAGAAAGGCCGATGGCGTCCGGAACACCTCTGTCAGCAGGGAAGGCACGTGGCTGGCGTCTGCTGGTCCTTTGCTCCCAGGTGGCTTTGCTTTCAGCTTCCGATCCCGGTGGCTTTCTCCTTAAGCATCTGTGGGTTCTCACTTAGCTTCTCCGGGGCAAATTTTGGGCTTCATCTCTTAGCCTGGTGTCTCCAAACGTCTTTCCTTCTGCATCTCCAAGCGTCTGGGTCTGTGTCGGCTCTGAGCTCTCTTAAGGACTCCAGTAAACTAATCAAGACCCACCCTTAATGGGCGGAGTCACATCTCCATGGAAACAGCCTAATCAAAAGATCCCACCCACACTAGGTCTGCCCCCCCAAGAGTGGATTAAAACAACGTAGTCTTTTATGGGGTACATAACAGAGTCAAAGCAGCGCACTTGGCTTCTGTTTGCTTCCCTTCACGGGGCGGGGGTCCCCCTTTCTGTTCAGACCCACTTACTTTCTCCGCTAATACAGGTTAAGGCCTGTCACCCTTCAGCTGACCACCCCTTCACTAAAAATATCTTCAAAAGCACCTATTTGTAGCCACAGGAACTCAAGGCAAGAGTAAGTACAGGTGTCTGTCGGGGTACTCGGTTCAATTTATCGCGGCGTCTTAAGACGCAGAGCTTTCCCCCATTTATCACTCATCTCGGGCACTAGGTCCTTTGTGATTCTTGGCCAGGCCATTTCTCTCTTTTATTGCGGTAAAATGTACGTAACCTAAGACTTAACTGCTCTAACCATTTTTAAGCAACAGTTCAGTGGCATTAGGTCCGTTCACAACTTTGTGCAGCCATCACCACGATTTCTAGAACTTTCTTATATCCCAAACAGAAACTCTGTACCCAGGAAGCAACCACACCGCATTCTTCTCCCCGGGGCCCCTGGTCCCCTCGAAGCCGCTTCTGGCCTCTGTCCCGCAGAACCGTATTGAAATGGAGCCGTGCGCCGTGTGTCCGTCTGTGCCTGCCTCTTGCACTCAGAACGATGACTTTAAGGTCCCCACGCGTTGTGGCACGGAGCGGGACCCCGTTCCTTTTTACGGCTGAATAACACTCCGATGTCCGGATGGACCACCTTTTGTGTGTCTGGTCATCCGTGGCAGACGCTCACGTTGCGTCCACCTTTTGGCAGCTGTGCTTAACGCCACTGTGAGCATCTGGGGCGTTCACCTAGGAGTGAACCCGCCAGGCCATTTTCTCAAAGTGAATTCCCTCGTCTCGTCATAGCTTCTCTTTCCATCCTCTTGCCCGCGGCTGGCATCCTGGGCCGTGTGTCTTGGCAGACTCCCACCTGCTTTTCCTTAGGGCACGTCCTCCGGGTGCCTTCCCTCAAGCCGGGGGGGGAGCACCCCACGTCCTGACCCAGCATCCCAAAGGGTGGCGGGGACAAGTGTAGGCTTGGGGGGCCGGGGGGCAGGGGACAGCCGTCCTGGCTTTGGCCTCGGCTGTGTTACTCACCCTTGGGGTGACGCTGGGCAGCTCCTTTGCCCGCCTGGACTTCAGTCCCCTCATCCGTGACAGAGACGGTGGGCAGCGGGGCTGTGCAGAGCCGGGGGGGCCAGGAAATGCCAGGTTTGTTGCCACACGCGGTCCCGTCTGTGGAGGGCCGGGCCGAGACCTGGTATACAGTAAGAGCTTAATAATTAAGAGTCACCGTTGTGGCTGGTTTGCCCTCCGCCTGGTAAGGCCAGTGGAGCAGAGGCTCAGGGGGTTTCCAGGGTCATGGCTGTGTCCTCCCTGCCTGGAGACCCTCCCCGGGGCTCCCCAGCTGCCTCCCGGTGTGCCCCCCACCCCCAGCTCCCTGCTTGCAGCCCGGCCCCCCCGCTTTGCCATCCTGATGCCACCCACTGCGTCGTCCCCCCAGCTCTGCCCTGCCCGCCATCTCTGCCTGCTCTGATTTGGGCGCCTTTGGCTACTTGTTCAACCCCCAAAGTTGGGGGAACGTCTCCTCCACCCCCACATCTGACCTGTTGCAAACCCTGTCCAAGCTCCCTTCAGAATCGCCCCCAAATCGGGCCCTTCTGGCCCCTCCCCTGCCCACCCCCCACTCCAGTTGCCTCCGTCCTGTTCTCCCGGCTCTCGCCCTCCCCAGTTTGGCACCTTGACTTGGGGTGTCTCTTGCTTGCTCCCCGTCCCCTCGTCTTGTCCAGGGCTGTGTCCCCAGCGTCGGCCCCCGGGTAGGATCCCCGGGGCGCGAGACTGGAGTTGGGGAGCCGGCTGGCGGGGGCGGAGGGTGACGGAGCCGTCCCTCCACAGAGCAGCAGGCCACTGCCAAGGCCCAACGGGAGCAGGAGCTGGCGGCCGAGGCCTTCCGGGAGCTGGACGACAACGCAGACGGCAGGTGAGCGCGCCAGCCAGAGCCCCCCGGGGCCCCCCGCCAGCTCCCCCACCTCCTCGCCGGGGTCCCGGGCCTGCCTGAGCGCACCTCTGCTTCCTCACGTATAAAACGGGGGCAGAACGGAGGCCCAGCGTGGAGACGAGGGCCCCCCAGGGGCTAGGCGAGGACCCTCAGGCCGAAGAAGCAATAGCTAGGGAGGGGGCTCGTTTTCTGTGACCCCGTTTGCTTTGGTGAAAGTGAGATTTGGGCTTGAGTGGCGTTGAGGGGCGCCGGGGAGGACACGGGGAACCCTGGGCGGAGGCCGAGCAGGTGAGGGGCAGGGGGGTTATCAGAGGGTCTGGGGGTGGGTGTGTGACAGACGGACAGCCCAGGTGGTGGTGACGTCCTGGCCAGGAGCCCTCACCTGCCCGTCTGCCTCCCCGTGTCCCCGCAGGGTCTCGGTGGCCGAGCTGCAGACCCACCCGGAGCTGGACACGGACGGGGATGGGGTGCTGTCGGAAGGGGAGGCCCAGGTACCCCAGGCTGCCCCCAGGAGAAGCCCCCATGGCCTTCCTTTCCCCACCAGCAGCTCGCCAGCCTCGTGCCCTGCTTCTCAGTCATGAGTCACGGTCTTTTGTCCTCCTGTCCTTCCCTGTCCCCGTTGGCCTCTCCTTGCCCTCTGGGCACGGGGCACCCCCTCTGGGGCTCACGCGGAGGCCCCCGTCCTGAGACCCCCTCCCCACCATGCGCACACAGGCTCTGCTCGGAGGGGACACACACACTGACGCCACCGCCTTCCACGAGCGCATCTGGGCCGCCGTCAGGGACAAGTTCCGGTCTGAGGTCGGTGGGGGGGCCGGGGCGGGGTGGGGGTCCTGCCCCGCTCCCCCTGGCTCCAGGCCACCCTGGCCAGCCAGGACCGCAAGTCCCCTTCCGTGGAGGGCCCCCAGCCCCAGCTGTCTGTCTGTCCGGCCGTCTTTCCCCTCCACCCTCCCCGGGACCCTTGGAAGGGGCCGCAACCCTGAGGCCGGCCCCACCTGCTGCCAGGTGCTGCCCCCCGAAACGCCGGGGTCCCCACAGGCCCAAGAGGAGCAGCCGCCCGCACCGCCCCCCGGGGAGGAGGAGGACAAGGAGGAGGAGGAGGAGGCCGAGGCGGGAGAGGAGGAGGAAGAGGAGGAGGACGAAGAGGCTGAGGTGCTGGGGAGCACCCCAGTGTGTGTGTGGGGAGGGGGGTGGCACAGGCTGGCCGGGGGGGGGTCCACACTGACCCCGTCCCCCCCCCAGGAGGTCCCGTCCCCGCTCGTGCCCCCCCGGCCGGCCAGCCCCCCCGAGGAGGACACGATGCCACCCTACGATGAGCAGACCCAGGCCCTGATCGATGGTGAGGGCCCCGTCCGGGTGGGGAAGGGGCCTGGGTGGGCCTGGCGCTGCCCACCCTGGCCAGGGACGTCACCCATCTTCGGGACCAGGGAAGCCGTGCCCCCCTGCCCACGGGGGCTTGGGGGACCCTGGGGGGGTGTCTGGGGCCCTGGCAGGCCAGTCCCACCCCGTCCAGACTGTGGCTTATTTGTGCCACCCCAGGCGGGCGCGCTCGGGCCGGCTGCCAGCTGTGCCCCAGGGGCCCCGGGCCGGCTGCCGGGAGCTGCCACTTTTGCTGGGACCACGGCCGGGGCTGGGGGGGCGGACAGGAGGCCCCTGGGGGGGTGAGCACCTCTGACCTCGGCCCCCCTCTGCCCGCCGCTCCCCACAGCCGCCCAGGCCGCCCGCACCAGCTTCGAGGAGGCCGAGCGCTCCTTGAAGGACGTGGAGGAGTCCATCAGGTACGGGGCGGTGACGGGAGGGTCCCCGGGGGGGCTTTGGGGGGCGGCTGCCAGCAGGGCCCGGGCCCCCCTGTGCGCTCACTGGCCGCGGCCTCCCCTCCCAGGAACCTGGAGCAGGAGATCTCGTTTGACTTTGGCCCCAGCGGGGAGTTCGCCTACCTGTACAGCCAGTGCTACGAGCTCACCACGAACGAGTGCGTGGGGGGCTGTGGCGGATGCCCCCCGGGTGGGGTGCAGGCCTGGGGGGCGGGAGGGGCTGTAGGGGGAGCTCGGATGGGGGGAGCCGGGGGGCTTTCCTGTCACCTTCAGTCCTCACGCTTCCCGCCTGGGGGTGAGGACGGGGCCGCCCCCACTGGGGAGCGGGGTGAGGAGGTGGGGGTCCCCGAGCCCCCCACCCACGCGCCCTCCCCCACGGCAGGTACACGTACCGCCTCTGCCCCTTCAAGCTCGTCTCGCAGAAACCCAAACTTGGCGGTGCCACCACCAGCCTCGGGTGAGTGCGGCCTTCTCCGGGGCCCCTCCGCCGCCTGGGCCCCCCCTCAGCACCCCCACTTTTGTCCCCCCTGCAGCACCTGGGGCTCCTGGGCCGGCCCCAACCACGACAAGTTCAGCGCCATGAAGTACGAGCAGGGCACGGGCTGCTGGCAGGGCCCCAACCGCTCCACCACTGTGAGTGCCCGCCGGACGAGGGCTGGGGGGCCACGGGGACCCCCGCCTGAGCACCCCCTGCCCGCCCCCAGGTGCGGCTGCTGTGCGGGAAGGAGACGGTGGTGACCAGCACGACGGAGCCGAGCCGCTGCGAGTACCTCATGGAGCTGACGACGCCAGCCGCCTGCCCCGAGCCCCCGCCCGAGCCCCCCGCCGACGGCCACGACGAGCTCTAGGCGCAGCGGGGGACACGGGGGTGGCGTCTCCCCACCTGGGCACCCCGAGGCCCGAGACCTCGCCCCCCACGGAGCCCCCTGTCCATGCACGAACCAAGGCTGGGTCCCCCTCTCCCCCTCCTCCCTGGGGGGGTACGAACAGCGGGGGGTGGGTGGGGGGCTCCATGCCCTGCTCTCGGGGGGGCCGGGCAGGGCCGAGCCACCTTCGGGGCCCCGGAGTCTTCCGAAGGTGGAGTGAAGGCGCTTGGCCTGCCTGAGCCCCCCAGTCCCCGGCGGTCGCCCGCCCTCCCGCCCCTCTGCCCGGGGATCCACGTCCCCTCGTGGCAGAGCAAGTGACGTGACCTGTGACTGGAAACAATAAACGTGCCCCCCCATCCAGCGTGTCTGGGCCTTGCTTTGCTCGCGTGGGAATTGGGGGGGTGGGCAGAGGGTGGGCGGCAGGGGCGCGGCCATCTGCAGATACACTGCCGGGGACCCCCCACCAAGGCTGGCACCCCGTTAGGGACCTCACCAGAGGCTGTGTCCCCCCCCCAGCTGGGTTTCCACCTGATGGGACCCCCCACCCCGCCACCCTCCGCGCCGGGCACACACACCCCTGAGGCCGTTCAAGATTCTGAACTTTTATTTTCTGGCATGAAAAGTACAAATAATTCAACAATTCCATGTAAAAGTCTGTTACCGCGGCCAGGCCTGTGATCCCGGTAATAAATAGTCTAAACGCAACACAAAGTCTTCCTGGTGTTGGGTTTTGGTTGTTTTTTGTTGTTGTTGTTGGTTTTTTGTGTTTGTTTGTCTTTTTTACAGTTTGTTCTTTTAGTTTGTTTTCAATCACCTCCAACATGGACCCTTGTGATTCGAAACCTTCCGAATATATAACAGGAGGAAGGTGGGGGCCGCAGGGGCTGAGCCCCCTCCCCACTGGCCCTGCCCTCGACCCCCAGGGATGGGAGAGACCCCAGGCCCCCTCCTCTCTCCCCCCCCAGGAGCCCGGGCCTGGCTGGGCTGGGTTTGGGGTTTTAGAAAACGACGTCCCCTCCCAGTTTGGGGGGGGCAGGGGCCGAGGCCTCGGTGGATGGGGGGGTTGGGGGGCGTGGGGAGGTGTCCCCCTCTCCAGGGCCTCGCGCCCCCCAGGGCGGGGGGAGAAAACCAGCCCTTATTGCTCACAGATGCCTCCGACACGCCGGCCACGTGTGCACAGGTGTCCCCACGTGTGGAGGGCGGAGGGGGGAAGGCCCGAGAAAGAGGGGGGACAGGGGTGGGCCCCCTGGGGTGGGGGGGGACGGGGCAGGCAGGAGGACTTAAAACCACGAGAATAAATAGGTTCGTGTATCAAGAACAAGCTAAGATCTTCACCAGCTAAATAGGACTGAAAAAATCATCAAGAGGAGCAAAAATCATATGTCATCGAAAACCCCGGGCGACGGCTGGCGGCGGGGACCCCGAGCCCCGGGGACCGCTTCGGCTACCGTTACTGAGTTATTAATAATTATTATTACTTTAATGATTTCACTTCCCCTTTCATAAATAAATTAGGCATAACCACGTCTCGGCAAAACGTAAAGAAACAAAGAAAGAACGTTTGTCGTTCTTTTAACTTGCAAACAGGATGAAGTAACAGAAATATACACAAATGTCCTTACAGGCCAACGAGAATAATAAATAGTTAACATAGCAATAAGTTAAAACTACAAGAAGCTAAATTCGGCAAAAAAGTACAAGAAAGTTAACTGGTGCCAGTTTATGTCTTTTTTTGTTGGCTTTTTTTTTTTTTTCCTTTTTTTGTTTGTTTTTTTTTGTTTGTTTGTAATCTCTTCGACGTGTTTTTTTTTCCTCTTTTTTGTTGTTGCATTTTTTTTTCCTCTTCGGTTTTTGTTTTTGTTTTTTGTCGCTTTTTAATATTTTTTTTGTTTTTGTTTTTGTTCCTTGCAGCAGAAGCTCCACAGACGTTTAATACAAACACCGGGGTGGAGGGTGGGGGGAGAGCGGGGCAGTCAGATGGGATCGAGGGTGGGACACGGTGGGGGGACAGCAACTAAAGCTAAAGTCGGGGTTTGCGATTCTCAGTTCTGACTGGGTCTGTGGGGGGATGGGGAGGGGATGGGAGGGCTCCTGGGGCTCAGGGTGGGGTGTCCGGCCTTTGGCTTCTGGTGGAATTTTTTTTTCAAAGAATGAAAAATAAGTGTTTGTGGGGGGAGTGGTTCTGGGGGGGGAATGTAAAATCCAGATGGGAAATGGGGCCGGGCCGGGGCTCAGGAGAGGGGCTGCATCCACTTGCCCTTACCCACCGGGAAATAAAAACCCGACAAACCGAAAGGGGGTGACAAGTGGGTGGGTGGGCACGTGGGGGCCCGTCTGCCCTGGCCCTGGCGTGGTGGGTGCTTGCTGTGGGTGGGGTGGGGGGGGGGAGGCTCAGGGTCGAGCCTCCCCTTCGGCTCTGGGGGGGGGCGGTTTGCCAAGGAGGCTCAGCCCCAGGAACAGGGGTTCCTTTGGCCTTAAGTGTTGGGGGGAGGGTGGGGGGCTGCTCCCAGCCCACCATGACACCAAAGTGGAACGAGGTATCGTGTGTCTGGATGTGTGGACGCTGCGTGTGCACGCCTGTGTTCGTGGGTGGCAGGGAGGCCGTGGACGAGCCAGGAGAGACCCCCGTAGAGAACCTGGAGCAGGGGTGCTGGGAGTCGGGGGGTGCAACCTCTGACCTGGGCCCGAGGGAGGCGATGGACGTGTCCGTGTGTCCCTGGGTGCTGGGGTTATGTGTGTCCGCGACCGGATGTCCAGGGCTGTGTGTCCACGTGTCGCTGTGTGTCCACGTTTGCGTTTAACCGTGTCCGTCTTTCTGTCCCCCACACCTCTGCCTTCTCTCTCCCTTATCCGCGTCCGTGTGTCGAGTGGAGCCGGTTTACTAAATGTGACTAGGACGTGGCTGTGTGTCCCTGTCGGTGTGACTGTGTGTCCCTCGGGCCTCTGCGTGGCCGTGGCCGTCCCCGTGGCCTTGTGGACCCCCAGCCCTGCCCCCTGCCCCGGGTTGGTAAACATAACCTGCCAAAATATTTTTTTTTTTGTCTTTTTTTTTTGTGGTTTTTTTTTTTTTTTTCAAGTTCAAGAATCCCCAGTAAAAATTCTCCACGAGGTCTTTTTCCCTTTTTACAAAAATAGAGTTTTTCTCCCCCTCCCTCCCCCCCTATTTTTTTTTTTCATTTTGTTTCTGCTTCCAGCCCCTCCACCGAGGGGCCCGCACCCCCACTTCACGTGCCTCTTTTTTGGGGATTTTTAAACCTGTTACCCCCCCACCCAGGCCCACCAAGGCGCTGGGTCGGGGGTAGAGGGGTGCTGAACAAGGGAATCTGGGTGGCACCCCCATCCCCAGCTCCCCCCCAAGCCATCTCCTAGAGGAGGGTGCTGGAGGGTGGGGTGGGGTGGGGGGGTGGTCACATCTCTGCTTTCTTTTTAGCCGAAAAAAAAGAAACAAAAACCTTCCCCGCGAACAAAACCAAGAGGAGAGAGTGAAGGGCCCGGCTGGGGTGGGTGGGGGGGTGCGGGAGGACGGGGCGGGGGGTCCCCCAGGCACCCCCGTTCCCTGCAGACCGTCCCAAGCCCACAAGCTCACCGTGCGGGTCCGTCTGCGGGTAGATCTGCCTGCGCTGTCCCGGGCCCCCTCTCTCCCTCTCTCTGCTGCCCGGGAGGGTGGGGACGGGCGGCTCAGGCCTTGTGCTGTTTGCTGGTTTTGAAGGACACCTGCAGGACGCGCTCGCCCAGGCGGTAGCCGTTGAGGCTGGCGATGGCCATGGCCGCCTCGTCGTAGTTGGTCATGGTGACGAAGCCGAAGCCCTTGCACTTGTTGGTGGTGAAGTCGCGGATGACCTTGACGTTGGTGACCGCCCCGAAGGGCCCGAACAGCTGCCACAGCACGCTCTCGTCGGCCTCGGGGGACAGGTTGTACACGAAGATGCACCAGCCGGCGCCCGCCGCGCCCCCCGCCAGGCCCACGCCCGCCAGGCCGCTCATGCCGTCGATGGCGATGGGGGAGAACCTGGCGATGAGCGACAGGGGACTACTTTGGGGGGTCACGCGGGCTCTGCCCAGACCCCTGGCGTGCCCCTGACCCGGCGGTGGCTCGGCGACCTCTGACCCTGCCACGGCCCCGTGACCCCTGATCCCATAACCCTTGACCTAGCCCTGGCACCGTGGCCCCCGTCTCTGAGCCCACCGTAACCCTCACCCTCCGATCCACTCCGAAAGGTCCACGCCCGATCTCCATCCTGCCCGTTCGCCCCGGCTTGACCTCTGAACCTGACATCCCGACCCCTGAGCCTGCCCTCGGCCCGGAACTGTCCGCTGACCCTATGACCTCTGAGCCTCTACCTGGCCGTTGGCGCTGTCCGTTCCCACCCCACCCCCTGCACCAGCCAGCCCTCCCCTGGGTGCGTCTGCCCACCCTGTGCCTGCTCGGGCACCACCCGCTCGCCGTCGGCTCCACCTGCCCGCAGCGCCCGGAACAGCACCCAGCGCCGGGAACAGAGCCAGCACACAGGAGGCGCTCAGAGGCGCCGGGGGCGGAAATAACTAAGGACGGGACAAAAACACCTCGCGGTGCCCCTGCCTTCGGGAAGCAAGCGTGCGCCCCCACCGCCAGCTCTGCCCCCGTCAGCTGGCCTCAACGATGCCACCCCGACAGCTCGGGGGGCTCCCCCGGGTCTTGGCCACCCCTTCCACGGCCCTCTGCCCGGCCCCCTGCCCGGCCCCCTTCATCAGCCTCCTTCCCCACTAGCCTGAAATCACAAATAACAACACCAAATAAATATCAACCATGATAGCGGCTGCTTTCTTGGGGTGTTTCCTATACATCCCCCCATGTCCCACTCCCCAGCCCCCAGCCCAGAATGGGGGACCCCTGAGCAGTGGGGGGTGGGACTCGGAGACTGAATGTGGGAAGTGGGGGGTGGGCACGGCTGTGTCCTGGGCGGTACTGGGGAGGGGACAAGCCCCAGCCCCCACACTCCACAGAGGCTCTTCCCGCTTTCCCGACATCTGCTATGTCAACGTTCCCCCCCCACAGCCCCCCAGTCCCAACCACACCCCACACCCCACACGGGCCTCACAGGGTTTACCTGAAGCTAATTTTCTTAATGGCACGGCGAGGGGGACACAGCCAGGCCGCTGACCCCAGGGGAGGCGAGACTGGGTGGGGGTGGAGACCCAGGGCAGGGGCTCGGGGTGGGGGGACCGCGGGGCTGGGGGCGCTGGTGGGGAGGGGGCACTGTTACCTCTTAACGCCGTAGGCCATGTTGAGCAGGTTGTCCAGCCTGTGGAGGCAGAAGGGGGGTCGGCGGCGGCCTCCAGACGTCCCTCCCCTCCCTATCCCCCCAGCCCACCGTCCCCCCCACCCCGGGCCGTGACGCCAGCGGCCTGCCCTCCCCACCCCCCGCCGGCAGCCCTGCAGCGCCAGCCCTGCCCCCGCTGCCACCCGCCCGGCTGGACACTGCCTGGCACGGAACCACCCTGGGCCGCCGCCTCCCGCCGTGCCCGGGCATCTCGGCTGCCCCCGCCCGGCTCGCCTGGGGCCCCCCTGGCCTGCCCCTGCCCTGCGGGGGGCTCGGTGTTACCGGAGCTCAGGGTCTGGGCTGTCTTGGGGGTGATAATCCCCAAGAAAAGCAGCCAGAACCCCCACAGGCAGCCCTGATGGCTGCTCGTGGGCCAGCGAGGAGGGGGGGTGTCCCACAAGTGTCCCCCAGTTTCAGGAGCTAAGAGCCGGGACTTGGGACACTGGTGTTGACACTTCTCTGCGCCCCAGAGGTCCCCGCCTGCAAAACGGGGACCATAAAAGCTCCCGTCTCGCTGGGCTGCAGTGCAGAATGAATGAGCGTGCCTGGTATACAGTCGGCACCCATTAAACGCTGATTCTGATGATGATGATGATGGTGATGAATGAGGAAACGGAGGCCCAGGCAGATAGCCCCCAGCAGGCAGCTCCCAAGCCCCTGATGCCAATAAGCCGCCGCCTGTGGTCACCAGCATACATTAAGCACCTGCTGTATACACAGGCCTGGGCTCAGAACTTCATAGGCCCAAATGCTTCCCCTTTCCAGCCCCGTCGCTGAGGCCCTCTGCCTGGTAGCCCGGGGGGCACCGGGGCCAGGGGTGGGGAGTGTCCGGGGGTCTCACCGGAAGCGCTGGGTCTGGTGGTGCAAGGGCCCCGCGTAGCGCCGGGCGGACGACTGGTAGAGGTGGGTGAGCAGGGCCTGCCCCGTCTTCTGACTGGGGTTGTTGGCGAACTTGACCGTGATGGGCTCGGCCGCGCCCAGGGGCTTCTGCCCGTTCAGTCCTTTGATGGCCTCCTCGGCCTCGATCCTCTTGTCGAAGCGGATGAACCCCACACCCCGGGACACACCTGCCAGGAGGGGGCAGGGGGCACATATCGAGGACCCTCCCATCCCCGTGTCCTGCCCCAGCGCCTGAGCTTCCTCCCGGCTGCTCTCGCCGCCTCTGGGGCCTGTGACACCCACCCCTGGCCAGGCACTCCCACCACCCCTGTCCCCGTCCCCCCGCTGCCACCGCCGGCTGCCCGACCTGTCACTTGGTCCACCAGGATACGGGACGTGATGATCCGTCCGTACTGGGAGAAGAGCTGCTCCATCTCCTTCTGGCTCATGGTCTTGGGGAGCCCGCTGACGTACAGGTTGGCGTCGCGGATGGAGGCCGAGCTGGGCCTGGCATAGGACACCTGGGGCGCAGTGGGGACAGTTGGGTGGGCAGGGGCGAGAGGGTGACCCATTTCACAGAGGGGGGCGGTGAGGCCACATTCCCACCCTCGACACGTCTCGATCGAGTGGTCACCACCAGGGGGGCGGGCAGGGTGCGGGCAGGGGCAGGGAGAGCGGGGGGCTTCTGGAAGTCAAAGGAGCACCTGCAGCCCTGGGGTCCTGTCTCCTGGGACCCTGGCTCGCTCCCTGCCTCCTGACACCCCATTAACACACATGGAGGCTCTGGCTCCGTCGAGAGTGGGGTCCTTCTCTTCCCTGGCTACACTCAGCCCCGTGGGGACACTCGGCAGAGGCACGGTTTTGATGGCCAACTTCACACAAGACGTCCCCGAGCTGTACACATGGGAGACACAGCTCACACCCAACACGAACACATTCGACTCTGCATCGTCCCCTCAGCCTGCACGACTCGGTAATGACAGCTCCACCCACCCCGGGTGCTCAGGTCCCAGTCACAAACATTTCACCAAAGATTCTGTCGACGCCACCTTCCAGAAGGCACTTCGCCCCACTCTCCCGGCCCCCACCATCAGGGGCCTGGAACAGAACTGTCACCTCCAGCCTGGTCTCCCAGCTCCCACCCTTGACCCCTCACGGCAGCCCAAGGGAAACGGTGAACACCTGAGTCAGGCAGGACCGCCCTCTGCCTAGAACCTTCTGTAGCTCCCACCTTCCTCAGAGTAAAATCCCAAATCCTCCCTGCAGCCCATAAATTCCCGCACAATCTATCTCATCACCGCAACTTTCTCTCCCTCACTGAGCTCCAGCCATGCTGGCCTCCTCCCTGTTTCCCAAACCCACCAGGAACGCCCTCATCTCAGGGCCTTTGCACTCTCTGTTCCCTCTGCCTGGAACTCTTCCTTCTCTTTCGTCTTCTCTCGGTTGAAATGTCCCCACTGTCCTTTCCCATATGAATTTGGCAACACCCCGCCCCGATCACCTCTGATTACTCTCTCTCAAAGCACTCCTCTCGGTTGTGCCTTACACACGCCTTCGTACGCTCATTTGAACATGCCATTAATTGTGCTCCGGCCCGACAGTGAAATTCTCTGCAGCTGTTTAAAAAAACGGTGGACGCAGACATTTATTTCCCTGAAACAGTGGGGAGTATTGTGAAGAGGGTGAAAGAAAAGTCCATTTAGAAAGCAGCGTCTATTGTGGGACCCCCCATCTCATTATTGTTAATAAATGTGCTGGAGTGAGGGTCTGGGGGGATCCCCCCCCCCCAAATGCTAACGGGGAGCCAAGTGGCTGGGATGGGGTAGGGCTGTCCAGAGCATCCCTCCCTCCTCTGATTTCCATTTTTCCTCCCTCGATTAACCTCTGGGTAGAGAGGGGTCACTGTCGAGGATCTGGCTTTTCTTTGGGGTGGTGAGTTGTGTGGGGTGTATATTTCTCCCTTAGAAACTAGAACTCATTAGAAAACTAACATCATCCATGCAGCCAGCCAGCGGGGCTCAGGGGTTTGGGTGCTCACACGTGTGGATTATACAAATGCAATTGTGCAAACCCCTGGGGGCCTCCTGAAAAAAGAAAACACCTCGGCCACTAGGCCTTCCGGAATGAAAAACAAACAAACCAAGGCTGCCACGTTGTGGAAGGTTTTCTCTCTCTCCCACTGGGCTGTGTGGGTGTTTCCGGGGTGCAAAATAGCTCTTTAGGGGCCTTTCCCGGCCCTCTCTGAACTGGGGGGTCCTGGGTGGGGGTCCCCAACAACAGAGTTGGCTGATTCTTCTTGCACCCCGCAAACCAGGACAACGGGGCCAGACGGGATCTTCCGGAATGCTGTGGCAGGCCCAAGCGTGCCACGCATTGCACAGGCAGAAACACACACACACACACACACAGAAGACCATGCCGTGTCCCACAGCCACCGGGAAGGTCACACAAGGGCACCACCGTACTCGTGGGGACACCGGGGTCTTACGTAATTACAGCGAGAGCCTCAGAAGCACACACGTCACACGTGTTCCACCCCAAACAGGGCTTGGCTGTGCCACACAAACACCCCGTCACAGCCAGACATGCCCACGTGGCCCTGCCACGTCGCAGCTGGAGCCACGGGGCGTCGCCCGGTTCCTGCCGAGGAAACACCGTGCCCCCCACACACACAGTGACACACCCGCTGGGACACACAGCCCTGTGTCTCACAAACTCAGCCTGGCACGCTGGCTGACATCTGGAATCACGTGTGCCATAAACACCCGCACCCACCGTCCCCCACGGTCTCACAGCCCGGGGTCACGCTCGGTCACACACACACACACGTGCATGCACACAGCCATGCACAACCCCCACTCGTTTGCACCGCATGAGGTGCACACACCTGCCTCACACACGTGCACGCACACACATCTTCGCCGCGTCGTGCACACAACCCTGCACTGCACACTCACCCATGCACACACACAGGCTATATTGCACGCGCCTGCCACACTGCATGTGCACAGTGGTCCTCTCCGCCACCGGGGCACCCAGGACCACCCTCACACCCCGGGGGGCCCATGGGGTCACGGCCTCATCCTGCCCACCTCGGGTTGAGGAACAGATCCCTGCGCCCGTTGCCATGGCGAACTGGGGGCCAGATGGGCACCCCCGGGTCCCCCGGGGCCCAGGAGCAGATTCGAGGGGCAGAGCCCAGACACCCCCAGGCGAACCGAGAGCAGGGGGTTTCCATGGTGACCCCTCCCCTCCAGGGTCCCAGCTGCAGCTGCTAGAGGCGAGGCCGTGGGGGAGGGGCGCTGCACACAGGTGGGGGAGGGGCCGCCCCTAATCCCGCCCTCCCAGGCCCTAATTAGGCTGCAGATGGCAGACGGGCCCCTCCATTTCCATGACAAAGGCTGGGAGGGGGCCAGCCACGGGCCCCTGGTCACTCCCTCCTGCGGCCTGGGGGACAGGCTCTTACTCTCCCCATGCACAGGCGACGAAACTGAGGCTCAGCAAGGAGAAGCCACCGAGCCCCCTGAGACCCAGCAGGAAGCCTTGAAGGAGAGACGGGAACCCCTCAGGGGCTGGGGGGGTAGTGGGGAGCTGGGGTCATTGAGGGGAGATGGTGGTGAGGGGTTTGGGGGCAGCGAGGGGCTGGGGGAATTGGGGGGCACGGGGCACTCACCTTGATGGTCTTAGTTTGCAGCTTGAGGCCGTTGAGGGTGCCGATGGCTTTGTCTGCGTCGTTGGGGTCCGAGTAGTTCACAAACCCGTAGCCCAGGCTCTGCCCTGCGGGAGGCTGGGACAGTGACCTCTGCCCCCACCTGAACCCCACTCTGCCAGCGTCCTCCCGGACCTGCACCCCAGAGGCCGAGCGGCCCGAGGCTCTGAGGAGCAAGGCCCAGCCTTATCTGTGCCCCCCAGACATGAGCCTTCACCCATCACCCCTCACCTCCCCAGATCCCATCTGCTTGCACACCCCTGAGACTCCCACCTAGTGTCCCCCCATCTCCCCGTCACCCCTGAGACCCCACCTAGGTCCCCCATCTCCCCATCACCCCTGAGACCCCTACTTAGGGTCCCCTGTCTCCCCATCAGCCCTGAGAGACCCTCACTTAGGTTCCCCCATCTCCCCATCACCCCTGAGAGCCCCACCTAGGGGTCCCCATCTCCCCATCACACGTCAGCACCCCCAAATTCCCACCTGCTTCCACATCCCTGAGACCTCCACCTTGGATCCTCCCCATCTCCCCACATCCCCTAAGACCCCCACTTAGGTCTCCTCCAATCTCCCCTTCACACCTCAGCTCCCCCAGTCTCACCTGCCCCTCCCCCGGTCCTACCGAGGTTACCCCCCTCTGGCCCCGCCCTACCCCACCCCACCCGCCAGCAGCCACACCTGTGATCTTGTCCCGCACCAGCTTGCAGGACTCGATGTCGCCGATGCTGCCGAAGAGACTCTTGAATTCGTCCTGGGTCATGTTCTGCGGCAGGTAGTTGACGATGAGGTTGGTCTTGCTGTCGTCAGTGGCTCCATTTGTACCCAGGAGTGGCCCATTGGGCAGGGCCGGGCCGGCCGGGCCCCCCGCCACTTGAGACTCCATAGCCCCGAGTATCTGCTGGAGACAGCAGGCCACACCCGCTCACCGCCCAGTCCCCACACGGGGGGACAGTGGCTCTGAGGACGGGCTTGATAGGGACCCCTGAGTCGAGTCCGACATGAGCTTGAACATGGGGAGGGGAGCTACACGTCATCCCGATAATCGCCTCCATTTACTGACCAATGACTATGTGACAGCACCGAGCAAACCACTTTATGTGTGATTTTATTGTAAAAAAATTCCATATATGCCAACAGATGGCTGACACCTATCTGTGCAGTTTACAGAATGAAATGGACACTTTTGTCCCCAGAATAAGAAATATAACAATTGCTATGACTTAGAAGCCCCCAGAAGCCTCTCCCTGAACATGTACCTCCTTCCACCGACCAAAGGTAACTCCCATCCCAAATGTTGTGCCAATATTTCTTTTCCTTCATGTTTAGTTTTCCTACTAGGCACTTACCCCCTAGTTTTCCTATGTATAACATAACTACACCTGCAAATAATGAGGTTTTATTTCTCCATCTCCATTCCATACCTGTCATTTATTTTTTCTTGTCTTATTGCAGTGGCTACACGTAATAGTAGCTTCCTTATTCCTGATGCCAAAGAAAATGCTTTAAACATTTTACAGTCAAACATGATTTTGCTTTGGTTTTTCTTTTTTTGTCAATGGCCTTTATCGGGTTAAAAATGTTTTCTTTTATTGCTATTATCCTAGTGAGATTTTTTAATTCTAAAAGTGGATGTTTAATTTTATTGAACGTTTTTCCCCCTACATTGATTGCAATGATTGTTTTCTGCTTTAATATGTCAGTGTCATGAATTACATTGATTTTCCAGTATTAAACCAACCTTGCCTTACCAGGATAAACCAAACTTGGTCATGTTGTAGTTCTGTTTATATACAGTGCTTGATTTGATTTGCTAAACTGTGCATGTGAGTGTATGTGGTTGTTTAGAACTTTCTACATCTATGTTCAAAAGGGCATACTGTTTCTACTTAATTCTCACAAAGACCTAGTGGGGACTCTGAGACTCAGAGGTGTTAAGGAACTTGTCGACGTTACACAGCACATCAGGGGTGGCACTGGAATTCAAATGCAGCCGTCTCCAGACCTGAAGATCACACTGTCTTTCTCTCACTATGATAGCCAACCAGGCTGGCACGGGCTCTGACAACTCTTCGCTGCGTGTCCTCGGATATGCAAACTCAAAACAATTGGCAATGGGCTGTCTGAAGCACCATGTAGAGACAAATTTTAGAGCCACATCTGGGGTCAGCAGGAAACTGTGCTGGGATTGACTGGCATTGCCTGCCCACGGACATGAGGAAGTAGCCAGCCTGTCACCCCTAGAGTGGGGTTGACAAATGGGTTGCCCTCACTTGAAAACTCAGATCGATTGGTGGGGTCTTCTGAGAGGGTGGAATGGAGAAGGATTTGGAAGCTGTATCCAGTTTCATCAGGAACGACCACCGTGATTGATTAGTAATGTCTGTCATGGTCACACAATTAGAACGAGCCAGGAGATACACATCATCTCAGCCGTCCTTAAACCTCATAAGACAAAACCATACGAGTTCCAAAATATTGGGCTCTACTGTGTGCCAGGGACCATGCAAAGTACTCTAATTGCAATTTTTCTTTTCTTATTCACAACTCTGAAAAAGAGTTTTTTTCTTCGCCCCCCCCCCCCACATTGGACAGATAAAGTAACTGTGGTTTGGAGCTGCTTAAAAAATCACCAAAGATCATGCAGCATATAAAGAGCGGAACAGGGACTTGTACAAGGGTTTTTTTCTGATCCAGAGCCTGCACTTCCCACTTCCTCTGCCAACCAAGAGCTGGTGCCAGCACCAACATTTCTCAGCTGTGTGTCTGTCCTCAGACATGCCACTTAATGCTACTGGGCCTTGGCTCTGCTTTGCTGCCAATTCCAAATTACTGGCACTGTGGTCTGGGGAAGGCTCAAGAGCCACAGGTGGATGTGGCTTGAAAGCATTCTGGGATCGGTTAGTGATGTCTGCCCTGGGCACTGTCATGGGAGGTGGAAGCAAGCTTGTCGACTGCCATCCCTGCCTCATGATTCACAATTGTTGCCCTCATTGGGTTATCTACCACCTGCCAGCCACCCTGTGAAGCCCTTTGAAACAGCATTTCATTTATTTCTCCCACCCATCCTGAAAGGCAGAGGACACACTTTCCCTTTTACCGGTGAGGAAGGAAATGAGCATAGGGATGTTAAGCTGTGTGGACGGGAACAACAATTTCAAACCTGGAGCTGTTTGACTCCCAAGTTGTTTTGAATCTCTATGGCCAAGGTGTTGGGGTGGCTCTGCCACCTTAGAGCTGTATGTCCTCAGTGATGATCTTAGTTCTTTTTTTAGGGGGTGGGGGGGCTGTCTCCTTCCCTTTCACACTTACTAAAGGGACAGCACAAAAGATTGAGTGCCCTGCAGCTCCAAGTGGCTGTGAGTGGCTGCCTGGAGGACTATCCTGAAGCCACAACCTGGCTCAGCAGGAACTCACGCTGGATTAATCAACAAGGTCTATGACAGATGCCTGCAGTGAAGCAGCAAACACGGGCGCCATGGATCTGCAACCCGTTCCCTGAGGGGCTGCAGTTCATTCCCCCAAGGTGAAAGTTACAGGACTCATCTCCATTTAACAAATGGGGAAAGCAAGTCTCAGTGAGGGGCAGGGACACTGCACAAGATCGAGCAGCCTTGAAATGGTGGCTCCAGAATTCAGACCTTGAATTTGGACCCCAGAGCCCACTCTCCTAACACAAAGATGACTGGTAATAAAAATGAGAGTGGAGAGAAATTGCTCAGCTAGTCAACGCCAGACTCTGAGTATCACTATATGTAAACCCACTCTGCTGGCCAAGTTAAGTCATTCACTTGAGCACATACTGAGGGCCAACGACGGAGCCAGCCACTGGGTCCCCTTCGTCTGACACGTCACCTCCCTGGTCCTCCTGCATCCCTCCAGTGAAGGTATGGCAGAGCTGGCTCTGAGACTGGTTGATAATGTCTGCCAAGGGACCAAGTAGCAGACGGTAGTGCACAAGCCACCGCCTCTGAACCCAAGATTCCAGGTTTTGAATTCCCCACCGTGCACCGTGCACGTAGCAAAGTTATTTCCCACGCACAGTTTTCACCGACTTTGCACAACCACCCTGAAAGGTGGAGAACTGCCTTCTCCACTTCTCAGATGGAGAAACAGGGTCAGAGGGATCTATCCCTGGCCCAGGGGTTTTAAAAGGAGGTGGTAGTGGTGGTAGTCAGGGTTCCACCCTGGATCTGTTGACCCTAGAGCTTGAAGGGTTACTTGCTGCCTCGCCCCAATGCTGTTCCCAGTTTGGGTGGGGTTAAGGGGTGATGGGGAGGCCAGGGAAGGCGGCGTGGGTGGGGCCCAGCCCATCAACCGCCACCACCATCCCCATTTCCCTCCCACCGGCTCCAGAGCTTAGAGGGATCAGTGTCGCATTTCCTCCAGGCTGAGCCGGCTGAGCCGCTAATGGGGATCAGATTGATCCGGGCCACACCCTCCCCGCCAGGCCCAGAGCAAATGTGTGTCCCGGTCCTGGGGTGGTGGGAAACGCAGGGATCATGCAGGATCATCGAGGGCTGTTGGCCCAGCGGCACAAGGATGGAATCAGAGGAGGGGAGGACAAATCAAAGACGGAAAGGCAGAAGGGGACAGTGGGCCTGGGGGCAAGGAACTCTCCTTCCCTCGATTGGATGCTCCGGGTCTGTTTCCCCCTCGCTCTTTCCGTTCCTCTCCTCTCCTCTGGCCCCCTCCCCTCTCCGTCGCTCCTTCTCCGTGTCTTTTGCACCATGGCACATACATCGTGGCATATGGGTTCTGTCGTGGACACACCTGAGGTGCTGGCCGCACAGACCCTTCTGTAGCCGGCCGCTCCTGGCCCCCAGCTGCACCCGCCGCCCCCCGTCACGGTGACGGATGTCTGTGTACCCGACAATGGGGCATTGAGCGGCTTTGCATGGGGAGGCTGGGCCCCACGTGGTGCCCATCGAGCCGCCCTTCCCCCTCTCCCCAGGGCCCTCGCCCGGCTCGAGGTGGGCCCTCACCGCCTCCCAGTCGGCCCCACAATGGGTCTCTGCCTCAGTGTCCCCCCTTCCCAGGCCTGTGCGTGACCTCTCACCACACTTTCACCCCTTTGGGCATCAGTTTCCCTTTTTCAAATGGGGAAACACACCCGAGGAAGCCCAGGAGGTGCTGGGCCGCGGCTCTCAGGGTCCCCGTGCCCAGCCCGGAATGGGCAGCGTGAGGCCCAGAGAGGGAAAGGGGCGGCCTGAGGTCACACAGCCTAATTTCCCAGCGCAGGGTGGGCGGGTCCCAGGGGAGACCGGGGACAGGGAGGGGGTGCTGAGCCTCCCCCCGCACCGTGCTCGCCGCGACTCGCAGAAGAGGCCCCGGGAAGAGACACGAGGGTCCGGAGACCCACGCCCGAGCTCCCCCCCGAGAGCCAGGAAGAGCGGCGGAGGGAGGCCCGGGCGCCGGGACCAGACAAAGGACGCGCGGCGGCGCGGGGAGCGGAGTCGCGCAGCGGGGGCGGGGGCGGCGCGGGGGCGGGGCCACGGCGGACAGGCCCCGCCCCCCGGGACACGCCCGGGCTGCCGAGTGGAAATCCGAGGGCTCGGGCGAGGCTGGGCCCCGCGGGGCCGGGGGCGGGGCCTGGGTGGGCGTGGCCAGGCGGGGCGGGGCCGGCAGGGCGGGGCCGCGCGCTCGGGAGCTGACCAGCTCCGCGGCTGCTGAAGGCGCCGGGCGCGGGGCGAGTGGCGCGGGCGGGCGCGTTCAAGGTCACCCCGCGGCCCAGAGCCCTGGCGGGGTGGGGCGCCTGGACCCGGCCTGGGGGGGGGCTGTCGCAGCCCCCCACCCCATCTCCCGGGGGGGCGTGGGCCCAGGAGCTGGGGCACCCCCCCCATCGCGGGCCTCCGCTCCCCTCCCCCTCCCCGCAGCCCGAGGCGCCCGCGCGAGGCTCCGGCCCGGGAAGAAGCGCTGAGAAACAAAGGGACGCGGCGGCGGCGGCGGGCCCGCGGGGCCTCCGGGCGCGCCCCCTCCCCTCCCCTTCGCGCTTGCCGCAAGGTCGACGGGCTCGAGGACGAGACGCCCGGCGGCCGGGTGCGGCTGAGGCCCGGGGCGCGCGATCCGACGCCACCCGCCTCCCCGGGGCCCGCGGGGACGCCCTGCCAGCCTCGGCCGGGCCCGGCACCAACGATCGGGGCCCTGCGTTTGCCGGGGCGGCCTGCGGGGTCCAGGCCCGGATGGAAGAGGCATCCTCCGCCGCCGCGGCCCCTCCCCCATCGGGCCTGCTTAGGGAGGGGCAATTCCGTGCCCGGGGACCCCCACCCCGAATCGCAGCCCGGGTCCCCAAGGCCCCCCAGACCAGGCTCCGAGCGCCCCCAGCACTCTGGGCGCGGCCCTGCCCACTCTCGGGTCCCGAGGCTCCGTCCCATCCACCCCCCCCACCCCGGGCCTAGCTGGGCCTGGTCCTACCCCCCCACCTTCCCCATCTCTGCGGAGCCTGGGCCCAACCGTTCCCCGCCCAGATTCGCCTCGGCGACAGGGGAATACCTACAGTGACCATTCTTGTGTGCCCGGCGGGCGCGGTCCGTGTTGAGGTCGGCTCCGGGGGTCGCGCACTCCTGGGGGGGCGCCCGATGCTTACGCCGGGGCCCCGCCCGGGCGGCCTCTGGCGCGGCCGCTGCAAAGGCGGCGGTGAAGGCGGTGGCTCCCTCGAGGGTAGGGGACGGGCCCGAGCCCGGAGGCGCGCGCGCGGACGACCGGGCCCCGGGGTGGCCGGCGGGCGGCAGGGGATGGAATGACCGAGCGGGCGCGGGGTTGAGGATGTCCCCGGCGCGGCCCCGCGGGGCCCGGGAAGGTTGCGCTTCCCGACGGAGATCGCGGCGCTGTCCAGTCGCCGCCGCCGCCCCTCGGCCGGCCCCGTCAGGTCCCCGGTGCTCGGTGCGCTCCCCTCGCCCGCCCTCCCTCCCTCCCGCCGGCCCGCGCTGCGCGCTCCGCGTTCTGGGCCGCGCGGCCGCCGCCCCCAGCCCTTTATAGCAGCGGCTGCCAGCGCCGGCGTCGCTGATTGGCCGCGGCGCCCGAGCCCCGCCCCCTGGCGGCGCCCGACGGCGCGGCAGGTGGAAGCGGGAGCGCGCCGCTCCCGACCCCGCACCCCCGTAAAGCGCATCCTGGGGGGCGCGGGTTGCCAGATTCGGGCCTCGCGGATTCTGCTTCCTGCCTTGGCGCCCCTTCTTGGGCGGATTAACTTCCTGCCGGGGAGACAGGGCAGATTCCCGAGGTGCTGGGGAGGCGCGAAGGGGGCGAAGAGGTGCCGGTGGCTTGACTGTATCCCGTCTTAGACGCACTGTCTGCCGAGAGGACCGGAAGGGGACAGGAACGAAGACTTCACTGCGCAGAGGCCTGGGTGCCCAGACTTGGGAATGACCCTGTGCAGCCCCCCAAGTCCACAGGGAGGGTGGAGGCATCTGGGGTCCTAGTTTGTCTGTGGAAGGAAACTGGGACCCTGGGGAGTTTGAGGAGTGGACTAGGTGCCTCTAGGGTACCCCAGAGTGGAGAGAAGCTCTCCATTGCTCTAATGGGGTGAAGCGGTTTGTGACTCAGCGTCCCAAGCCAGTCGATGTTGGAGCTGCGCTGCCTCGGGAAACCAGGGGGCCTCTCGGACTCCATAAAACTCGGGTGGGCGAGCCTGCCATGCAAATGTCCAGGTGTTCTGGGCTGCTAATTGGTCCCCCTTGACCGTGGAGCCACGCTCCCTCTCTGCTAAAGGGGACCAGGTCTCTCCAAAGCGAAATGGTGGAGCAACCTGCTTGGTGCGCGGGCGCACGTGCATGTTTACGTCGGGGCGGCAACCAGGTGAGAGGACACGTTCTTGCTGCGACCGTGGCTCCTCCGGGTTCGGCTTCAGCACCACAGACAGCGGCCCGCCCGGAGGCTCTGCGGGCGGGCGGGGCAGGCCCGACCCCCGATCCCGAGACTCGCCGCCCCCACCCCCTCGTTGTCCTTGCACGCCCCTGGAGGCTCCGAGATTGCCATCAAACCCCGCGAGGAGGGCCTAATTTGACCAATGAGGGGCGGTCCTCGGGAGAACCAACTGCTGGAGGAGGCCCTCGAGATTGGGCCAGTGAGCGTGCGCGCAGCAGAGGGCGCGGCCACACCGCCGGAGAGGGAGGCCAATCGCGCCGGCCCGCGCAGCCCGGGCGGTGGCGACGCCGGCCCTCCGGGGACCCCAGAGAGGTCCCCACCCCGCGCTCCGGCCGGCTTCTGCCGGGTGGGATGCGGCGCCCGGGGGGGGGGGGCGGCTCCGGGGCGCGCAGACCCCGCCTCGGTTTCCATGGAAACTGACGGCGCCGGCTGCGGCCGCGCGGAGAGGACGCAGGGGACCGGGCCTCGCGGCGCGGGGAGGGCGGCGCGCGGGGGTGGCCCCAGCGGCCCGACTCGCCGGTCCCCACCGATCTTCCGCCCTCGGGCCCACGGAGGCACCGCTGCGGGCCCGCCCTCACTGCTGGCCCGGGGCCGGCGGGGCCAATCCGCGGGTGGCGCCACTGGGCTCCCCAGGGCACCTGTCGGTCGCGGGGCTGCCGGGGAGCGTGGCCGGGGCTCCCTCGCGCCCCTCTCTCTGGCTGCCCCAACATCCCCCGACGGAAACGGGGCCCTCCCGCTGCCACCCCCCGCCCCCTCCTGTTCCAGGGACACGCTGTGCCGGCCCCACCTCGGGGCTGCGGCCCTGGGACTCGCCTCTGCCAGCTTGCTTCAGGGGTGGGTCCTCTTTGTCGTCTGGGTCTATACTCAAATGTCACCTCCTCAGAAAGACCCTCCCTCACCACCGACCCAAACCCGTACCCCCGGAAACCCACAAATCACTGTTTCCCGCGGGGCGCTTGTCACCAACTGTCAATGGCGCATTTGGTGAACGTGTCCCCCACTCGTCGCCCCGCTGAGGGTGGGGGCCGCCGTCCCGAGGCTCACCAACCGTCTAGTGAGTGTCTCATGAGGGCTTGGCTGTGGGCCACAGGATGCCGAGCCCTGGCAGGTGCCGGGAGCCTCCCGGGTCCCCCAACTTTGGCCCTGGGAGTGGCGGTGTGTGCGGGCTCGCCGGGTGCAAGCGGCCGAGGAAGCGCACCGGCTGCCAGGCAGGAGCCGGGCCTGGCGAGAAGCAGCCTCCCCTTGAGGAAGGGGGCAGGATGAAGACCGAGGAGGGGGAGAGGGCCGGCCCCCCGAAATCATCCAGGCCTAGGGGAGGGGCAGCTCCCTGTTCGCTCTTTAATCGCGCTTTGCTCTCCACACCGTTCCAGCGGGGCGGCCCCAGGCGCCGGCTCCGAGGGAGGGATGGGACAGGGCGGGGTGGGGGATGGAGAGGTGCGGGGAGCTGCCCGGGGGCCCAGCCCTGGGGCGGGAGTGGGGGTGTGGGGGGCGCCTCCTTCCGGCCCGCGGACCCGGCGGCCCCCGACAGGCCCCCGGGCGAGGCCCCAAGCGGACGAATAAATAGGGGCGGCCGCCTGCCGGGCGGCTCAGGCGGGCTTGTGGTCCGGGTGGCTCTTGAGCGTGTGGAACTTGACGCTGTCCAGCTTCTCGAAGCGCTTCCCGCAGCGCTCGCACGTGAAGTTGTACTGCACCTCGCCCGTGTGCTTCTTCATGTGCCAGTTGAGCGACGCGCGCTGCCGGCACTGGTAGCCGCAGATCTCGCACCTGCGGGCGGCGGCCCCGGGGCGGGGTCAGGGCGGGCGGGGCGGGGCCAGCGGGGAGGTGGGCGGCCCCTGGGCCCGGGGGGAGGAGCCAAGGCGGGGCGGGGTCCCCGCCCTCCCCGCCCTCCCCGCCCTCCCCGCCCTCCCCGCACTCACTGCAGGGGCGTCTCGCCGGTGTGCGTGCGCCGGTGCACCTCCAGGTGATTCTTCCTTTTAAAGGACTTGCCGCAGGTTTCGCAGGTGAATTCACGCACACCTGGTTGGGGGGGCGGCGGAGATGGAGGGCTGAGGGCAGTGCCGTTGGGGCGGACGGCGGGGATGGTGAAGGGAGGTTGTGCGGTGACCCGGCGGTGGGGCAGAGGCGCGGTGGCACGCTTTGGACGACTGGACATAGAAATCCAAAGCTGGGGCCCCGGGACCGCCCCCCGCCCCGGGTCAAGGCGGCGCTCTCAGCCCAGATCCACATCCACTACCACCGGTGCAAACACAGAGACCGGTCACGAGCCCGCCCCCTACCCGGCCGGCTCTCCTCCCTCCTGCCCCGGGGTGCCCCGGGGTCCCACCTGCTAGAGAGGTGGTCCTGATGGCACCTTTTGCATTTAATATTTCTGTAATGTCTGCAGTTTTTTTTTTTTTTTTTAACAGCATAAATTACTTTTCTCAGCAGAAAAAGCCAGCGGTCTTGAAAAGCCTGAGGCGAGGGGCATTCTGGGTATCCCAGGGCTCCGCAGGAAGGAGGCCACAACCCCGGCTCCCCCCGGCCCTGCTCCTGGGGTTGGGGAGCCAAGGGGCAGCCTGGGTGGGGGGAGACAGCCCGGCCCGTCCAGCTGGGTGCGATGTATAAGGACCGGGGGCTTTACTCCCATTTACTGTGCCCGGGAGAGGCGTCCCCAGGGGGTGCGGGGGCCTACGTCCCAGGAGGGGCCGGGGTGCTCCCCCCCTTGCACCCCGCCCTGGGCTGACCTGAGTGGATGATCATGTGCCGCCGCAGGTGGTTGGATAAGTAGAACCTCTTGCCGCAGCCGGGGTGAGGGCACACTTTGGTCTTTCCTTTCCGGTGCACGAGGTTGACGTGGTTCTGGGGGGAGGGGGCAGATGTGGGCCTGGAAGGGGGCACTTGTGGGCCCACTTGTGGGGGCCCTCTGTGAGGGTGGGGAGAGATGGGGGCAGTCGGGGAGGCAGGCTGGGGCCGGCCGGGCCTGGAAACGGGGTGCCTCTGTCCTGGGGGAGATGTCGGCTCCCAGCTGGGTCTTTGGGGCCCAAGTGGGGTCATGCAGCATTTGCTGAGCACTTGCTGGGCGCCAGCATCTGGGCACGGTGTCACTCAGTCCGCCCGTCACCCTGGAGCTCATGGACGGGGAGACAGGCAGCCATGCGGGGGCTGGGTCTGTGTCCCCCGGGCGGGCAGTGGCAGGGCTGGGACTGGATTCTCTGCCCGGGGCAGCTCCCGGCCACCGAGCTATGCTGTCCCTGAAGCGTTCATTTCCTTGCTCTCTCATTCTTTTTATTTGTTTTTATTCTATTTTATTATTTTTTCTCATTCTTTAATTCACTAGAACCACTGCTGCTACAGTAGCTCAATATGGGTTTAATGAAAACAGGGCCAGCAAACTGGTGGGGGGATATGAGAAGACCTCGTCTTTGCCCGCCGGGGCACTCCATCCTGACGGCAGGGGGCAAACCGACAGGGTGGGGTGCAGCTTGGGCGGCCCCGAGGCCCCCAGCCCCCGCCCCCCCTCACCTGGAAGCTGCTGAGGGCCACGTAGACCTGGCTGCAGCCCTCGTAGGGACAGTGAAACATCTCGAGCAGGCCGTCGGCATCCGTCACCCGCGCCCGCTTGCTTCGCCGCCTCCTGGGTAGGATGGGCCACAGGAGTCAGGGCTGCCGCACCCAGTGGGCTGGGGGCCTCAGGGCTGCCCCTCCCCGCGCCCGCCCGCCACGGGCACCCCACTTCTCAGGCTCCTTGGGGATCTCGTAGATGATGGCCGACATGTCACTGCTGTCCAGCTCCTCCCCGTCCACCTCTGTGCTCCGGGGCACCGTCGCCGCCAGCTCAGCCAGCTCTGGGGCCACCAGCTCCTCCTTCTCCTCCTTCTGCAGCAAGTACAGGTCCTCCTTCTCTACGGGGCGGTGACACGGGACAGGGTCTGTGGGGCAGGGGCGCTCAGGGCCCCTCTTCACCGGCCCCCTCCCTCCTGGGGCCCGCCCACCTTCCGGACCTTTCTTGGCCTCCACGCCGTCCATGGCAGCTGTGTTCACGAGGCCGGGCTGGCTGCCCTCAGGCTCCGTCTGGGTGTAGGCCGCCACACCCTCCATCAGGGCGCAGGGCACCCCCTCGCCCAGGCCGCTGCCTGGCGCCCCACTGCCCGCGGCCACATTGAGATGGAGGCCGTCGGCCGCGAGCGGGTCATAGCCGGGGCCCGCGATGATGATGACCTGAGAGCCGGGCACCATGCCGGGCACAGGGCAGCCGGCCACCACCTCGCCCAGTGCTTCCTGTGGCACGTTCTCAAAGAGGGCACCGGGGCCCGCGCCCACCTGCACGGGCACGGGCACACACACCACCGTCTCCAGGGCCTCAGGGCTGCTGCCCGCCGGGTGGGGGCACAGCGGGGTGCCCGGCTCTGCCAGGCTCTCCACGTGGTGGACGTCGAAGGGGATGTGCACACCCTCCTGCGTGATGAGCCCGCTGCTGCCTGCTGGGCTGCTGGGGGTGATGGCCGCCTGGCCCTCGGGGGGCTCGTCGGAGCCGGAGCCAGAGCCAGAGTCGGAGGAGTCGGAGCTGCCGGCCACCAGGCCATTGGCCACTGCGATGACAGAGAAAAGGGGCCAGTTACAAGGGTGACACCCACCCCCTTGGAGGTACCCCCTGGCTCAGCCTCCACAGAGCCAGAACCTCCCCTCAGGGTTCTGCTCACCCTACATCCTGGAGACCCCCCATGGGTAGCTCCTGCCCAGGCCCCCCAACTTGGCTCCAGACTCTTCTGCCTCCCACCTCCTCCATGGCTTCCCCCGAGCTCGGAAGCTTCCGGCCTGGGCCTCCCTGTCTCGGCGGATGGTGGCTCTGCCCTTCCAGTGGCTCAGGCCAAAGTCCTGGGGGTTCCCCTGGACCTCTCTCTCTCTCTCACCCCCACTTGCCATCTGGCAGCCAAACCTGTTGAGGCTGTGCCCAAGCTACGCCCGCCTCTCCCACCTGCCCTGTGCCTCCTGGGCAGGCCCCACCACCCCCTGCCGGGACCGGGGCACACTGTCCCCCCTCGTCTCCTGGCTCCCGCCTCACCTCACCCCCCAGCAGCCAGAGGACACCTGCCCAGGTCTCGTCCCTCCACGACTGAGAACTCCCTTGTGTCCTGCGTTCACCAAAGCCTTCTGGGTGGGCATTTCCCAGCATCCCTTGCGGTTAGGGGCAGCCACATGGCTGAAACTGGCCACAGGAACAGAGTGGAAGTGGTCGTCTGGGGACAGTTCTCCACCTTGCTGTCCCCAACTGCCGGCCAGCAGGAGGCTAAAGCCAGAGGACTCCGTGGGAGTTGGGAGGTGGGGGAAAGCGCTGCTGCGTTATGTCCGGCGAGTTACATTTGTCTGCTGCGGCAGCGACTCTCTGGCCCTGTCACCTCCTCTCTGGCCCCACCGGCCGCCCTCCTGTCGTTCCTGCCCCGGGGCCTCTGCACGTGCCACTTGCTCTGCCCAAAACCCTCTTCTCTTAGACAACACTGTTGCCTCCTTCAGACCCTCCCTCAAATGGCATTTGTTCTGGAAGGCCTTCTCTGCCCACCTGGCACAAACGGCACCCTTTCCCTCCTCTGTTTTTCCCTGAAGCACTTTGCACCTTCTGGAAGCCTCCATATTCTACTTGTTCATCTCTCCACTGCCTGCTTCCACTCCAGAAGGTAAACCCCACAGGGATGGGGGTCCCTGCACAGGGCTGCCGGGGCCTAGCAGGGGGCCTGGTTGGGTGTGCAGTGGCTGATCAGTGCACGCCTGAAGGAATGAGTGAATCCTCAGCCCGACGTGGGCAAGCAGGCCGTGGGGACCAACAGCTTGTCCCGGCATCTGGTCCTGGGGTCCCTGCTCATGGAGACCCAGGGGCACAGGGAAAATGAACAACTGCCCCTTGTGGCACCCGTAGGGACCCAGCTGGGGCAAGGCTGGAACCCAGCAGCCTGGGGCAAAGCCCTTTCCCAGTGCCTCCAGCCGCTGCCCTCAGAGCCCTATTTCCGCTCCCTGGGCCAGGAAAAACGGGGGTGATGGGTGCACATATGTCAGGGGGGTGCTCCGGGTATTTCATAATGCAGAGGGCTGAGAACAGCACTGGGCTGGGGTATGCACCCTGAAAAGGTCTGCTGTGACTGTCAGAAGGACCCTCCCTCCGAAGCATGGTGCCCTGTCCTGGTCCCCTGGCTCCACCCCTGGCTGATCGATCACTGCCCACACCCCGACGAGCCCAGAGCCAACAGCCACAGGCACCAAAGCCAGGCTGGGGTGCTGGAGGTTCCACTGATGTAACCTCATCCCAGGCTGCCCCATCACCCGGCGGGCCGGTCCCGTGACTCCCGAGGCCCGGTTTCCTCAGCTGCCCAGTGGGGCCGATGACCGTGTGGGGTCGTGGGCTGTGAGGGGGCAAGGCGAGGTTTGGGGCACTGGTCCCAGGGCTCAGGGCAGTGTGGCCAGGGAGCCTGCTGCATGCTGGGAGCCTGGCTGGTGCACGGCGGGACGGCCGGGGGTGAGGGTGTCCACCAGGAATGCTGCTCGCCCACGGCTTCCCCTCTGCCAGCTGGGATGCCACCTGCTCGGGGACGCCTGCCAGCCTGGCTCGGCCCGGAGACTGACCCCACCACGGCCCTGGCAGGGTGCCTGGCAGTGGGCCCCATGCTCCTCCCTGCAGCTGAGGCTGAGCCCCGGAGGCAGGCGGCCGGCCCCTCACCAACCACTGCGCCTGTGCCCATCGGCACCGCTGCTTCCCCGCTGGGGCCAAATGGGCCTTCTTTCCAACTCAGTCCCTCCCAGGCCTCAGCGGGCAGGCGCTGCATGTGTGTGACCAAAGTGGATGGGGCGGGGGTGAAAGATGGGGGGGAGATGGGAGGAGAGACGGGAGAGAAAAGGAGGAGGGAGGCAGGAAGAGGGGAAAGAAGGGATACCGGAAAGGAGGAGACCGAGAGAAGATCAAGACAGAGGAAGGGGGAAAGAGAGAACGCTCTAGAGAAGAGAAAGGGGGTGAATGAAAACCGGAAAAGATGGAGGGAGAGAGAAGGAGACAGAACCCAAGACAGAGACGGTGAAAGTAAAACCAGAGTGCGGACACCCAGCAGCTCGTCCCCGGGGCCCAGCTCCCCTCTGCAAAACGGGGATGGGGGGCGGCTGAAGCGGCCTGGCCTCTGGGCCCAGCCAGGGTGGGAGCCTGGGGGGCCCACCTCTGTCGCTGTCGGGCTCTGAGTCGCTGAGCGGCTTGAGGGGCGAGTGTAGATCCTGGAAGTAGCGGTGTCCGGCCTCGCACTGCCACACGGCCGTGGTGTACAGGCCGAAGGTGGGGTCCAGCTCGGCCAGGTGCGGCTCGTAGGGGCAGCGGTGCCTGTGGTCCTCGTACCAGATCACCACGTTCTTCAGGCAGTTCACGTTGCGCCGCCGCCCTGCAGACCCGCGGCTGGGTGGGTGGGAGGTCGGGGGGTCCCTGGGACCCCCAGAAGCTCCCCTTCCCCAGCACTACAGGCTCCCATGCGTTGGGACAGCCTGGGACTATCCCCGGGTCACAGATGAGGACACGGTCCTGCCCCGGAGGGACGATCTCATGGGAGGAGCTGGGCCACGTGACCAGAGAAGCCTGGCATCCAGCAGGCGCACAATCAGTGTTCGCTGCTTGCCATCCCATAATCGTCCTCGGCTCCAGATCCCTGATCCCTGGGCTCTGTCCCTCAACCCTCACCATCTGCTCTCCCCACCACAGCCAGAGGGCACCTGTGAGCACCTGAGTCGGGGCCTGTCCCTCCTCGCCCCAGAACTCTTTATGGCTCCCACCTTCCTCAGAGCAAAAGCCCAAGTCCTCCTCCCGGCAGCCCTCCAGGCCCTGCACTACCTGCCCTGTCGCCTCCCGCCTCAATCGCTGCTCTGGCCATACTGGCCTCCTACTGCTACTTGGACACACCCATGCCCCTCCTCTGGGTCCCAGCACCCCCATGTGTCCCCTCTCATGGTCCTGGTCAGCCTGTCCTTGGTGTTTCCCACCAGACCAGGACTGGGCCCATCCTGGTCTGGACAGAGCCTAGCACGAGGCAGACCCTCGACAGTGTCTCGCAAGAATGAGCGAGCGAGCGAGCAAGATACCCCCCACCCCCCCGCAGATCCACTCACTTTTCTTCCGCTTTGGCTTTTTGGGGACTTGCTCCCAAGGCTTTCTGAAACAGAGGAGGCAGTGAGGAGTGAAAGCGGGGCCTGTGCGGGGGCGGCACCTGGCCGGTGATCGGAGAGTGGCAGCAGTCCCGTCTGCTGTGTCCCCTGCTCGGGGCCGAGGACCCACGGGCGGTGGGATTTTGGTTTCTGTTTTCCGGGCACAGCCCCCGCTGCAGCGGCCTGGCAGCCGGGCCCTTGGCCTGGGGTCTCTGCTCTGTTTGCATCACCCACCGTCCAGAGCAGGAAACTGGGGCTCCAAGGAGGCCGCCTGCCCCGGGTCCCGAGGCCCGGGGAGGAACTCAGGAATGTGAGACGGCCACTCGGGGTGACCTTCTAACGCAGATCCTGCTGAGGGGTGAATGGTGTCCTCCTAAAAGACAGAGCTGTGAATGTGATCCTCTACGGAAGTAGGATCTTTGAAGATGTAGCTGGTTAAGATGAGGTCAAACCGGATTAGGGTCGGCCTTTGCCCCTTGGAAGGAGGACAGAGGAGATGGAGGCCAGACAGGAAGGCCATGGGAAAGAGGAGACGCGCGGTATGACGGCCGGCTGCCCGGCCACCACCAGCGGGCCCACAGCCCTACTGACTTCTGCCTCCAAAGCTGGGAGACAGTGAATTGCTGCTTTAAGCCACCCCGGTTTGCAAAGCTTTGTTACAGCGGAGTAGCAAAGCCCCTGAGATTCTGCCCCCCTGGGGGGCACCCCCTGCACAGTCCTCTCCCCTGGGGTGTGGGCAGGGCCTGGAATATGATGGCATGTCACTCCTAAAGTGATCAGCTGACTCTGAGTTCCATCAAAAGGGCGACTCTCACGGTGGCCCTGACCTGATCAGGAGAGCCCTGGAAAGGGGGCTGGGCCCTGGCAGAAGTCAGATTTGAAACTGAGAAGGTGAGGGGGCCTGGTGGACACGGGACAAGGACCTGTGCATGGCCACCGGGAGCTGACGTGGTCCTGGCCCACAGCCAGCAAGACAACAGGGCCCTCGTCCTATAGCCACGGGAAGATGAATTCTGTCCCCAGGCTGACGGGGTCTAGAGGTGGCTCTCCCCTGGACAGGCCTCCAGGTGGAGACGCAGGCAGCCCCCCAGGTCTCAGCCCGGGGAGGGACCCTGAGCAGAGGACTCGGCTACAGCGGGCCAGACTCCTGATGCCCGGGCACGTGAGGTGATACAGGTGGTGGTTTTAAGGCCCCGGGGAGTGGCGATTTGTTCTGCAGCACAGATAACAAACACAAGTGCTGCCCCTCCTTACCCAGGCTTGCCCCAGTCCGGGGCCTTCCAGGTTGTGGCCCGACCCCCAGATCCCATGACCAGCGAGCTGAGGCCCAAAGGCCAGGGGTCCCCCACAGATCTGCCAGGCGGGTCCATGAGCTCCCACAGGCCAGCGGCGGCCGAGCATGGACCCCCCCACAGAACAAGGGCCGTGCTCCGAAGCCCCCGTGCCCCACCCTCTGGGGGCTTCTCTGTCCCTTTTGCTGCCCCAGCCTGACTTGGCTGCCCCTAGTCCTCCTCCTTCCCCTTCCATAGTGCAGCCGCTCCGTGACCTTGCTGAGTGGCCTGGCTGCCCCAGCCTCAGTTTCCCCATCTGTAACACGGGATCATACCAGCACGTCAGTGCGTGGAGAGCTTGGCACAACCCCTGGCACTTTACCACTCGGCAGTGGCTGCAACAGATGTACGGTCCATCAGTGCTCTCAGGGAGCCCACCCCACGTGGCCGGGGCCGCCTCTGGCCACAGACATCCCAATGGCGAGCCAGGGTCTCCCATCAGTGCCACCGTCCCCCGTCCTCTGCCCTGCATAGCCCAGTAACACGTCTCGGCCCCACACCCCAAGTCCGGTCCCCGGGAACCTCCTGGGGGCTCCTCTGGTCCTCCTGCCTCAGGGCCCTGCCCTCGCCCAGTGCCCATCCCAGGGGCTTCTGTCACCTTCCCCAGCTCCCCCATCCCCTAAAGGGGGCCGCAGTGGCTGCCCAAACCCTTGCCCAAAGCCGAGTCCAAACGCCTGCAAAGGCCCCACCATGGCCAGTGGCTGGGGATGCCGCAGCACACCCAGCTCTGTTCCCCATGGCTGTGTGACCTCGGGCAGACTGCTCCCCTCTCTGAGCCTCAGTTTCCTCATCTGTGAAGTGGGGTAACAGCAGTGCCTCCTACCCAGAGTGGATGTGGGCTCATGCTGAATGCACATCCCAGTGCTGCTGCCGCACCCCCTCCTCCAAGCCCCCTCCCCTCCCCTCCACGCTTCTCCGAGCGCCAGTGCCTCAGTGACTCCCAGCAGAGGCCACCTGCATCTGAGGGTCAAAATTTGCACAGCTCCCCTGAGTCCCAGCTTGGCTCTCCTGCCAGCGGCCAGCCCCAAAGCCCCAGCAGCTCTGCCTCGCTCTCCCCGGCCATTTGCTTTTCCTCTACAAGGTCGTCTCTCCTGATTTCCAATAATGTGGTCTTGAGCCCCTTCCCCACCAGCTTCTGCCCCATTTCCGTGCCCAAGAGCTGTCTACACTTGCTGTCTCCATTTCCTCTCCTCCATCATTCTGTGCACCCCGCCACGGTCCCCAGAGACCACTGCCTCGCTGGCCCAGCAGTATTTGACTGGCGAATCCTTCCACCTCTACTCTGGAAATTCCAAATGTGGATCTCCAGAATGGCCCTCTGCCCGCTAAGTGCCACAGCCCCAACCACCTCTTTGATTCCCCACAGACGGGAGGAAATCCTGGGGTGTCTCACAGGCAAGCTGTCAACCTGCCCCCCAAGCACCCGCTTCTCAGTGAACGGGAGCCACGACTTCCCAAGGGTCAGGCCAAACCTTGAGCCATCTCTCACGAGCACATCCACCTGCCAACTCTGTTGGTCTGAACGTCACCCACTGGTCCAGACGACATCACTGCCCACCCGGACAGGAGCCGTCGCCTCCACTCTGGTCTCCTGGCTCCTGCCCTTGCCTCCTACCCCACCCCAATCTCGCCCTGAGGAACCAGTGTGATCCTTTTGAATTTTGGGTTAAAGCTTCAAACTCACACAAAACTAGACTGAAGCCACTCCCAGCTTTGACACTTTGTCCACTCTTGGCCAACACCACCCACCCTGCCACAAGAGTGCTTCTTTGGAAATATAAGCCCCTTCATGTCATTTCTCTGTTCAAAATCCTGCTAGGGAGACACCCTCACTGGGAGGAAAAACCAGAGTCCTCTCCAAGGCCCAGAAGACACTGAAGGACCTGCCCCATCACCTCCCTGTCCCATCATCCCCTGCTACCCTCCCTCGCTCGCTCTGCTCCAGCTGCCTGGGCCTCCTCGCTGCTCCCTGTTCATGGGGACACAGCCCTGCCTCAGGGCCTTTGCACGGCGGCTGCCTCTTCTCCCAGGCATGGCTCCTCCTTGCCTCCTTCGGCCTTTCCTCAAAGGCATCTGCGCTGACCCCACATTAAAACTTCCAACCCACACTCCTGCTTTCTCTTTCCCCAGTCCACTTTTGTTCTGCAACAATCCTTGTAACTCTCTAAAGTACTACATAACTTACATGTTTGTAATGTTTCCTGTTTGTCCCTGCCTCTCACTAGAATGTCAGCTCCGCCAGGCGGAGATCTTTGTTGTGTTCATTTCTGTATCCTCAGCATCTGTACCAGTGCCTGGCACATAGTAGGTGCTCAATAAACATTCCTGAAAAGCAAATGAAGGGATGCCAGAAATGGCACAACTGGCCGTGTTTCCCTTTTCCCCTTGGCTGCTAGGAAGCTCCTAGGCAAATTCATGGCCCACTCTCGATCCCCTCTCTTTCACGTCTCTTGAACTCCTCTGGATCAGGCTTTTGCCTCGACATGCTACAAAACCACCCTTGTCATGTCCCCAAGGGACCTATGCCTCACTGAGTCCCTTTACTTCCTTTTTCACTTTCACCCTAATTGTCATGCCTGCCATTCTGTTCGGGCTTTACGGCCATTTAACAAGACAAGTTCTAAATAATTCTAGATGATTCTATGTCTGCTCACATCTCCACAGGAGACCCCTCACTCAAGTTAGTGTATTTTTCCAACGTGCCCCCAGGCCAGGTTTTCACACAGGCCAAGCTTCCACAAATATCATCTGCAGCTTAGGAACCTCCAGGGGCTCCCACTGGCCAGTGGTTCTCCATCCCAGCTGCACACCCCAAGTCCCTTTGAGAGCTTTTTTGGGAAACAGAAAAAAAAAAAAAAACAAAAAACAAAAAATAGGGTCTGTAACCTCACCCAGACTAACTGAATCAGAAACTCCAAGAAGGGGGCAATGGCTTGACATTTTCCAAGCTCCCAGATTTTCCTGCCCAGCTTGAACTGTCACCCCAGGAGGGGTGGGCTGGGGTGGGGTCATTTCGGCAGAATTTGAGGAACGTGTCCAAGTGAAAGCCAGGGCAGAATAAGGATTTCGGGGAAGACCTGCTGATGATAGAGGATGAATGTCATTTCGGAAAAGGCTCTAAGCCCTTTGCACGTTTTAACTCCCTTAAGCCTCACATCATCCTGTAAGGCAGTGAGGGATAGACTCCATTCACCCTGCACATTCCCAAAACAGAGACTTTGCCAAGGTCTCGGTCCTCCACTTTTGAGCAGGTAATTCCCCGCGTCCCCTTCACCTGGGGTCCAAGGATGGGCTTGGGGGCGGCCCCCTGGGCCGAGATCTTCCCCAGGAAGCAAGAGGTTTAGGGAAGTGCGTGCGGTCCGGTTGGGAGGGGTTCCCCGGGGGCGTGGGGCCACGGAGGGTGGGACCGGAGTTGGTGGTCCCAGGTGGACGCTGGCACGCCACGAAGGGCAGGGCTGGGCGCCCCTGTGTGTGCAGCTCAGAGGCCCAGGCCCCGTGGCGGGGGTTTCTGGGTGGGGGTGGCCTGCGAGATCCCAGGAGCAGCCAGGGCTCCAGGGGGCGGGGCCAGGGCCGCCGGAAGGCCTGGAGGCGGGGCGCGTCCCACGATTGGTCGGCCAGGGTCCAGTGGGCGGGGCAGAGCGTCCGGAGGCGGGCCGAGCGGCTGGGCACCTCCCAGGACCCGGCAGTCCGAGCGGCGGGGGGCGGGACCGGCAGTCAGAGACCCAGGCCGGCGGCGCGGCCCCCGGGGCGGGGCCCACAGGTGCCGGGGGGCGGGGCCTCGCGCCCGAGGGGGCGGGGCCCGGGCCGGCATGGGGGTGGGGTGGGGGCGTCTCCTGCCTTCGCGCCCTCCCTCCCTCGGGCCGGGCCCCCTCACCCGTGGCGGCCGCTACGCTGGCCGCGCTCCAGCGAGATGAGGTAGGCGGCGAGCTTGGCGTCGCTCCAGCCGCTGCGGCGCCGCAGGTCCACCCAGGGCCCGTGCGCCTCGCCCAGGTACACGCGCCGCACGTCGTACTTCTTCCGGGACTCGAGCCGCCGCCGGGCCCGGTCCGACTCCGTGAGCCGCGGCCGGCCCCGCGCCTTGCGGCCCGCCGCGCCCTCCTCGGCCGCCGCCTCCCCGCCTGCGCCCGCCTCCGCCTCCGCCTCCGCCTCGGGCTCCGGCGCCCGCTCCGCCATCCCCCCCTCCCTGGTTACCAGCCTCCCCCGTTGTTAGGAGCCAGACCGGAAGTGGCGCGCATCTGCCGCGCCGCCGGGAAATTTCTCGTGGCCTCGCGCTGCCCCGCGGCGCCAAAAGGAGACCGAGCGCGAGGACGGCACATGCGCGTCACGACCCACTCGCTGTCCCGTCCCTCTCCACCGCTCCTTTTGCTGTTAAACTTTCTAACTTCGCCGAGATGAACCCTTAGACCCTCCTTGCAGCCTGGGGATGACAAGCAATGGGTGGGAGGTGTCAAGTGAAGCAGATAGGATGGCCTGGGGTCCGATCCGTCAGCCCTGGCCGCTGGAGAGCTGTTAGAAAGCATTATAGATGCCCACGTGAGATCCCGGGGCGGGGATGGCACACTGCCAGGGACGGGGGAAGGCAGCCCTGGGCAGGAAACGTTTATTTGCTGTACACACCAAGGCCATCTCATGCCTTTCACACCAGTCCACAAACTCCTGGGGCCGCAGCTTGCCCCCCACCGCCCCCGTGTCCCCAGGCTCAGCTCTGGCCCCGCTCCTGCCGCTGCAGATTATCTTCCTCTTCCTCCTGGGCCTGGGGGGGCGGCGGAGCTGGCTCCTCCAACCCCGGGGAGGCCACCAGGAGCTCCCCGGTGGACGCGGCCAGGCGGAAGACCACGGGGATCCGGGCCAGGGCCGGGTTGGTCTCCTGCAGGCCCTGGATCCACTTGGCCAGGGTGGCCTGGTCGTGGGTGCCCGCCATGCACATGGCGAAGACAGGACCTTCCTCCACTGTTGGGAGAGATGGGCCTCAGAGTCTGTGCAGTGGGGGCTGCAGCAGACGCCCCCCTCACCCGTGCCCACATCGCTCTGAGGCCAAGGGCCGGGGCCTTAAGCTGCCCTTTCGGCTGTCTGGTGCCTCCAAGCCTTTGCACAAAGCGTCCCCTCTGCATCGACGGCTCTCCCCATGCTCCCAGGTTCCTCCAGGAAGCCCTCTGGGAGCCACTGCCCGGGTCACACTCAGCTGCCCATTCAGAGGCAATCCTGATGGGGTGCGTGTGTACTCGTGGGTGCCCATGTGCATCCATGGGCTCTCAGTGGGCGGTGTCCTGGCCTGGGCACCCCCCATCCTTTGCAGGCATTGGGAGTCCCGCCCCTGTGGCTTTTACCTTCATCGATGTCAAACTGATAGTCGTCCCAGCCGCTCCTCCCGTATTCCAGGTCTAGCTCCATGGGGTAGTAGAGGTTCCACTCTTCCCGAATCTCCTCCACTTCCTAGTCGGGGGTGGTGGGGAGTGCAGGCGGGGTAAGGGACCAAGGATCTTGCAGCCATGGGCCTGACTCCCCCACCCCCAGCCTGAGCCTCCAAGCCCCTCAGGAGCGGACCCCGGGCAGGGCCAGGCCAAACCCCACGTCCATATCTGATCCCCCCATCCCAGCGCCCACCTGCGCGCCTTGGAACCTCACCCTCTCCTCCGGGGGCAGCAGGTCGGCTCGGAGGATGTGGTAATAGACGCACCGGTCCCGGAGCCACAGGGAAAAGGGGCCCTCGACGAAGATGGGCCGAGCCGGGTTGTGACGGGCCAGGGCAGCCTGCTGGTCGGGACTCTGGATTCCTGCGTTGGAGACACACACACACCAGGGGACCTGGCTGCGGGGCTCTATCCACAGGCCCCAGGAACCCGCCCCGCAGGCCCAGCAGGGAACTGGCTGGGGCAGGTGCAGAGGTCTGGCCGGAGGGTGCTGGGGGCCTTACCTACAATGTGGGGCTGGGTGGGATCCACTGCTCCTGTCCAGTCTTTGGATGAAGGCATCTGCAAGGCAGAGCGGGAGTGGGAGATCGCAGCCCCCGGCCCCTAGAGGAGCCGCAGGAGAGGGGAACGGGGATCCAGGAGAGCGAAGGGCACCTCTTGGGCCCCATCTATTGGGCCTCCTGCACATCACTCAAACCCATCTCCTCCTCACTTCCATCCCATTTGGCAGAAGCTGTTAACATTTAAGACACACAGGCCAGGGAATCCTGGAGTCAGCCCACCTGCGTTAAAATCCCAGCTCTGCCACAAGCCTTGTGATCCTGGCCAAGTCACTCTACCTGTGGGCCCGTTTCCCCCACTGCAAAGGGGGATGATAATAGCATGGACTTCCCCTGGTTCTAAAATGCTCAGAACCATGCCTGCCACGTAGTAAGTGCTAAGTGCTTGTGAAATTAGAAAAGAAAAATAATTTCACATGCACAGAATAGCCCAGGAAAAAGACACAAGATGCAAATCACAGATAGCATTTGCCTCCTATGAGGAGGGACAGGGTGGTGAGGATTAGCCTTTTGTATCTTTTTAACTTCATACCCTGAACATAATTACTGCTCAAAAACCTAAATTGAAATTTAATTTTTCAAAAAAATGCACATGCTCTTTGGTGGAACCATCTGACCTGTTGTAACGTGTAACATACATCCTTTCAAGTTCAAAATGAACTGTACTAACGTAGAATGAGCTCCAGGCCACATTATTAAGTTAAAAAAGCAAAAAGCAAGGAGCAGCATGTGTGTCTGCCATTTGAGAAACATTTCTAGAAGTATAGGTTTTGCTTCTGGGCCCTTTTGCTGAACAGTTTAAACATTTATATCAATTTTTCATTTAAAACATAACATGGAGTTTTAATTATATATTTATAAACTTTTTTCCTCTCAGTCTAAGTGTCTTGCTTCCTGTCAATAGTAATAGATTTTCTTATTTGATTTATCCTTTAGTATTCATTGAATAATTTCAATATTATCGCTAACCTTAAAGCTATGGGATTAAGTTCAGGATTTATCTGCAGTTATATTTTTGTGAAAACATACCGGTGAGGTAGTTGGACAAGGGGGTTCAATGGTGACTTGGAATAAGTTATTTCTCTCTATGTTGATGTTGCCAATCAGGTATCTAGTTACATTCGTTCCCGTTCTCAATTTTGATGGGTATTTTTCCCTTTTTAAAATTTTATACTTTTGATGACACTAAACGTCTACAATAACTAAAACACAACCCAAAATGTGTCAGATGGGCATGGGGTAGGGTGGCGTGGGGGTGGTATGTTGGAATTCCCTGAATGGGGTTTGCGTTATTCTTGCAACTATCCTGTAGGTTTGAAATGATTTCAAAATTAAAAATTTAAGAGAGAAAAAAAAAAGACAACTTGTATGAAAAGGGACGTCTGGCTTCTGTTTTTGGCTCCTCTACCCAAGTACCCCTGCTCTCCTGGACATCATCATTTTTACCCATTTCTGATTTTGAATCTTTCCCGTATTTGTTTTTGTTAAAGATGCAAATATGTATACATACTTTCTTCCCCCGTGCCGTCTCACATTTTAAGGCAGTTTCCTCTACACATGACTCTTCACCTGCTCTTTTCCCCTTTTCCAGGCTGCGTGGTAATGTACAATGTGGAGAGGCTGAAGCTACATAACCTTCCTTGAGGGAGATTTGGTCATTTCTATGCCCAGTTTAGGTGCTGGGATCTAATTAAGTGTGATCATTTGACCAGGTTTTCAACTTTTCTTGTATGTATTGTTCATAATGAGTCAGGGAGAAAACTAATATATAAACAAAAAGGACACATATGCAGAAGAAAAAAAAGATATATCTGCTTGCTAATGCACAGGATCTCTGGGAGGAGACCCAGGATGCTGAAAAGGATGGTCACGTCTGGCCGGAGGGGCTGGGGAAGGAGAGTCAAACCACTCACTGCGTGTTTTTTTTGTGTGCTGTTTGGCACTTTTGACCATGCAGACCCGTTACTTGAAAAACACGAAAGAAGAAATGAAAGGCCGTCCTTCCTCTCCATTCTGCTGTGACGTGCAAGGCCAAGTCTCCGTCCTCTCCGCAGCCACCTCCAAGCCGACCCCCTCTGCCGCCCCGCCCCACCACTGCCCAACACCGTGCTTTGGCCATCGTGAATCCTTCCAGAAACAGGACTCCAAGCCCCTCTCCATTCTTCTTAAAACCTCCCTGTGGCTCTCCCCACTGCTCAACAGGTTCATAACCAAGTTCTTTAACCCTGCACCCCCAGACCTCTTCTTCCTCAAGCCCCAGTCAAAGGAAGCCCTTTCTGCACCCGCTACGGATTCCCAGCCCCTCTCCAAGCCCTTGCCCATGCTATTCCCTCTGCGCAGAAGGCAATCTGCACCTCTCCTGACCTGCCAAAGCCCAACAAGTCCCACCTCCTCCAGGAAGCCTTCCCTGCCCGCTGCCTCCCCTAGGGCTGCTCCATCTCAGAGCAGGGAAACTATCTGGGGTCAGCCTCCAGGACCAATGATGGGTGCTGTGAGCAGCTCTCTTTGGATCCCCTGCACAGCCTGGCATGAGCAGAGGCCCTAACATACTAAGAGGGGCAGGGGGTGGCGATGCATCATTCAGTCATTCAACAAACAACTGCTTGGAGACACAGGGGAACCTAGGCACGGTTTTTGCAGAACCAAATAAGTAAATGTGGCCAGCACGGGGAGGGGGATGTCAGGAAGGGTGTCCTGAGGAAGGAACGGAGGAGCTGGGGCCTGAGGAGCATAAAATCCATGGAGGGAGGGGGAAGGGAGTTTCTGGGCAGAGGGAGCAGCAAGCACAGAGCCCACGGTGGGACTTGGCGTCGAATGTGCAGAGAACAGAAAGGAAGGCAGTTGCTGAGAATATAATGAGCTGCGGGGCAGAGGTCCGGGATCGGGGAAAGGGCCTCGGGAACCCACTGGAGGGGTCTGTGCTTCCCCACAATCACGGAGGGGAGGGGAGGGGCCCAGGCAAGCGGTGCCCAGGCTCAGCCGGGGCTGTAGGCCGCGGGGGTGGCCAGGGCAAGGTACCTGGTAGACAGTGACCCTGGCGCTGAGGTCGGGCTCCATGTGCCGCAGGCCCAACCTGGCCAGATCCACGGGGTCCTGGGGTAGGTTCCGGGGCACCGGGAAGGGGTTGATGTTCTTGAAGCGGGGCAACCACAGCCTCATGCGCAGGTACTTGAGCATGGGGTAGCTTTTGCGCCCGAATATCTGCATCAGCAGGAACTCAGTCTCCTTGCTGGGCATCACCCCTGTGCCAGGGAGGGCGACGTGAGACAGCAGGGGAGCCCCCAGAAGGAATCGGGGAGAGGGAAAAACTGAAGTCAGGGAGAGCGCAGAATCAGAGGGCATTAGAAAGGAAAACGCAGAACGGAGGAGGGAAAGAGGACAGACAGACACGACTGAGAGAGGAGGGGAGGGGAAGCAAGACAGAGGGGGAAGCAAGACAGAGGGGAAGCAAGACAGAGGTAAGGAAGGGAGCCAGGGCGGTCGGCTGAGCGCCCCCCGCGTTGCCCTGCGGGCCTCACCGTGGTTCTCCATCTGCTCCAGGACGGCCACCCCGCACTCCTGCTGCCGCGGGTAGTGGATGAAGATCTGCTGGATGAAGTTGCGCGGCCGGAAGACCTCCTTGGGGAAGACGTCCAGCAGCAGGTTGTACACGGCCAGGTCCCGCTCCACGCCGTAGTCCCGCATCTTGCGCAGCGCCAGGTAGATGAAGTCCACGTGGCCCCGCTTGCGCACGCTGCGCTGCTCAAAGCCCCGCACCGCGCGCACGAAGCTCGCCTTGTCCCGCGCCCTGCCCGGCGCCGCCCCAAACAGCTCCTCGTGGTGGGCCAGGGCCTTGGGGGGCCTCCGCGGGGGCTCGGGTGGGAGCGGGGCCAGCCAGGAGTCGGAGCTGGGGGCAGCGGCGCTGCAGTGGAGGCCCCGCAGGGCTTTGGGGGGCACCTAGGAGAAGACAGGCTGCTGGAGTCCGGCCCCTCTCAGTGCCTCCCCTGGGGTGCGGCTGGGCAGGCTCTTGGCTGGGAGAAGTGTCAGGGGGCATCCCCAAGGGTCCCCGGGGAAGGGTGGGGGCTGTGCTGACAAACCCAAGATCAGGCGCCATTGCAAAGCGTGATAAAACACTATGCTGGTGCCGCTGTGAGGAGACAGACACTGTGTCCACCGCTGGGGGAGTTAGAACCTCTGGGGAGATAATAAAGCAATATTCTCCACGATTGCAAACAAACACCCTTGGACCCCGGGAATCCAACATCTGCGTGTTTAAATCTGACAGCTCTAAGCACAAATGCTCTAATGCCAAATGCCTTTTGTAGGAAGTTATTCTTGGCAGCAGTGGAAATACCCCAAACACCCATCAGCAAGGGAGCGGTTGGTTAAACACCTGGCTGTGTACCTGGCCAAGGAACCCCTGCAGCTGCGAAAAAGACCCAGGCAGGTGTTGCTGTGTGATTGGAATAATAAGCTCCAAGGTGTTATTAAATGGAAAAAAGCCGGCGTGAAACAATGGGTACATAGATTCCCATTTGTATAAAAGAAGAAAAAAATATATAGTTGATCCTCATTATCGGCAGATTCTGTATTTGTGAGTTTGTTTACTCGCTAAAATGTATTTGTAACCCCCAAATCGATACTCGCAGTGCTTTCGTGGTCATCTGCAGACATGCGCAGAGCGGTGACAGATCTGTCACTTGATGTGCACGTTCCCTGTTGAGATAGAGCAAGGCAATGCTCTGCTTTCTTGTTTCAGCTCACGTTCTGTAATCAAGTGTCCTTTCTGCAGTGTATTTAGTGCCACGTTTTTCATACTTTGGGGGCTTTTTGTCGGTGGTTTAGTTGTTTAAAATGGCTCCTAAGTGTAGTGCTGAAGTACTGTCCAGTTTTCCTAAATGCAGGAAGATTGGGACGTGCCTTTTGGAGGAAATACGTGTGTTAGATCAGCTTTGTTTGTGGACTACTGCGTGTGAGTTCAATGTTAATGAATCAAGAATGTATATTAAATAAGGTGTCTTTAAACGGAAATAAACATAAAACAAGGGTATATATTGACTGATTGATGATCATGGCCAAAGCTTGCAAGAACCTGACACTGCATTTCCCTTGGGAGCCATGGTTCTGATTCACTAATTCAGGGGTGACAGCGACTTTACAGAACTACAGTGAATAAGGAGAATCAACTCTATGTATAGCTTTGTTTTGCTTGTGTAGGTATAAAATAACTCTTGAGAAAATATAATAAGTGGGATATACCTCTTGCCTCCAGAGAGGGGAACTAAGCGATGGCTGGACAGAAGAAGGACAGACCCCGGCCCTGGTGTAGCTCCAGAACTTTCTACAGTTCCACCTATATTATGATATCATTAACTGTGTCACCTATTCAAAGGATAAATTTAAAACTTTAAATTTAAAAAAAACAACAACAAAAAAAAACACAGATCTTGGATTCAGCAGGTGTCTTGTTTCGAGTTTCCCAGCCAAGTGACGTTCTGCACCCTGCTTTCCTGCTTGGAAATCGGTTTCCCTATCTGTTATGGTGGCACCCCCTTGGGTGACGGAGAACTTGTCCCCCCAGGCAGGGGTGCACAGCTGCTGGGAGCAGGCCCGACCCTCCAGCACTCAAGTTGACAAACCACGGCCCACAGGCCAAATCTAGCCAGCGGCCTAGCAGCCTGCTTTTGTAAATAAAGTTTTATTGTAGCACAGGCCTGCTCATTCATGTATGGATTGTCAGGAACTACTTCTGCTGCTGCAGCGGCCAAGGTGAGTCATTATGACACAGACCATGAGGCCCACGGCAAAGCCGGAAATATTTACTCTCTGATCCTTGAAGAAAACGTTTGCTGACCCCTGACTCTAGATGGTATACTGACATCTCAATTTCTCCTATTACTTTAAATTGAATGTTTTAACTAGAATGGTTACATTTAAGGCATGGTCAAAAATGTAGAGCTAAGGCTAGCTTGGCAGGTGAACTCACTGCCCTCCCTCCTATGTAGGACCCGACTCCCAGGGGTGTAAATCCCCCTGGCAACGCAGGATATGACTCCCAGGGATAAATCTGGACCCAGCATTGTGGGATTGAGAAAATCTTCTTGACCAAAAGGGGGATGTCAAGTGAAACGAAATAAAGCTTCAGTGGCTGAGTGATTCCAAATGGAGTTGAGAGGTCACTCTGGTGGACATTCTTATGCACTATATAGATAACACTTTTTAGGTTTCAATGCACTGAAATAGCTAGAAGTAAATACCTGAAACTATCAAACTCCAACCCAGTAGCCTTGACTCTTGAAGATGATTGTATAACAGTGTAGCTTACAAGGGGTGACAGTGTGATTGTGAAAACCTTGTGGATCACACTCCCTTTATCTAGTATATAGATGGATGGGTAGAAAATGGGGACAAAAACTAAATGAAAAATAGGGTGGGATGGGGGGGATGATTTGGGTGTTCTTTTTTATTTTTATTTTTTATTCTTATTCTGATTCTTTCTGTTATAAGGAAAATGTTCAAAAAATAGATTGGGGTGATGAATGCATGACTATATGATGGTACTGTGAACAGCTGATTGTACACCATGGATGATTGTATGGTATGTGAATATATCTCAATAAAATTGAATTAAAAAAATAGATTGGGGTGATGAATGCACAACGATATGAAGATACTGTGAACAGCTGATTGTACACCATGGATGATTGTATGGTATGTGAATATATCTCAATAAAACTGAATGTAAAAAAATGTAGAGCTAATAAGGGCTAGTATTTACTGAATATTCTTCCATTCCGGGCACTGTTGGGGACTTTATCAGAGTGAGACTCATTTAATCTTTACCACTGTGCTAGGAGGGAGTGCTTGCACTGTGCCCATTTTATAGAGGAGGAAACTGAGGCCCAGGGAGCTGAAATGGGATGACTGGATTCTCTACCTCCCATCTCTCTGCCCTGCTGCCCCCAGTGTGTGCTTACATTGGGGTGAGCTCACCCTGATGATAGGGGGAAGCTAAAAAAAAAGGGGAAGGGGCAATGATTTTAAGTGACATTTTCGGCCACTAATACTATAGGTGGTAGGGGCAGAGGGCAAAAATTGGACAAGGAAGTTCTGGATGCCCCCAAAGAGGGGAACCACCACAAATGAGATAATGTAAATGAAATGCTTGGCACAGGGCCTGGCCCAGAGTAGATGCTTAGTAAAAAAGCCATTGCTATTAGTATCGTCAACATCATCATCATTATTTTATCTACAGTCATTAATCTGCTTGCTCCACTTAGTCACTTTGGGTCAGGGAAGGAAGTGTAGTTTTCTGTTCCAGTTTTAAGAAAGAGCTACACACAGCCACTGCCCAAATCCCACTTAACATGTAACACGTCCTTATTTTCCAATGCAACCCCTCACCCAGGTGAGCACCGGCCCCTCTTAAATTAGGGACCTTCAACAGAGCCCCCCAAGTGGACAGGTTAGCTCAGCCCCGAGAGCTGGCATTATCTGAGGGTTTGGGAACAAATTGCAGGCCTTCCTCCCACACCTGGAGCAGGGGAGCTGACTGCCCAGCTTGGCTGTTACCTGAGAGACAGGGGGTCCTGGGAGGGTGGCCCCGCAGATGCCACCCCAGCCCCTCAAGAGGCCCCGAGCCAGCCGGGTGGCCTGGGCCCAGCTCATGGCTCTTCTTGTCGGACAACCACCTGGTTAAAAGAGAAGAGACAGTGTCAGCCTGGGCCCCACCCACTCACGGAGGCAAGAGCCCCTTGGGGGTCACTCCAAACTGCCACGTGACTCCTGGCGCCCTGGGTCTCCTTGTCCATAAATGGGCCTTGGATGACAGTTAAAACTGGGGGGCCCTGTCGGGCTTTATTCACAGACAGATCACCCTTTTAAAGTGTAGGGTTTAACGGATTTTAGTATACTCAAAGGGGTGCAACCATCACCACAATCTAATTTGAGAATATTTTCATCATCCCCCAAAAAAAGACCCTGCAACCATTAGCAATCCCTCCCCAGTCCTCTCTCTCCCTCCCCATAACCACTGGCAACCATTCATCTCCTTTCTATGTCTATAGATTTGTGTATTCTGGGCATTCATATAAATGGAATCATACAATCTGGGCTCTTTTGTGCCTGGCTTCTTTCTCTTAGCATGATTTCAAGGTTCGTACATGGCTCAAACCTCATTCCTTCTTATTGTAACAATATATATATTCTTTTGTATGGATATAACCATTTGATTTATCCATTCCTCAGCTGATGGCTCTTTGAGCTGTTTTCACTTTCTGGCTGTTTTGAATAGGGCTGCTAAGAACATTCGTGTACAAGTTTTTCAGTGAACATATGTTTACATTTCTCCTGGGTATATACTTCAGAGAGTAATTGCTGAAACATATGGTAACTATGTGTCACGTTTTGAGGAACTGCCAAACTGTTTTCCAAAGTGGCTGTGCCATTTTACCTCCCCGCCAGCAATGTGTAAGGGGTCCAATTTCTCCACATCCTCTCCAAGATGCTGAGCATCTTTTCATGTGTTTATTGCGCATTTGTGTCTCTTCTTTGGAGAAATGTCTGTTGAGATCCTTTGTCCGTTTTAAAAATTGGGCTATTTTTCTTTTCGTTACTGAGTTTTAAGACTTCTTTATATGTTCTGGATACCAGACCCTTATGATTTGCAAATGTTTTCTCCCATTCAGTGGGTTATCTTTCAGCTTTCTAGAGGGTACTATTTGCAGCACAAGTTTTTAACTTTGATGACGTTCAACTGATGTATTTTTTCTTTGTAGCTGTGCTCTGGGTGTTATATCTAAGAAACTGTCGTCTAATCCACAGTCACAAAGATTCTCTCCTCTGCTTTCTTTTAAGACTTTTATAGTTTGGAACTATAATCCATTTTGAATTAATTTTTGCATGTGGTTTAAGGAAGAAGTTCAAATTTATTCTTTTGCCTGTCAAGATCCAGCTGTCCCAGCCCCATTTGTTGTAAAGACTGATCTCTCCCTGTTGAATTGCCTCGGCGCCGTTCTTGAAAATCAACCAATCATAAATGTGTTTATTTCTAGACTCTCAATTCTATTCTATTGATCTATATGTCTAGCTTTATGCCAGTACCACTGTCTTGTTTACTGTTGTTTTGTAGTAAGTTTGGCAATCAGGGAGTATGAGTTCTCCAATTCTGTTCCTTTTCAAGACTGTTTTGGCTATTCTGGGTCCTTTGCATTTCTATGTGAATTTTAGGGTCAGCTTGTCAATTTCCGCAAACCAAACATGGGGTGTCTCTCTAATAATTTAGACCTTCTTTGATTTAATTCGACAATGTTTTGTGTAGCTTTTAGTGAACAAGTCTTGTACTTCTTTTGTTAAATTTATTAAGTATTTTATTCTTTATGAAGCTATTGTAAATGGAAATGTTCTCTTAATTTCATTTTCACATTGTTCATTGTAAGTATATGGAAATACAATTTATTTTTATATGTCCATCCTCTCTCCTGCAACCTTGCTGAATTCCTTTATTAGTTCTAATCGCTATTTTATGGATGCCTTAGGAGTTTCTATATACCAGACCATGTTATCTGCAAATAGTTAATTTGCCTTCTTCCTTTGCAATCTGGATGCTGTTCATCTGTTTTTCTGCCTAACTGCCCTGGCTCAAACCTCCAGTACAATATTGAATAGAAGTGGTGAGAGCAGACATCCTTGTTTTCATCCTGATCTTAGCAGACAGCATCTAGTCTTTCACCATTAAAAAGGATGTCACCTGCCACACTTAGAAACCCTTTCTCAGGCTGAGGAAGGTCCCTTCAAATCCTAGTTTGTTGAATGTTTTTATTATGAAAGGGTGATTTTTCTGCATCAAAAATTAAGATCATGCAGATTTTGTCCTTTATTCTATTAATATGGTGAATTACACGAATCGATTTTCAGATGTTAAACTAACCTCGCACTTCTGGGATAAATCTCATTTGGTCTGGGTGCATAATCTTTTTGCAGGATTCGCTTTGCTTGTAGTTTTCTTTTTTAAAAGGATTTCACGTCTACATTCATTAGAAATACTGACCTGTATTTTTCCTTTCTTGTGATGTCTTTGTTTGCTTTTGGCATCAGGATAATACTGACCCCATAGAATGAGCTGGGAAATGTGTGGATCATCATCAACATTTAACCCTGTTCTAGCGCCTTCCATCCGGACCCACCCCAGCCTCTGCTCCATATCCTACTCCCTTTACGGCGAAGTTTCTCCCAAGAGGCACCATCCTCACTCTCTCCAACCTGGCTGCTGCCCCGGCCATTCCTCTGAAATCACTCTTACCAAAGTGTGTTCTCCATCTTAACCAAAGCCACAGATGACTTCTCAGGCCTTATCCTGTGCAATTTCTCAGCAGCATCTGGCACAGGTGACCTTCCCCTCTTCCTCTCTCCCTTCCCACCTCTCTTTGGACTTCCTCTTGGTTTTCATCCTGGTTTCCAGGCCTCTGTTTCTCAGTCAGTCAATGGGATCCCTTTCCTTCCCACTTCCCTCTAAAGTTGACAGTACTCCCAAACTTGACCGTGATACGTGTCACCTGGTGTGCCGGTTTGGATGTATTATGTCCCCCAAAATGCCATTATCTTTGATGTAATCTTGTGTTGGCAGATGTATCAGTGTTGATTAGATTGTAATTCTTTGAGTGTTTCAGTGGAGATGCGCCCCACCCAAGTGTGGGTGATGACTCTGATTGGATAATTTCCATGGAGGTGTTGGCCCGCCCATTCAGGGTGGGTCTAAATTAAATCACTGGAGTCATATAAATAGCTGACAAACAGAAGGAACTCAGTGCAGCTGAGAGTGACATTTTGAAGAGGAGCTACAGTCAAGAGGGACACTTTGAAGAATGCACAGAAGCTGAGAGAGTAGCTGTGGATGAGAGACAGTTTGAAGATGCCACTGAAAGCAGACTCTTGCTCCAGAGAAGCTAAGAGAGGATAAATACCCCAAGAGCAACTAAGAGTGACATTTTTGAAGAACTGCAGCCTAGTGAGGAACGTCCTGGGAGAAAGCCATTTTGAAGCCAGAACTTGAGGCAGACGCCAGCCATGTGCCTTCCCAGCTAACAGAGGTTTTCCGGACACCACTGGCCATCCTCCAGTGAAGGTACCCAATTGTTAGACACTTTATGGCCTTAAGACTGTAACTGTGTAACCAAATAACCTCCCTTTTATAAAAGCCAAACCATTTCTGGTGTTTTAGCTTCTCAGCAGCATTAGCAAACTGGAACACCTGGGATCTCATTAAAATGCAGATTCTGATTGCACAGGTCTGGGGTGGGGTTAGAGAGTCTGCACATATAACAGGCTCCTGGGGTGACACTGATACAGCTGGTCTGGGGAACATGCCTTGAAAATGAGGCTGCAAAGAGTCCCACCTTCTAGATTTATCTGTTGGCTTTCCTTGCTGTCACTGAACTTGGTCCTCACTTCTCTCTATTTCCTGTATGCAGCTCTAGTGGTTCTCGGACTTTGTTTATATTAGAATCATCTAGGGAGGTTTTAAAAATCCCCATGCTCAAATCAAAACCACAATAAGTTATCATTTCACACCTACTGGAATACCCATTATCAAAAACAACAACAACAGCAGCAACAAACAATCAGAAAACTACAAGCTGGAGAGGATGTGCAGAAATAGAAACACGTATTCACTGCTGGTGGGAATGTAGAATGGTGCAGCCACTTTGGAAGGCAGTTTGGCGGTTCCTCAGGAAGCTAAGTATAGAATTGCCATATGATTCAGCAATCCCTCTGCTACTTATACACTCAGAAGAACCGAAAGCAGGGACACGAACAGACATTTGCACATTAATGTTCATAGCGGCATTATCCACGATTGCCAAAAGATGGAAACAACCCAAGTGTCTATCAACCGAAGAATGGATAAAGAAAATATACGTATGATGAATATTATTCAGCAGTAAGAAGGAATGAAGTCTGAAGCATGTGACAACACAGATGAACTTTGAGGACATTATGTTGAGTGGAATAAGCCAGGCACAAAAGGACAGATATTGTATGATCTTGCTAATATGAGACATAAAATCTAGAAAAACAGGTTACCGGGAGGCAGAATGATGGTAGAAAATGGGGAGCGGGTATTTACTGGGTGTAGAATTTTTAACTAGGTCAAACTTAAACATTTGGAAACGGATAGAGGTGATGGTAGCATGTTGTTGTGAGTTTAATTAATAGTGCTGAATGGTGCGTGAATTTAAATTAGGAAACAGAGGTGATGGTAGCACAATATAGTGAGATTAATTAACAGTATTGAATTATGTGGGTGATTGTGGTTGAAAGGGGAGGTTTAGAGTAGAGTATGTCACTAGAAGGAAAGCTGGAGGATAAAACAGGGGACTGTATAACAGGGAATCCTGTGGTTGACAATGGCTGTGATTGATAGTACAAATATAAAAATGTTCTTTCACGGACTAGAATAAATGTATGTCACTATTACAAGGAATTAATAATAGAGTAGTTTACAGGGGAAAATGCACCTACTGCAAAATATGGACTATAGTTAACAGTAATGTTTTCATATTCTTTCAGCAAAAGTAACAAATGTACCATATTAATGGTAAGGGTCAATAACGGGATGATAAGGGGCACAGGGTGTGACGGGTTTTTTTTGTTTGTTTGTTTGGTGTTTTGGGGTAATGAAAATGTTCTAAAATTAAGTGTGGTGGGGAATGCACAACCATGTGGTGATACTGTGAACCAATGATTGTATACTTTAGATGGATTATATCATATGTGACTATATCTCAATAAAGTGCTGGGGGAAAAACAAACTTTAAAAAATAAAATAAAATAAAATAAAAATCCCCATGGCCAGGCTATACTTCAGATAAATTAAATCAGAATATCTGGGGGTGGGGCCCTGGCATCAGCATTTTTAAAGCATCCCAATGACTCAAGCATGCAGCTAAGATTGAGAATCACTGTTCGAAACTTTCCCTATTCAAAATATATTACAGGGGCTGGCAGCACCAGCATTATCTGGGAGCTTGTTGGAAATGTACCTATCCCTGACCTGCCCCATACAATCCATCAAATGCATCCACTTCTCTCCACCCACAGGCCACCATCCCAATTCGTCCCCTGTCCCCTGGACACCTACCCAGTCTCCCACTTCTGCCCTGCGCTGCTTTCGGTCCTTTGTCCCCACGGTGGCCAGAGGGAGCTTTTTAAAAATGTAAACTAAATTTAGTGCTCTCTGTCTGAAACTAATAATGTTATATCACACCTAAAATAAAATCCTACAAGGACTACCCCTCCAAACTCAACTTCAATCCCTGGCAGCTCCAGCTGCACTGTTTCTTAAACAAGCCGAGTTTATTCCGGGCTCAGGGCCCTTGCACTTGCTTTGCTGTCTTTTTGGAACGTTCTTTCCCCAGATCTCCCCAGGGCTGTCTCTATTCAAAGCAGATGTCTTCAGTGACCGCCCCCAAATCTAAAAGCCCCCATCACCCTGTTTATTGCATTTTTAGCAGTTAGCAGTATCTGATATCCTGTTTGGCTTATTTCTGACTTGTTCTCCCAGGAATCTGTCTCGTTCATTGCTGTATCTCCAGCCATCAGGACAGTGCCCGGTAAATGGTAGGTATCCAGCAAGTATCGGCTGAAAAATAAGATCTAAACTTCTATAAATCTGAACACCCTGGCAGGATGTCCGTACAGCAGCTCTGCAGCTGGCTACCTGGATTCCGGGTCCACCGGAAAAAAAGGGCCGACACGGGTTCGAATTCCCGCCTCGCCACCGACTTGCGTTGTGACCCCGGACAAGCGCCTTAACCTCTCTGAGCTTCACTTGTCTCATCTGCAAATTGAGAGATAAGGAGCGTGGGGCGGCGGGCGTCCTTGCCCCGCACGTCCCCGCCCCGCTCCTCAAAAGGTCATGGCTCCCTGACCCTGCAAGCTGGTTCCCTGTGGGGCCTCCCCTCCACCCTCCCGGACCCGGAACCCGCCGCTCCGGGGCCCAACAGCTCGCGCTCGTCCTCCCACGCGCACCTCCCACTCCCACGTACCTCTTCACGCTGCCGGCCGCGGCCTTCGGGCCGGCTCTGTCCCGCCGCTGGGCGCCGCCATGTTGGCCCGAAGGCTTTCCGGGTCACGGGCCGCCGGCGCGACAGCAAATCGAGAAGGCCGGTTTCGAGAGGTCCCGCCCACGCCCCGAGAATAACCAATAGGAACGTGGAGTTACTCTGGTCCCGCCTCACAACGTGCAGGGCCACGCCCCCAATGAGGCAAGCCTCCCCCGCCCCTCAGCTTGAGAACCTTGGAGTGCGGCCGGGAACCGAGCAGCTGCACAGTTCCCAGGCTGCGAGGCTGGACCCCCGGGGCCCCAATTTCCCCACCTGAACTGCGAAGATGACTCACCAAAGCTGAATCAAATGCATTCCTTCATTCGTGCAACAAACATTTATTGGGCTCTCACTCTGGGCCAGGCGCTGTTTTTAGGCTTTGGGGGTCCAGCAGTGAAGTGGAGGTACTGCTCATTCTAGTTCGGTGGCTTTGGGCTGGGGCTCACCCCATCTGTGCCTCCACGGTCTCGTCTGTGAAATGGGCCAATTATAATACTGAACCTCGTAGGGTTGCTTGAGGTTCCATTGAGTGCCATCGATGCAGAACTGCCATAGAAGTGTTTGCTGTGGCTATGTGTGTTCATTGATTGTCTCCTGGGGCCCGATGTCGGGGTGATGCAGTGTGGAGGGTTTTGTGCCTTTTTTGCGGTGTCTCAAAACTCGAGCCAAAGTGTACAGGGGCATTGTGTGGCTGTGAGTGCGTGGTGTAGGATGGTTCCTGTGTTTGTCAGTATGAGCCAGGCCAGTCTGGGCACTGGTATGTGTGACAGCATGTCAGGGTGTGTGTGTGGGGGTTCTTTGTGTGTCCGTGTGTCAGTAGCTGCAGGTGCACCTGTAATTGTACTGGGGCTGGGTGTCTGTGACTCTGCATGTGTGTGTGTGTATTTGTCCCACAACTCTAAAGGGCTGGCAGTATGTATAGCAACACTTCCCTGATTGCTTCTTTTCTTTAATGTGTGTGTGATTGTGTGTCTGAACACCAGTGGAACACAATGACTGTGTTTGTGACATCCTGTGTGTCTCTGACTTGTGCACCAGTGATGGTGTCCCACTGTCGGGGTTCATGTGACTGTGTGAGTGAAACCCCATATCTGTCTCTCTGCATGAGACTGTGTGTCTCACTCCCAGTGTGGGTCCGTGACTGGATCTGTGACTGCATGTGTGTGCAACTGTCTTTGTGACGTACCATGTGTGACTCAATGTGTGCTGTGTGACTCTGATCATGCCCCGGCAATGGGGTAATGGTCTGGCCACTCCAAGCCTGTGATGGTCTCTGACGTTGGGAGACTGTGTATGGTTGTGTGTCCAACCATGATGTGTGTTTGTGTCAGTGTCTGTCAACCATTAATGTGTGTTTGTGGCATGCTGTGTGTCTTATGGGGATAGTATTCTTCCTGCAGTTGGTGTGTCAGTGACACTATATGACACTCTGTGTGTCCGCCATACCTGATGAGTGTGTCTCCGTGTCCTGGTGACCCTATGACAGTGTCCAGGCATCCACGTGTGGGTCTTTGTCTATGTCGGTGACAATGGCGTGTCTCCGTGCCTCTCTCTGTGTGTGACTGTATTTCTGACCACACCACGTATATGTATGTCTTTGGTTGTGTATCTCATCCCCAGAGACGGCTGTGCTCCAGAGTGTGTGACTTCTCTCTCCTCGGTGCGCCCAGCCTGTGATCTCGGACCATCATCTCACCTTGGGGCCTGGTGACACTGGAGAGGCAGCTGGCTGGCTGCTGGAGCCGGACAATTGGGCAGAAGAGGTGTCTGGGGCGTGGAGGGGGTCACGAGGCTCTGACCACGCCTGGCCGTCCCTGTGGCCCCAGGGGTCCCAGAGGTTCTGCCTCCTGGCCTCTCCTGGCTCTAAATGTGCTCCTGGGTGCTCAGTTCTCGCACCAGCGCCTGGAGTGGGACTCCAGGGAGCGCGTGGGCAGAAGGGGCGGGGCCACGTGGACGGGGAGGGCGGGACCACGTAGAAGGGCGGGGCCAAATGGAATTGGGGGCGGGGCTCATGAATGAGAGGGCGGGGCCAGGTGGAAGGAAGGGACAGGGCCATGCAGAAGAGAAGGGCGTGGCCACGTAGAAGAGAAGGGCGCGGCCAAATGGAATTGGAGGGCGGGGCTCATGAATGAGAGGGCGGGGCCACATGGAAGGAAGGGGCAGGGTCATGTGGAACAGAAGGGCGGGGCTATGTTTTCCAGGGGCGGGGAAAAGCCTGGCCCTGCCCCCAATGAGTCCACCCTCCGGGTCAATGTCGACCTCGCTCTGAGAGTGAACTGGCCCCCACGGGCAGCTCCCCTCTTCACCCTCTCCCCTACTCTGGGGTCCTGTGGGACTGGGGCGCCAGCAGCATCGTTTGGGGGAGGACCCTGCCGAAGGCGTTAAGATGGGAAAGGGACCTGTCCAGGGAGTTTTCCAGAGCGCAGTTGGCCCAGCCAAGGAGCCTCTTGGGCCAGCCGAGCACAGACCCCTCCCTGCCACCTTCCCAGCTGAGCTGGCAGAGCTGGCCAGGCTGGGGGGTCAGTGAACCCCCCGCTCCCTGCCCCTCGTGGACTGTGGCTGATGCCTCTGGTTGCCTGCTCTTTTCTAAGTTGGGGTCTGGCTGGGTGGGACTAGGGATGGGGTATATTCACCCAACCATTCCCTGCCCACCTCTGACCCCTGCCACACTCCAGACCTGGCCCCGGTTCTCTGTAAACGGGGACTCAGATGTTACTGCAGATGTTACTGCACGGTGATGCAGTTTCTCTCTTTGGATCCTGCCACTGCGTGTCAAAAGCCCTGGAGACACCCCAAGCTGTCCCCCCACCACCCTGCCCACACCTGTCTAACATCCACTGTGCACTAGGTTACTAGGTGTGATGATTTGAAGCTTTCGAAGCTATATGAACCCCAGAAAAACATGATCTTAAATCTAATCCACTCCTGTGGGTGTGAACCCATTGTAAGTAGGATCTTTTCAACGAGGCTCCTTCAGTTAAGGTGTGATCCAGCTCAATCAGGGTGGGACTTAATGCTATTACTGGAGTCCTTTATAAAAGGAAAAGAGAGAGAGAGAGGGAGAGGGGAAGGAGGAGGGAGAGGAAAAGGGGGAGGGGAGAGGAAGCGGGAGAGGGAAAGAAAAGAGGGAGAGAGAGAGAATGAGAGAGAGCGCTATGGAGACAAGAACCTGAAAGCAGAAAATCTGGAAGAGAAGGCAGAGACCAGCAGATGCTGCCATGTGCCCGGCCAGGTGGCAGAGGAGCCGAGGGTCACTGGCACCAGTCTTCCGGAAGAAAATATCACCTTGGTGATGCCTTGATCTGGATATTTTCCCGGTCTCAAGTGTGAGTGAAAAAATTCCCGTGGCTCAAGGCAAACCATTTCGTGGTATTATGTTGAGCGCCCTGGGAAACTGAAACACTGAGTGAGGGCTTGGGAGCCCAGCAGGTTTGGGTTGGAATCCCGGCCCTGCCTCTCAGAAGCTGGGTGTCCTTGGGCCAGTAGCATTCTCCTGCTGAGCCTGGGTTGTTGCCTCTGTAAAATGGAAACATCTCATCAGGCTGTGGTGAGGAGGAGATGAGGTTGTGCAAGTAAAGGCACTCAAGGAGAGAAATTGTTATTTTTACTAAAAGCAGGGAATTAAAAAAAAAAAGTTTTATTCCCACGCCATGCAATCCATCCAAAGCATACAATCACAAGCTGTCAGCATAATCACAGAGCTGTGCATTCATCACCACAATTTGAGAACATTCTCACTGATCCCCAAAGAAAAATCCCATACCCCTTACATCCCTCCAATTATTGACACTTAGTATTAGTATAGTATGTTTGTTAGAACTGGTGAAAGAGTATTACAATATCACTAGTAACTACAGTCCGTAGATTGCAGTAGTTGTATTTTCAAGAGCAGTAAATTTGTCCTCCCATCCCTGCCACCGCCTTCCTCCATCACGTCAGCTAATGGTGTGTCCTTGTGCTCCATACTCTTTTTTATTCTCTTCATGGCACTTACCACGCTTGGAAATTATTGCCCATAAGCTCTGTGTGGAAAAGGAGTTCTCACTGTTTTGTTTTTCCTTTAACATTTTATTTTGAAATAATTTCAAACTTAAGGGATAGTGGCAAAAATAATACAAAAGCCAGACAGAATTCCAACACACCCCTCCCTCCAGATACCCAAACCCACCAGATTTGACATTTTGCCACATTTGACGTATCATTCTATCTACCTATCTGTCCATCCATTCATCCATCTATCCATTCATCCATCCATCCAGCTTTCCATCTATCCTTCCATCCAACTATCCATCTAGCTATCCGTTTATCCATCCATCCATTCATCCATCCATCTATCTGTCCATCTGTCTACCTATCCATTATCCATCTATCCATCTATATATCCATCTGTCCATCCATATATCCTATCCATCTGTCTATCCATCCATCATCCACCAATCCATCCATCTATCCGTCTATCCATCCATCTATCCATCTGTCCAACTGTCTATCTATCCATCCATTTATCTATGTATTTACCTACTTTCTAAACCTTTGAGAGTAGGCTGTGTGCATGATGTTCCTTAAACACATAGTACTTCTATGTGCATTTCCTCAGCCCAAGAAGACTAACATGTGTCACCACCTTAAGGACAGTGATCAAGTTCAAGAACTTCAGCATCGATATAAAGCTTACAGTCTAGAGGACAGGGAGTTTTTGTCTGCCTTACTGAATGCCATATCCCCAACATCTGAGACATGGCCTGGAACATGTTAAGTCTGTAAAATATTAGTTACCAAAATGAGTGCATGCACAAATGCCTGTTCCTGATGTTCACCCCCAACGTCAAAACCCCTGCAACCATCCCTTCTCCTTGCTGGGATTCTCTGCTTCTGTCTGTGTGTCCATCTGAGGCTTTGAAAGGAGCCCCATATGACTGTCTTCTATGCAGCTTGGTCCTGTCACTGGGCTTTCTGCATCCTTCCTCAGACCCAAGGCTGGTGGCATTCTGTCACTAAGTTCTGCGCCAAATGCTGTCTGCTCACAGTCCTTGGTCAATTTCATGCCCTTGGGTCTGGCGGGCATGTGGGGCCTCTCCTGCCTCTCTCCTGCATCCCCCCTCCCTCACTCCTGTCCCCACTCTCTGGTCCACACATGGTTTCTAAAACATGCTAGCGGCCCTGCTGACAGCTGCAGTCGTTTCTGGAGTCTTCGATGTGGTGAGCATGATGGTGATGCCTTTCTAAAATATGGGGGGTTATCTTGGTTCCACTGGTCGTGGATCTCCTCAACATCCTGTGACTGTCCAAGGCCCCAGGCCTGCCAGCTTGCTGTGGGTTCCCACTACTGCATGGGTTGGGGGAGCCTCAGGCCCCAGAGGATCATATGGGAACGGATTCAAGAGGCAAGGAAGAATCTGGACTCAGGGCCACAGTGGAGTGGGGGAGTTGCAAAGGAGCCTGAGGCTGTGCCCAGGTCACCCCAAGAAGGCTCAGATTCATTCAACACGTATGTGTTGTGTGCCCCCTTCAAGCCAGGCAATCCTTCATATTCCAGAATTGGGGAACAGCAGTGTGGGTGTTAAAAAAAGATTTCTGACATTGGGGAGCAATATTCTAGCGTGAGAGACAGATAAAAGACCCAGGTTCTATAGAAATATTTTTATAGCATGAGTTTGTGTGGCAATGACATGCGTGTGTACGTGTATAAAATTTCACTGAGTTCTCTAAGATTTGTGCCTTTTGCTTGCTTTAAGTAGTGGCTCAACAGAAAAGTTTACAGAATGATAAATGATTCATTGAGCTGTAATTTGTACACTTTTCTAAATGCATGGTTGTTATGGAGGAATGCATTCCCCTCAAAATATAACCCCAGTACCTGTGAATGTGATGTTACAAGGTGTGGAGGTCTGAAGCTCTTATAAACCCCAGAAAAAGCCATGTTCTTTTAATCCATTCCTGTGGGTACAGACCTACTGTGGATGGGACCTTTTGATAAGGTTATTTCAATTGAGATGTGACTCGCCTCATTCAAGGTGAGTCTTAATCTGCTTACTGGAGTCCTTTATGAGAGGATAAAACACATACAGAAGCTGAGAGATACAACTCAGAAACATGCACAGGAAAATACACAGAAGCCGAGAAAGGAAGCCACAGATGGAGGATCCAGAGGCTGAAGCAATGAAATCTGGGAGAGAAGAACCAGCAGACATCGCCGTGTGTCAGAGGAGTCTGGATTGCCAGCAGCCTTTCTTCAGAGAAGGTATCATCTGGTTGATGCCTTAATTTGGACATCTTCATGGCCTTAGAACTGTAAATTGTAAGATAATAAATCTCCATTATTAGAAGCCAACCCATTTTGAGTATATTGCATTTCATCAGCATTAGCAAACCAAAACATACTAGTTAAGTTAAAATGAGGTCATACTGAAGAGGGGGAGGGGGCGGCCTTAATCCAATGTAACTGGTGTACTTATAAGAAGAGGAAATTTGGACACAGAGTCAGGCACAGAAAAAAACAGTCATGTGAAATCAGTGAAAGACAAGTTAGGCTGCCAGGAGCAGAGGAAGGCTGGGGACACGGAACAGAGCCGCCACACCTTGATTTAACTTCTGGCCTCCAGAACTGTGAGACAATAAATTTCTGTCGTTTTCAGCCACCCAATTTGTGGTACTTTTTAAGGCAGCCCTAGGAAATTAAGACAGTGATACTAAGACAGTGATATACGCTATCTATTTAAAAACAAAAAAAACTTATATGGGGGAAAAATGAAGCAGGGAAAGGGCAGAAGGTGTGGCTTGAAAGCGGGTGGTCAGAAGAGGCCTCACTGTGAAATTAATCTTGGAGTAAAGACCTGAAAGCGGTCAGCAGAGAATTGAGCAGGAATAAGAGAAGAGCAGAGGTCAGATTGGGGTGGACCCAGCCTTTCTTCCCCAGAGAAAGCCCCAGTTTGGGGCTGTTCATAGCCTTGGCGGATTAGCACTTAAAACGGAGCCTTGGCAGTGGCCCCGGGCGAGGAGGGCTCTCCGCCCCCATAAAGCCACTTCTGCAGTCCCCGGGCCTCGCGACGCACGCAGCGGGCATGGGGCCGTGAGAAAAACGCAGATGCTCTTAGGATGCCCCAACACTTCTGCGCAGCCGCAGCACATCCGCTTCGCCGGGACTCCTGTGATTGGCCGAGTTGAGGGGGCGCTGCTGCCAATCAGCTGCCGATCCGGGAGGGCTCGCACACCGCCTCCCCGGCACGTTGACGGCCACGTGGGCAGCGCAGGGCGCACTGCTGCCCTCTGCTGGGCGCCCCTAGTTATGCGCAGGCGCAGCTCGCTGCGCTCGGCGGGGGCGGGGGTGAAGGCACACGTGGGAGGGGGCAGGCGCCGACACGGCCGTGGCCTTCAGACCTCCCAGCGACCCCCCTCGGAAGCAAGCACGGTTCTTACTCTTCTTATTTATCCTTCCAGAAAGGGTCCATGCAAACCCGGGCAATTTACATATTTGATCTCAACACGGAATTGCAATGCTGTAGACGCGTTATTGTGCAACCCTTCAAATCACTCTACGGAAAATGCAGCTTTACAGGGGAGGGTCCCGGCAGATGCGATCCTAAGCTAGGGACCCAGGCCAACGTTAGCAGTGATCACGCGTACTGACGTCATGACCCCCTGATGTGATGGCCCGAGAAGAGCGCGTCACCTCTCCGGTTGGCAGGAAGGTGAAAACCTCAGTCGAATCGTGGGAAAGCATCGGGCAAACCAGACTGCAAAACATTGCACAAAATAACTCTTCAGAAGCGTCCCGGTCCGGATTGAGGAACTGTCACAGCCCAGAGGAGGCTGAGGAGACCCGAGGAGACAAATGCTGATGAGATATCCTGGAACAGAAAAAGGACATTCGAGGGGAAAAACTGGAGCAATTTGAATGCAATCCGAGTTTAGTTAATAATATCGTACAGAGGTCAAGCTGTTAGACTGGAGGATTGTAGTATGGTTACATAAGATGTGTACTATTTTGCAACTTTTCTGAAGTCTAACGTTATCTCAAAATAGAAAGTTAAAAACAAAGGATCAACTCTAGGAAGCCAGAACTATTAATAGTCCCACGTTCCATAGGAGGACACAGTAACAGAGAGGTTAAGCTATCTTTCTAAGGTCACACAGCCAGGAAGCCCCAGGCCATGTCCCAAACCCACATAATGATAGGGAACCATAGCTTCATGCTGCCTTTATTTAATTGAAACAAAGTGCTTATCTCTATCTCAGTTGTCCCCTGTTAATGGATCTACAGAGTGATTTATTACAAGTTTTTTTTTTTTTTTTCTCCAAGGTTCTTGCACATATAGAATTTTTCAACCTATGATTCAACTTCTTGGGGGATAGTCCAAAGAGAGGATTTGCTGGTTCCGAAGTCAGGAACATCTGTCACTTTGAAAGCTATCAATAAACTGCCCACATCCACCAACTTCCCTAGCATCCCATGTTGTCAAACATTCTGATGTCTGCCAGCCTGTAGTTACCTGTCCAGTTTCTTAGAAAGCTCTGTTGTTCCACCAGACCCTACAAAACATGTTCTTGGCAGAGTTCCAGGCTGGACAGGGGAGTGGGTAGCTACAGAATGGTCTGGAATAACTGCCACAACCTGTGACTCAAGGCCCCTCTCACGCTCCGTCTATCTCTCCCAATTAGCCCTTCAGGGAGGGGAGGAAAGGAAACGTAAAGGGGACCCCCACCCCAACTCTCCTCCACCCATCCAGGAGGTGGCTGGGATATTATGCAATTCCTCTGTGCGTGGTTTAAGCCTCAATTTTTCAGACCAACATGGGTTGAAGTCCCGGCTCATCCATTTTAATTCCACTTATTCAAGGAGCATTTTGAGCACTGGAGTAGAGCAGGACACAAAAGAGGCAAAGTGCCCCCCTGCTCTCCTGGAGTTTCTGTTCTCGAGGGATGAGGCCGTTTTTGGCAAATACATACATAATATATCTGGAGATACAAAGAAAGGAGGGAAGGAGATAGAGAGTGGTGAGGACTATTTTTTAACCACTTCTTTTTTAATTAAAAGTTTTTATGGGTAAACATACCCACTGTCAGCACACAAATTTTAAATGAACTGCCATCTCGCAGTCTGGGGATGGAGGTTGCTTTGATTTTAGAGCAGGTAGTCAGGGAGGACCTCTCAGAGGAGGTGACATTTGAGCAGAGACTGAGACGAAGTGAGGGAGAGGCCAGGCAGGCATCTTGGGGGAATGTGTTCCAGGCAGGCGGAAGGAACAGCTAGTGCAAAGGTCCTGGGGTGGGAGCATGCTTTGGGGTCAAGAAACAAGTGTGGCAGGATCAGGAGGAGCTCTGGAGAGTTCCTTAGATCTATAAAATGGGCCTGATAGTTCCACTTTGCAAGGGTGATGGTGAGGATTAAATGGGGCTGTGCTTGGCACAGTGCCTGGAAGAGGGGGTGCTCCTGAATAACGATCTCTGCCTGTTTTCTGGAGGGGAAAGCTAGGCGAGGAGGGGGCTGGTAGAGCAGGGCTGCTGGGATTAGCAGATGCAGGGCAGGGGTCTGTGAGTCTCCCCCTGCTCCCCAAAGACGCACATATACAGAACTGTGTGGGTTTGAAACGATTCTTACAGTCAGGAAGGTTTTAGGGAACCCCAGTTGAGGGGAGGCAGGGATTTCTTTCATGATTGCCCTGGACCCTCGGGAAAACCCAGTTTCTTATGAGGTCCCACACTTCTCCTTTCGATGGGAAACTGAGGCAAAGGGGCTGGCGCCCGGGATGGGAGTGGAATAAGGTAGTCCAGAGACAGAGAGAGACAGACAGACGGACAAAGCTGGAGACAGACATACAGCGACCCAGAGACAGATCAGACAGACACAGGCCCAGAATCGGAGGGGCCAGACTGACCCAGCAAGGGCCGCCCCCTCGGGGGACCCCGGGCTGCCCCGCCGCGGGGGGCTCCCCCACTCCGCCCCCGTCGTGCCTGGGCGGTGACTTCAGAGCCCGCGCGGATTCTATAAATGGCCAAGAGGCCGCGGGCCGGGGGGCGGGGCCGAGTGACTCAGCGCGTGGCGTCACCGCTGCTCGCGCCGCGCCAGGCCCCGCCCCCGCCCCGCCCCGCCCCGTCCCGACCGCCAGGGGGCGCCGGCCGCCAGCTCCGGTCCTCACATGCGCAGTAGCGACCTTGGCCCGCCGAGAGCCGCCTCGCCGTGGCCGGAGTCGGGAATCCGCGCGTTCGAATCCCGGCCCCGCCGCCGGGGACCTGTGGGACCCAGAGCAGCCAGCCTCCCCGCTCTCTGTCTCACTTTCCCCATTTGTCGAGGCGGCCTCAGGGTAGGGCTGTCGCGAGAGGATTGAGTTAATAGCTCCAAAGCGCTGAGGACAGGGCGTGCACACAGCTGGCGCCAATTGTTAGCTCCTTTTGTGTATTTTAGTGTATCTTCAACATATCCTTCCACACCATCAGCCTGTCGTTAGCCTATTACTTTACCTCAGGGATTCTCGACTAGGGGGAATCGGTCACCGGGGGACATGTGGCAGTGTCTGGAGACATTTTTGGTGGTCCTGATAGGATGTGGGGACGTGGTCCTGACATCCAGAGGCTGGAGGTCAGGGATGTTCCTAAACATCCTCCTACGTCCAGGGCAGCCCCATAGCACTAGGGGCAGGGGCCTGGGTTCAAATCCTGCTGATACTGGGGACGTGAATCTACACCCCCCGGAAACACCCGTGCCTCAGTTTCCCCATTTGTAAAGTATGTAGGACAACCGTTTCCACCTCTTCAGGCATTGAGAGGATTAGGTGACAGGAACAGGGACTGATATTTGGGCTGTTGTTAGATTGGCCACATCACATCCATGCCCTTAGTTTAGCGAGCCCTTAACATAAGCCAGGTGGACTGATGTGGTCTGGACATATGTGGCACGTCATCTGCCCCCGTCATCCTGGACTGAGGTGTGGCCTGGTGGGGGCTGCTTGCGGGTGCCTCTTCCAGGCCTGTCGGGCTGGGACAGGGACATAGGGGAGATGTCCATGGCCTGGGACCCACTGAGTCGGTCCCTCTGCAGTTCAGGTGACCCATACATGGGGGGGTCTTTAGGAGGGGTTGTCGGGGACAGAACCAGGGTGCCAGAGCCTCAGCTAGATGTCATGCCATGGGCTGAGCTCCTCCCCTGAGCCAGGAGGGGATAATTGCTTCTTATCCTCACCACACCCCATGGAGCTGGCACTCTCCAGAGCCCATTTTACAGATGTGGCTGCAGAGGCCCGGAGAAGGGGAAGGGACTCGTGGAAGTTACAGACTGTTGGTGTCAGGGACACCAGGGCTTGCTAAACCACCACGGCGACCCTCCTGCCTCAAGGCCAAAGACTGGGGACCTCAGGGCCACGGAGGGATGGCCTCTGGGACAAAAGAGCTCAGAGACCAGCCAGAGGCCCAAGGGACAGCGGGGAGGAATGGGGGACATTTGGCCTCTTGTCTGGCCCACCTCCCCACCCCCCCACCCCCCAAAGACTAACCCAGGCCGCCCCCTAGGTGGAAACAATGACATAATCAGCTCCCAATACCAAGGCCCTGACATCACGAAGGGGGGATGGCTGGGGGGTGTCGCCCCGCCTCTTGGCAGGCCCCCGCGGCCAATGGGACGGCCCTGGAAGAGGCCCGGGTGCCTCCGGAGCTTCAAAAACGTGCGAGGAGGGAAGAGGGTGCAGAGGGAGCTCCAGCTGCTGCCACGGTCCTCGCGTGCGCGCCACCGCGGCCCCGTCCCCAGTCCCCAGCCCACCGGCCGGCATGTCTTCTGCTCACTTCAACCGAGGCCCTGCCTACGGGCTGTCGGCCGAGGTGAAGAACAAGGTAGGGCCGGGGGGCATCCCGGGCAGGCCCCACACTCTGCCAGGCCCTGCTCTCGGGGTTCCCTGAACCCTCTCCAGGTGACTGGGGACCCGGGAGGGGAAGGGGGACCGGCGTGGAGGAGGGGGTGCCTTGCTCCCCATCGTGAGCATCCCAGAGCCCTCGGTGAATGTTGGGGGGGGCTAAACAGGGACCCCCTCTCCCCTGCAGGCAGCCACAGATGAGCAGATCCCCACCTGATCAGAGTCCTCTGGTAACTCCTTTAGTTCCAAGGAGGGGGATGTGGTACCCACTTGTTGATTTTTTCCCCCCATCCCCAGCCCGACAAAGAAATGGGGGAGCACTTGAGAACTGGGTTTCCTGGGACGTGAGGCCCCAAAAGTGTGGGAGATGGCTGGGGGGAAAGGGAGGAATCAGGCATTGGGGGAATGGGAAGGTTTTCCTAATGACACCACTGTCATCCTACAGGAGGGTAAACTGAGGCTCAGAGAGACAAAGCAGGTAGCCAGGGTCAGGTTCCAGGCCCACCACACAGAGCTGGGCCCCTGGCCTGGCTCCCCCTACTCCAGAAACTGAATGGGGTCAGTTTCTCTAGGACAGGGAACTTGAGGTCCCCACCCCCACTGGAATGCACCCATGGGCCCTGCCAGGGGAGGAGGCCTGGCCCCATTTGACAGGCAGGAACACTGAGGCCCAGGGTGGCTCCTTGCAGGGTCCCCCAGCGAGGAAGCGGGGAGCTGGGGACTGGAACCCGGGCCGGGGGGCTGCTGGGGGCTGGGGGAGGGGGCGGGTGGGGGGCGGGGGCTCCTGCCGGGAGACAGATCCCAGCGCCTTCTCCCTCCCCACCAAGCACCAGCCCCAGAGCCGCAGCCGCCGAGCCATATAAGGCGGCCTCGGGGAGCCCGGCCCGCGGGGCCGCGCTATATAAGGGCCGGTTTGCTTTATAAAGCCGGGCTGCTGGGGAGGGGGGCGGCAGGGCCCGGGCCAGGTGAGGGGGCCGCCCCCCTCGCACATCCCCCCAGCCCCACTCCAAGGGCCCCTCCGGGAGAAGGAGCGGCCTGACCCACCCCCCCAACCTTCCCCCTCCAGGAGCTAGGAGCCCGTTGTGCCCCTTGGCAGGGCAGAAGATTCTGGAAAAAGCAAGGAGAGCAAAGTGGGGAGAGGAAGAGCCGCCGGGAGAGACGCAGACAGGGATACTGGGAGACCGAGACAGGGCAGGCGGGAGGCTAGACAGTTGGGGAGATAAGAGGGAGGCTGGGAGGGGAGACAGGCCAGGGGAGGCGGGGAACCTGCGGGCAGGGACGGAGGGACGGACAGACAACGGCAGAGATGTCAGGGCAGTGACCCAGCCCGTGGCCCGACATGCTACTGGGGCGATGGGGACGTGAACAGGGCCAAGGAAAGACAGAGCTGGGCGGGGGGAGAGAAACGAGTCTGGGGACACGGAGAGAGAATAAGGGACACACGTGGGGGGTAAGACAGGAACAAGCAACCCCACCCACCCACCTACCCCAGCCAGGTAAAGACCCCAAGAGAAGGTGAGACTGAGAGCTGGAAACTGATGTCAGAGCAGCCCCTCCAAGCCGGGATTCCGGGGCACCCCCTTTTTCTGCAGGAGGGTGGAGCAACGCGGGGATGGAGGGGGCAGGGCCAGGGGGAGCTAAGCCCAAGTTTGGCCTGGAGGGGGAACCGAGAGGCGTGTCTCCCCCCCACCCCGTTGTCGTCCGCGCTTTCTGATGCCAAACCTCAGAATGCCCGGAATGGTCCCCTGGGCAGGTGCCACCTTGGCGCTGGCCCTCAGCCACCCCCCACCCCACCGAGTCCCCCTCCTCCCCCCATGGGTCCTGGGGCAGAATCGCCTTAGTTGGGAAGGGGCGAGGAAGGAGAACAGGCCTGGGGAGCCAGCCCGCTCCCCACCGCATCTTCGCCCCCCTCTTGGTGTCCCCCACCCCCAGCTGGCCCAGAAGTACGACCCCCAGCGGGAGCAGGAGCTGCGAGAGTGGATCGAAGGGGTGACGGGGCGCCGCATCGGCAACAACTTCATGGACGGCCTCAAAGACGGCATCATTCTTTGCGAGTGAGTGGGGCACCCATCCCAGCCCCCGACACGGGCATCCATCACTGCCCCCCTCGGCCCCTCAAACGGCCACGAGCCTGAAGCTGGCTGGATGCTTTAGAGCCACAACCACAAAACAGTTCTTCTGGGGTGACAAATGGTCATTGCGCCCATTTAACAGACAAGGACAACTGAGGCTCAGTGAGGTCAAGCATGTTGCCCAGAGTCCCTGCAGCCTCAGCCCAAACGGCAGCAGGATCTAGAGTCTTCAGCATCCTGTTACCCAGGACTGGCCCGCCTGGGTCCCAAGAAAGAGGGGTCACAGCTAAAAGGCAGTGGGCAATGATGGTGGCTGTCCCGGGTGCAAGTGGGGGGTGGGTGTGCTGGGGGTGAGGTCCTGTTCCACCACATCCCACCATGAACAAGGATGGGGAGTCGGAGTAACAAAGGGGGTACCTTTGGGACTTGGGTGCAGAGCCACCAACCTGCTCATGCATTCATTCATTCATTCATTCATTCACACAACAAGCGTTTTGGGAATTCCTGCTGTGTGCCAGGCACTGGGCTCTGCACCATGCAGCTGTAGTTCTTGCACATGTTTTCTAGAGCGTCCAGTGCCATGGACAGAAGTCAGGCAGGGGTGGGGGTGTGTGTGCTCGTTTTGATGGAATGCTCTGGAAGGGCCTTTCGGAGAAGGTCACTTTTGAGTAGAGCCTTTGATGAAGTGAGGGCCGAGCCGCGAGGACGCTGAGGGAAGGCCGGGTCCGGGCAGAGGGGACAGCAGTGCGAAGTCCCTGAGGCATCCAAGGCTGACGCGGGGAGGGGCCTTTCAGTCCCTCTCCATTTAGTCACTCAGGATTTCATCCTGAAGGCAAGGGGGAGATCGCCAGAAGATTCCACGCTGGGGAGCCACTTGATTTGTCTTAAAAGAGTCACTCTGGTTTGTAGGGGACAAGGTGGAAGCCGGGGGCTCACGGGGCGGGCAGAGCTAGGAAGCCCAGGAGAGAGATGCCAATGGCTCGGTCCAGGGGTGTGTGTGTGTGTGCGCACGCGCATGCAGGAGGCAAGGAGTGGGGGGCTCTGGACGTATTCAGAAGGCAGAGCTCAAGGATGTGCTGAGGGATTGGTCGGGGAGGGGGCGAGAGGAAGGGATACCTGGATGTTCACGCCATTTCTGAGACAGGACGGGGGGCGGAGTGAGTTTTGCAGGGACAGGTGGGTGCCAGGAGTCTGGGACACGGCGTGTTCACTGGGAGCTGGACTTGAGAGCAAAGCTGGGCTGCAGGTGGCCACTGGGGGAGTCCATGGCCGATCGGTGGCACCTAAAGCCAAGAGAGTGGCTGGAGCATCAGCGGGGAGGGTGTAGTGAGCAAGGAGAAGGGGCCCAAGGCCTGAGCGGTGTTCGGAGATCTGCAAAAGGAGGGAGGACTGAGGCACAGCTGCCAGAGGGGTGAGAAACCTGGGAGACCTGGATGTGTTTAGCTAAGGGGACTTTGGGCCCAGGAACCTGCATCTTGCTCTCAAAGTGGTTTCCCATCTCAGTCTTGACGGGGCTGGTGGGAAGGTTTGGGGACTGTCATGGGAAACATCGAGGTGGGTGTCACGCTCTGCCTGGCCTCCGGCCCCTGCCCCGCTGGGGTGGGCACGGGGCCAGCCACCTTCCTCACGCCCGTCCCCTCTGCGTCGTAGGTTCATCAACAAGCTCCAGCCGGGCTCCGTGAGGAAGGTGAACGAGTCCACCCAGAATTGGCACCAGGTGAGCCGGGACTCAGCCTCTCCCACCGCTCGCCCACAGGCCCCGCAGATCACCCTCCCCACCCCGCCCCGCCCCTCCCAGCACCCACCAGCCCTGACCGCCGCCCGCTCCCCGCCAGCTGGAGAACATCGGCAACTTCATCAAGGCCATCACTAAGTACGGGGTGAAGCCCCATGACATCTTTGAGGCCAATGACCTGTTTGAGAACACCAACCACACGCAGGTGCAGTCCACCCTCCTGGCTCTGGCTAGCATGGTGAGTGTTGGGGCGGGTGGGCATGGGGGGGCACCAAGACGGGGGGCTGTGGGCCGCCAGCAGGGAGGTCTTAGTTTCCCAGGGTTACTGTCACGGGGAAGCCACAGATCAGGAGGGGGCTTAACAGAGCAGAAATCGGAGTCTCCCACTTCTGTGGGACAGAAGTACCAAGTCAAGGTGTGGGCAGGGCCACGTCCTCCCGGCTTCTGGTGGCCCTGGCTGGGCGGGGGGCACACACAGAGCAGGTGGCACAAAGTCTCCGTGAGGACGGAGCAGCCCCGGGGCTCCCTCGCCAGCCCCTGCCCTCCTCACCTTTCCCAGGCCAAGACGAAAGGTAACAAGGTGAACGTGGGGGTGAAGTATGCCGAGAAGCAGGAGAGGAAGTTTGAGCCCGGGAAGCTGCGAGAAGGGCGGAACATCATTGGGCTGCAGGTGCTGTCCCATCCATGCCTGGGTCTCTGCTGAGTGAGCTCAGGGGGGAGGTGGGGGACGCTGGGAGGGCCCCTGGGTGCCAACAGGAGCCTTTCGGGGACAGTGGACTTGTCATTAACTGATCTAGAAGCCTGTTCTCTGCCCAGATTCAATGAACCCTCCAACCGTCCTCGGGGGTCCGTGCTGTTAGCATCGTACCCTTTGTACAGGCGAGGAAACTGAGGCCTGGAGAAATGAGCTCTCGGGCCTTGGACCCCGGAAATCAGGCCCTGGGGCTCCAAGCCACATCCTGCTTGTGGACCCTTGGGCCCTCGATGCTGTCTCTGTGCCTCGGTTTCCTCGTCTGAAACAGTGGGCAGCTATGGACACGTCCTGTGGACCGGATGCAATTCTCCTTCTTGCCCCCTAGATGGGCACCAACAAGTTTGCCAGCCAGCAGGGCATGACGGCCTACGGCACCCGGCGCCACCTCTATGACCCCAAACTGGGCACGGACCAGCCCCTGGATCAGGCCACCATCAGCCTGCAGATGGGCACCAACAAGGGGGCCAGTCAGGTGCGCTGGGGGTGCTGCGAGGGGGTGGGGGACCCCGCGCCACGGCCCGGCTGACCGAGCGCCCCCATCCTGCAGGCTGGCATGACGGCGCCGGGCACCAAGCGGCAGATCTTCGAGCCGGGGCTGGGCATGGAGCACTGCGACACGCTCAACGTCAGCCTGCAGATGGGCAGCAACAAGGGGGCCTCGCAGCGGGGCATGACGGTGTACGGGCTCCCGCGCCAGGTCTACGACCCCAAGTACTGCCTGACGCCCGAGGAGGCCGAGCTGGGCGAGCCGGCCCACAACCACCACCTGCACAACTACTACAACTCGGCCTAGGGACCTCCCCGGCCCGCCCCGCCTGCCCCCTGCCCCCCGCCCCACCCCGAGGAGGCGGGCCGGCCCCTTCCCCTGCACGGCGACCCCCCCCTCGGCCTCCCTGGCACCCGCCCGGGCGGGGCAGAGGGGTCCTCCCCCTTCCTGGCAGTGCTGCAGGGTCCGCCACAGAGCCCAGGGGGCTCCCGGCAGCCTCCCAAGGACGCACTGAGCAAGGCTATTCTGGCTGTTCCCCCTTCCCCCAACTGTCTCCCAGGTGGGTTCCCCCAGGACCAGAAGCTCCCCACCCACCCAACCCAGGCTCGCTGCCCCCACCCCCGTCCCGCAGAGGGAGCCGACTGCATGCCCCGGGGCCCAGCGGACACACGCGGTTTGGTTTGCAGCGCCTTGGCGAACGTGGACGTGGCGGCGTCTGGAGCGAGCACTTTCTTGTTCTGTTTCACTGGAGCACAATAAATGCTGTCGAATCACCGAGGCCTGGGGCGGCTCTGTCTCGGGGTCCGCATGGCTCCAGCATACGGGTACCCACCCGGCTCGGGCGCCCTCCCGCCACACGCGTCTGTACACCCACACCCCACGGCTGCTGGGCTAGAGGCAGGCGGGGCCCTGCCTCGCTCACGTGCATTCTGCAAATACGACGCGCGCACACACACACTCTGCAGTCCTGGGTGCACACACGCTCATACTCGTGCACTCTCCAGCACACCTCCACAACACGCACACACACTGTGCCCTGCCCAGGCCCGCCCACATCCTGGGGTCACCCTGGGGCTCAGGAGGGGCACTGAAGGGTGCTGGGCTAGAATGGGATGTGAACGCCGGCTCTGGTGACCTGGGACAAGTCACTTCCATCCCGTCTCCTTGGGGAAATGGGGATGGTGACCCTCGTGGGGTCACGGGGAAGCATCAGGGTCGCCAGACGGGGTGACGCTCCCGATCGTTGGCCCCTGGTGAGGTCCAGGTACCGACCAATGGGAATGGAGGAGGAGCTGGGGGTCCTGGAGGCCCTGCAGGTGGGGCGAGCCCTTCCACCCTGGGCCGGGGGGGAGGTGGGAGGATTAGGGGGAGCCACCTGAGGACAGGCTCTTGGGGGGCTCAGGGCAACGTCGCTTCACCAAGTGGCACAGAGCAGCCAAGCAGCCCCTTTCCAAGGGCTGAGCCCCAAGTCTGGCTCGTGGGCCAGGGCCCATAAGAGTCTGTGGGCAGGGTGCCAACCTCCCCACATGTCAGAGGGGACCAACTGTCGGAGTTCCGAGGCGAGGGCGTGGCGATGCGGAGGGACACGGAGTGGCCATCTCCCACCCTACCCCACCCCAGGGCAGGGGCCGGGGCTGGAACGTGGGGACCTGCAGAGACAGACACCAGTAGATGGGCACGCGCTGAGGCAGCAGCCCCCGGGGCCTCGTAAACCGGATTCCAGGCGCGCTTGGCCTGGCTACCGCGCAGCCGGCTCCCCAGGGCTGGCACAGGAGGCCAGGCCGAGAGGGACCCGCGCCTGGCCCGGGGCCCTGCTCCTGGGGAAAACAGCACCATATTAGCACTCGGCCTGGGAGGCTGGGGTGGACGGCGGGCGGCAGGGAGGGCCCCGGGTGCCGGAGGAGCGAGGCCCCCTCCTGCTGGCCTCCTGGGGTGCATCTCCCTCCCACCCCCACCTGGGTGCCTGCCCGTCTGCGGGCTTCCCCCAGGGCCAGGGGACTTTCTCGGAGCTCCAGGGAGGGGCACACCAGGACAGGGTGGGCCTCAGGGGACACTCAGTAGCCTGGCAGCCCACATAATCGTGCCAGAAGCTTCCCGCCCGCTCACTGCATCCTCCATTGGCCCCTGGAGGAAGGTTCTCATCTTTCCCTCCCCTCCACGGGGAGCTGAAGCACAGGTCACCTGCTGCCCAGCTCAAAGGCCAGGAAGGGGGGCGGGACCCAGCCCTGTCACCTCTGAGGCCCCTGTGGGCATCATGTGGCCCAGTCCTCATCCCCACCTTCCCCAGACTCATCACCCTCTGAAAAGCGTCAAAACCCTTTTTAAAGGCCGTTACCCTTCTCTAGGCCCCTCCACCTCCACCCCCGCTGCCACAGCCCCTTAGCTCATGTCAGATGTCCCCGCCCCTCCTTCCTCACCTGGCTGTGAGCCTGGATCCCTCCCTCTCTGGCCTGAGTTTCCTCAGATGCAAACCTGGGGTCACCAAAACACCTGCCTCACACATGGGGTTACAGGGGCAAGCCCTGAGAGCAGCGTCCAGCCTCAAGTGCCACCCCTTCCAGGAAGCCTTCCCTGACCACCCAGCTCTTTCCCACCTCCCCGTGCCATTCTTCCCTGTGACTCTGTATGTGCTTAGCCACATGTCCAAGTTCATCGGTGTCCCAAGGACTCAGCCCTGCCTGTTTCACCCTGAACACTCGTTGAGCGAATAAAACATTGGAAGGACTGAGCAAATCCCACCTCCCAGGGGCCGCTGGGCAGCTTCCGGAAGCCTCAGCCTCGGAGATTCCCCCGCCTCCCTCCACTGAGCTCCGGGTGCTGGGACAGATGAGGAAATCGCGGACAGCCAGGCGTCTGCATCGGCCGCTTTATTTAAGGGCTTGTGACTGTCAGCTGTCCCGGGTGACGTGGAGGGACACAGAGCAAACGTCTGCCCTCTCGACCAAAGTAACACCACGGGAAGCGAGGCCTCCAGTTAACACGGGTGCGTCGCCCACCCCCCCGCCAGGGCCCAGCCAAGAGGCCTGGGGGTCTGCAGCTTCCACTCCCAGGCCACAGACACCGGAAGGCAGGGAAGGAGGGCGGCAAGCCCAGTTAAAGCGGGCAAGGTGCTGGTGAGGAGCTGGGCCTCTTGCCCAGGGCAGGGGCGTCAGGAAACTGGTTCCACACCGGGCCCTCGGGCCGGCAAGCTCTCCCCCCCACGCTCACACACTCACACACACTCACACACGGGGGCGGCACAGCCCCGGACCCACACCCTGGAGCCCTGGAATGTCTCTGGCTTGGTGCCCAGCGGGTGGGTCGCAGCTCCTTGGTGGGTGGGGCCGACAAGGGGGTGGGTCCTCTGTGTTGCTACTGATTGGCCGCCTCGCAGGCGTCTATCCAATCGCTGTACACGTCCACCGGTTCTGACAGATCTGAGCCGCTGCGGTCAAGGGCGTCTTGCGGCACAGGCCCCTTCCCCACACACGCCTCTGCAGGCTGCACCCCTGCCCCGTCCCACCCCCGGGGGAAAGGCCCGCTCTTCCAAGGATACAGGTGATGGGCGTCTGGAATTCCTCAAGGCACACGGTACAGGAGATGACTCCGGTGTTGCGGGCTCGGTCCCTGAAACGCGGGGCGAGAAAGCAGCTGGTGAGCACGGGGGCCCGTGGGGGGTGCCCCCCACCACCGGGAGGCAGGGGGCAGACTCCAGATGGGTGGGGACAGGGGGGAGCTGTCCCCCCACCGAGGCAGCACCGGGGAGGCCTGGGCGCCCCACTCACATTTTCACGTCACAAGACTTCTCGTGGTTACAGAAGGGGCAGGTGAACTGCGTCTCCAGGGTGCCCGTCATCTTCTTCTTGGGGGGCGGCTTCCGTTTTGACTTGCGGCGCCCCATGTCCCCAGGAGGGTGCAACTGTGCGTGTGTGGGGGGGGAGAAGTCAGCGATTGTGGGACCACACAGTCCCCCCACCTCAATGCTCTAGGAGCAGGCCAGGAAGGGGGCCTGGCAGTGACCCCTGGTGGAGGAGGGCCCCGGCCTCTGAGGTCCCCAGCAGGCAGGTGACGCTGGCACACCCCAGGCAGAGGGGGGGAAAGCAGGCTCTGGGACCAAGCATCCTAGGTTCTAAGCCTGGCTCCTCTGCATACTGTGTGACCCTGGGGACAGAATACTTCAAGCTCTCGGGGCCCTGTGAGGCTGACACGAGTGGGGGTAAGTGGAGAGCTCAGCCCAGGGCCAGCCCACCCACACCAGCACCTGCCCCAGGAAGCAGCTACACCACGACTCTGCCCGGCTGGTCATGCGGGGCCGGGCAAAGCCCAGGTGCTTAAGAGCCGGAGATTTTGTTCTGGCTGCTCCTCTTGGCAGGGGACGTGCCAGAGCCCCAGTGGGGCCCACGGGGGCTCCCTCTCCCCAGGGGAGGGGCTGCCAGGCAGGGAAGTGGGGACAAGCGTTTCAGGTAGAGGCACACCAGTGCAGAAGCTCAGGGGCGGATGTCTGGTGACCACGCAGGTGGAGGACGGGGGGAGGCTAAAGGGGGAGGAGGGACAGGAGGGAGGGTTTCAAATGTCTGGAAGGGTCCTGGAGGCCACGGGGAGGGAAAGGACGGGTCAGAGGGCTGGGGAGAAGGCACAAGGTGAGAGAGACTGTCGATTTACATCGACAGGGCCGGTGGGTGCAGGGAGAGGAACAGTCCGGACGACTCCCAGCTGGGGGACGGAGCCGGTGGGGAGAAGCAGAGGTGGCCTTATGCTCTGAAGTCTGGCACACAGGAAGAACAGGGTGCTGGGGACAATGACAGGTTTCAGGTGCCAGAGGGATGTCCAGGGACAGAACTCCTGGAGTCAGCTGGTGGGGAAGCAGCAGCAGCGCCCACCGAGAGCCTCTTGACACCAGGCGCAGTGCTCTGGGCTCTGCCTTCGCTACCAGTGACCCTTCCCATCAGCCCCCCACCCCTCTCCCCATGGTTTAGCATCGTTCCTCCGTGACAGGAGACGTCAGAGCCTTCAGGGTCTCCCAGGATAAAGGCCAGAGTTTCGTTCATCCCTGTTGAGCACATACTACATGATAACACTCCCTCCTCTCTTTAACTGAAGGGGGGGCTTCCGACTTGCTGAGTCAATGGAAGCAATCGGAAGAGAAGGTCCACAGGCCCCTAGGACCACCCGCTCCACCTTCCCCCACCCCTCTGCTGCAGAAGGGTGCCCGTGCTCCCTGCAAAAGCCCTTCATTCACTTGTGCTCTGGATCCCACACCCCACTTCTCCTGCAACATCAAACCTGCTCTCTCTCCAGGATCATAACAAATGCATTCACTATCACCTCTTCACCCTCTTCCAGCTATTGCCACGTTTCTCTGCGGGTTTTTCCAGCACAGAGCTGTCGACTGTGTGTGTGCTACCTGTGCTCCTTCCCATTCACTCTCCACTTCCCCCACCCTTCCCGGGGGGCTCTCGGGACCCCATGTTCTCTCATCTCCACCTCACCACAGCCCCTTCCAGTCTCCTCTGCTGCTGCTTCCTCCTTCTCCGACTCTGCGGACCCCCTTGCCTCTGTCACACTCACCCCTATGGATCGCTCTCCCACTCTCAGGGCTTCAGGTGCTTCCTCTACACCGAGGACTCCCAGGTCTCTGGCCTGGATGTTTCCCCTGAACTGCAGATTTGTCCATCTACCTGCCTCGGCCACACCCCCACCTCATGCCCACAAAACCAAGCTCTGGGCCACTCACCCCCACCTCCCCAGTATCCCCCAGCTCCACTGATAGCAACTCCACCTTTCCAGGTTGTGGTGGGGTGAATAGCACCCCCCCGCCTACAAAATTCAGGTCCACCTGGAACCTCAGAATATGACCTTATCAGGACAGAAGGTCTCTGTGGATGTAATTAAGGTAAGGATTGAGATGAGATCATCCTGAATTAGGGTGGGGCCCTAAATCTAATGAGAGTGTCATTATAAGAGAAAGAAAAAGACACAGAAAGATGCAGAGAAGGTGGTCACGTGAAGATAGAGGCAGGGACAGGACTGATGCCACCACAAGCCAAAGGACACCAAGGATGGCTGGCAAACATCTCTAGAAGCAGGGAGAGGGGCATGGGATGGTTTCCCCCTTACAACCTCCAGAAGGAACTGACCCTGCTGGCACCTGGATTTCAGACGTCTCGTCTCCAGAACTGTGGGAGTTCATTTTTGTTGTTTTAAGCCACCCCAGTTTGTGGTCATTGGTTACAGCAGCCCCAGGAAACTAGGACACAGGTGCTCTGGCCAAAAATCTTGGCATCACCTTCGATTCTCTCTCTCACTCCCCTTCCCTGATCCTGACCCTGCAGCTGTTATCTGTAGAATACACCCAGAATCTGACCATTATCTCATTACCTCCATGGCCAGTGCCCTGGTCCTGCAACATGGTCATCTCTGGCTTTGATGATCACGAAAGCCTCCTCACTGGTCTCCCTGCCTCTCCACCCACGGCCTTCAAGTGTAAATTCCACGAGGGCAGAGTTTTCGTCTTTTCTTGTTCACTACCATATCCCCAGAAACTAGAACAGCTCCGGGCAAAGAGCTGGCACTCAACACATATTCACTGAGTGAATGAATGAATGAACAAAAGCCAGGCTCCCTGCTAAACCAGAGCAACACCGCAACAAACACAGCAGGCAAGGGGTCTGCTCTCGTGGAACTTATACTCTAGCGGAGGCAGAGAGACCCTTCACAAGTAAACCAATAAACTAGATTAATTTCAAATGTTGGTAAGTGCCACAAGGTCAATAAAACAGGTTAGGTGAAGGCTTCTGGAGTGCGGCTACTTCAGATAACCAGGAGAGAGGAAAGGACCCTCTGCGTACGGGCCATTTAAGCCTAAATGATGAGAGAAGGCAGCTGTGCAAGATAATCCAGGCAGAGGGAATAGCAAGTATAAAGGCCCCAGGCAGGATAAACTTTTTTTGAGAAATAAAGAGTGACATGGATGAAGCTCAGTGGGCAACGTGGAGAAGGGTATGAGACACGACAGAAGAGGAAAGCAGCAGCCGGACGCCACAAGATCTGCAGGCTGAAGTAAGCTGTCCCTGGTTCCTTAACCACTGCTTTTACCCGCCCTGAACAATGGGGTTTGTTGTTGCTGGTTTGTTCCCCAAACCCGGTCCTGGGACCCCTGCAACAGAATCACCTGAAGATGCTCGAGAAATGCTGATTTTTAAGCCGATCCCCAGATCTCGCCCTACTAGAGTGTCAGTTCCGTGGGGGGCAGGGATTTTGGTCTCTTTCGTCAGTTGCTGAATCCCCAGCACGCGGACAGATTAAGCACTCAATACCTACTTGTTGAATGAATAAAAATGTCTGGTGAATCAGACTCCACGGGGATGAGACCCAGCATCCCCTGATTTATGTAAGGCCGGGGACGGACCCTCCGTCCTGCCCCGTCCCAGGAAAGGGGTTTAGCCTGCACGAAATAGGCCGCGGCGCGCCAAGAGGGGCTGGAAAAGAGGTAAGCCCCCAACCCCTCCGTGACCCACGGGGCGGCGGGTGAGCGGTCCCTCGCGGCTCACCGGGACTTCGGCGTCGCCTCCCGACGGCCGCCCGCAGGAGCCAGGCCCCCGAGCGGCCGCGCCTACCGGGTAGGGGCCCGGGGGAGTCAAGCTCCCCGAGGGGCCGCCCCCCAGGCCCGGGGCCTCCGCCGCCTCCGCCAGGACCCCGCGAGCACCCCCCGGGTGGAGGACGGCCCGGCCCGGCCACAACGCCCGCCCTCGCGACCGTCACCTGCGCTCGCTGTCCCTCGTTGCGACGGCTGCGTTCACCCGGGAGACGGCGACTTCCGGTTCCTGGCGGAAGCGGAAACCCCTGTCCTTTCATGTGCCGTCCATCCCCGGCGCGCAGGCCCCGCCCCTTGGCCAGCTCCTCTGTGCGCATGCGTACTCGCATTCCGGGCCTGGCTGTGGGGTGGGCTCACAGTGCGCCTGCGTATGGAAGCGTGTCCTTTTAATTTTGGGGGGCGGGGGCGGTACGTGGGTGGGCAAGTCCCCATAATTTAGTGGAGATGATGGTGTATTAGTGTTCTCTAGGGAAATGGTACCAATAGGAGATATTTATAAAAATTGTCTCACCTGATTGGGGATGCACATGGCCGAATTACGTGGGGAAGGTGTAAGCTGGGAACTCTGATGATGGTTTTCAATGAATTTCCCAGGAGAAGTTGGCTGGCTGAAGTAGAGATGGAAATTCTCTCTTCTAATTGCTGAAATCATCCCTTCTCCTTTTAAAACCTTCAACCAATTGGATGAGATGCCTCTCGTGGCTGAAGGTACTCATCTCAGTTGACTGTAGATGTAATCAGCTGTAGATGCGATCAAATTACTGATGATTTAAGTCCAGGAAATGTCTTCACAGTAGCAATCAAGCCAATGCTTCTTAGACCAAACAACTAGATGCTGTCACCTGGCCAACTTGACACATGAACCTAACCATCACAGATGGATACAATCGTAGACAATCAACTGTTGCACATTTGGGCATAGCAGAGGAGGGGTGCATAAATCTGAGAGCATATGATGAGGGAAGAGGTTCTGAAAGTTTCCCTGCGGAACTCATGCTCTACTTGAAATCTGAAGCCTGAGTAGAAGTTAAACAGCCAAAGGTAGTGCCTCTAGAACTTCTGGGGGGCTGAAGGGGGAGAGGTATGTCAAGAATGACTTCTACTGCCTGGAGTCCCTGCTTGCTCCTCTCTTACTCAGATTAGGAAAGCTTAGGAGGGAGGATTTGGAGGGGGAAGCCAAGGGTTGGGTTTTGGCCACGATAAGTTTGAGACAAACAAGGGGGAATATGGAGCAGGTTATTGGGAATGGGAATCTGGGTCTTGGGAGAAGGATCCAGATGAAATTTTAAGAGTCATTAGCATCTGGAAATTTTTTAAGTCTTGGGGCTCAAAGAGATCACCTGGTTTTAGGGGTGAGGGGCAAAGTATGGCAAAAGAAGAGGGCTAAGAGAGAGACCAGAGACTTCCTAGCCTCAGAAGTTGATAGGAACAGGAGCCAACAAATGACTTAGTATACCAGTTGTGAAGAAGGAGAAAGAGGTGGATATCCTGTCCTGGAAACCTCCAGAAGAAGATGTTTCAAGATGGGGAGAGTGGTCCGTGGTGTCAAATGTGGCTGAGAGTTTGAGTGAGATAGGAAAGGGAGTTGATTGTTGACTTTGGCAAGTGCTTGGTCACTGGTGACTTTGATAAGAGGTGCTTTATTAGAGTGTTCAGGGAATAATTTGTGATGAAATGTATTTCAAATGTAGTTCACTGTTTAGATACTGGAGCCCTGTTACCATTAATTGGCTAAATCCCACCTGCACGATTTCCTCTAGGGGGCAGTGCTACTCTTGTTGGGTAACTACCCTTGGGTAGCTCAGAATGGGATCACACTACACACATTACTCTGCAACTTGCTATTTCCACAATGGGCAATCCATTAGTAGCTACAGAATTCGTAGTGCAACTCTGCCATAGTATATTCAACCATTATCCTACTGATGGACAATTCCAGGAGCTTTCTGATTTCTGCCATTGCAAGGATGCAGTACAAGTTTTGGACCAACACCCTCAAGACTTGGTCTTTTATTGTGAAGGATAGATTTCCAAAAATGGCGTTGCTGGGTTACAGGCTGTATATGTTTTTCATTTGCTTGAAAATTGCGAGGTTAATTTTTATTTTCCCTCCTTCCTCCCTCCCTCCCTCTCTCCCTCCCTCTTTACCTCCCCTTTCTTTCTCTTTTCTTTTCTTCTTCCTCCTTTCCTCCATCCCTCCATTCCTTCCTTCCTTCCTTCCTCTGTCTCTCCCCCCCTCCTTTTTTTCTTTTCTTTCCTTCACAGCTTTATTGAGGTATCATTAACAATAAACTGCATATATTTAAACTGTAAATTTTGATACTTTTTGGCATAGGTGTATGCTCCAGGAAACCATCACCATAATCGTGATAGTGAACAATATAAACAAGTTAGGGTGGTCACTACCCAGATGTCCCTGAAGAATGAGAAAGTGATCAAATGAGAGAGAGGGGTAGCAACAGACAAGACAGGATTTAACAAAAGATTACAGATACTGAATCTTTATATAAACATTTTTAAATTTTTTAATTTAATTTTATTTTTTTAGTTTCCAGGGTACTAGAATAGCTAGAGGGAAATAACTGTTATGGTAGAGCTGTAACCCACAACATGCTTTGAAAGTTGCTCCATAGCCACTCATTAACTTGTACTTTGAAAGTTATCACGTCTGTATATATGTTATATTTCACAGTAAGGAAATAAGTAAAATGGTGGAACTGTAACCCATGACATTCTTTGAAATTTGCTATTTAGCTACTTGTTAAATGGTGCTTTGAAAGTTATCACTTTTCTGTATATATGTTATATTTCACAACTTAAAAAATGTAAAGAAAAAAAAAAGATATTGAGCATATCCATCTTGCCAAGAAGTTTCCTCCTGCCCCTTTGTAGTCAACTCCTCCTCCAAACCCCAGCCCCTGATCTGGCACCTGCTGATCTGTTTTCAGTTCCTCTAGCTTTGCATTTTCCAGAAAATCATTTAAATAGAATCACATACTATGTAGCCTTCAAGTTTGGCTTCTCTCACTGGGCATACTGCATTTGAGTCTCATCCGTGTCTCTAAGTGTATCAATAGTCTGTTCCTTTTTATTATTCTGTTGTATGTTTAACTCACAATTTGTTTATCCTTCCAACTGTTGATGGACCCTTGGGTTGTTTCCAGTTTGGGGCAATTATAAATAGAGTTGCTATGAATCATTTCATGCAGATCTCCGTGTGGGCATTTGTTTTCATCTTCTCCTGTGTTTTATTTTCACACCCAAATCGTTATCCCTTTGAAATTTAATTTTGTCTATGATTTGAAGTAGGGTTCAGCCTTCGTCTTCTTCCTGGCAAATCAACAAAGCAAAAAAAAAAAAAAAAAAACCGTTTCTCATGAGGTTGCAATGCCATCTTCAACATACATCACAGGCTTACCTGTTCCTGAATTTGTTTCTGGATTCCATCTTGCCCTGCCAAATTCTCAATGTTTTTCCTGAGCCAATCCCATACTGTTTTTTTTTAAATTAAATTTTATTGAGTTATATTCACATACCATGCAGTCAAACAAAGCGTACAATCATTACAGTACCATTATATAGTTGTGCGTTCATCACCAAAATTAATTTTTGAACATTTTTATTAGCACACACCCAAAAGTAAAAAGAATAAAAATTAAAGTGAAAAAGAACAATTAAAGTAAAAAAGAACACTGGGTACCTTTGTCTGTCTGTTTGTTTGTTTCCTTCCCCTATTTTTCTACTCATCCATCCATAAACTAGACAAAGGGGAGTGTGGTCCTTATGACTTTCCCAATCACATTGTCACCCCTCATAAGCTACATTGTTATAGTCGTCTTCAAGATTCAAGGGTTCTGGGTTGTAGTTTGATAGTTTCAGGTATTTACTGCTAGCTATTCCAATTCTTTAGAACCTAAAAACGGTTGTCTAAATTGTGCGTAACAGTGCCCACCAGAGTGACCTCTCGGCTCCTTTTGGAATCTCTCTGCCGCTGAGGTTTATTTCATTTCCTTTCACATCCCCCTTTTGGTCAAGAAGATGTTCTCCGTCCCACGATGCCGGGTCTACATTCCTCCCCGGGAGTCATATTCCACGTTGCCAGGGAGATTCACTCCCCTGGGTGTCTGATCCCACGTAGGGGGGGAGGGCAGTGATTTCACCTTTCAAGTTGGCTTAGCCAGAGAGAGAGGGCCACATCTGAGCAACAAAGAGGCATTCGGAGGAGACTCTTAGGCACAAATACAGGGAGGCCTAGCCTCTCCTTTGCAGCAACTGTCTTCCCAAGGGCAAGCCCCATGGTAGAGGGCTCAGCCCATCAAACCAACAGTCCCCTATGTCTGTGAGCACATTAGCAACCATCGAGGTGGGGAACCCATACTGTTTTGATGACCACGATGTTTGCTGTTGGGTAAGGCAGCAGATGTGGTCTTTCTCATTCACAGTTCTTGACCTTGGGTGTGGCTTGATCTCAAGTAGCTTGCTTCAACAGGGTGCTGCAACCTGTCTCAGGACCTGGTGGGAGCGGTGGAGCAGGGAGAGGAGGAAAGCTGTTTTGGACAAGCTGGGGTCCCGAGGAGAGGTCCAGGCTATAGGTTTGAATTTGGGAGGCACATACATGTCAGTGATGGTTAAAATCAGGTGCGATTGCTCAGGAAGAGTGAGAAGACATAAGTCCTCGCAACTAGCCATGAGGCATCCTGCCATCGTTTTCCTTGCAGTTTAGAAAGCAACTTTCTAGTAACGGCTGGGTGCTGGCTGGCATCGTCCCTGCAGCTTGATGGGGACTCCTTAAGGGCAAATGCCCACCCTGCCTTCTTCTTCTTGGTGATCCTTGGGTCCCCAGCTGCCTTGCATGAGACTTTGCTCCTTGGTGCTCGGAGGAAGTGCTTGGCTGGTGTGGACGAGGGGGCTGGGTTCCCAATCCCCCCCACTGCCACTCGCCCCCCGTGTGACCCTGGATGTGTCACTTCTGCTTTCTGAGCTCTGGGTCCTTCTGCTGTGAATGGGGATGTGGGGCTAAGGGACTTCTGATTCAGACTCCCGCCAGCCTGGAGCCTCTGAGTCAGTGGGAAGAGGCAGAGGAACATGTTGGCTGTGTAGCCTGTCGTGATTAAGGCTGAGAGGCTGCCACTTCCTAGAGTTCTCCTCTGAGAAAAGGAGATGATTTGGATTCCAGCCTAGGGGGGATGATTTTGCAGGCTAGAGCTTGGCTTCTAGTAATTTCCTGGTAAGTGTCAGCTTGGACAAACTCAGGGCTGGCATTTTGATCTGATGACTTGTCTGATGATAACAGTAACACATGCACCTTGTAACAAATCCAACAGCATCTATAAAGTAGCAAATGGAAGGTGCCACTACCTGGTCTCCTCTCCCCACAGGTAACCTCAGCTACATTTTGTTTGGGTTGCCATTTCATTTCGCTCAGCTCGGCTGGCATTTGGAGCCAAACAGCTGGGTCCCTGCCCTGTCACAGCTGAAGTGGCAGTTGAGGGTTACCCTCGGAAGCGGTTTCTGTGAACTACCTTGGGCTCGATGCCTCTGGCCGCTGTGGTGGGTATTACTCAACTCTCCTTAGAGGGGAACTGGCTCCCCCAGAGTCTCCAGCTCAGGGCAACCACTCTGCTTTCAGATCTCATCGTTCTGTAATAATTCTGCTTCTGGAAGATTTCCTACATACAACCTTGCATGGATGCACAAAAACCACGGGTCCGGGGATCTCCACGGCAACGAAAGATTGGAAAGGACCTCAACAGGTACCAGCAGGGAGCTGGTGATACAGGACGGGAGCTTGTGGCTGTCAAAAAAGAAAGACAAGTTCTCTGCCCCTGGGAGATTATCCTGTTTATTTGATAAATGTACTCTGCCAGCACAGGAAACAAGTGTACAGGGTTATTTATTGCAGCATTCTTTGAGCAGGAATGCAGTTATGATGGTTTGAGGCTGTATGTACCCCAGAAAAGTCATGTTCTCTGAATCCATTCCTGCGGGTGTAGACCTATGGTAGATGGGACCTTTTGATGAGGTTCTTTCAATTGAGATGTGAGCCACCTCATTCAAGGTGGGTCTTAAACCTCTTACTGGAGTCCTTTATAAGAGGATAAAACACAGAACAAAGCTCCAGAGACGCTCACAAAAGAGAACCCAAAGTAGCTGAGAAAGGAAGCCACTGAAACCAGAAGCAGAAAGCATTGAAACCTCGGAGAGAAGGACAAGCAGACGCTACCACGTGCGTTCGTATGTGACAGGAAAGTCCCTATCGCCAGCAGCCTTCCTTCTGGAAGAAGGTATCATCCTGTTGATGCCTTGATTCGGACATTTTCACTGCCTAAGAGCTGTAAGGCTGTAAGTTAATAAATCCCCCGTTGTAATGCAATTCCATTTCTGGTGTATTGCATTTTGTCAACTGCAGCAAATCAGGTGATGCTTAACTGGTGGCTGGTTGGATGGACGGTGGAGTTGGCCACGGGTGGGGTCTTTGCAGCCACAGAAAAAGCCCAGACACTCTCCTGAGGTCTGGCAAGGGCAGATCTCCACCCTGTGGTATAACAAGCAGAAACAGCGAGACACAAACGGGATCTTTTGGGGAGACAGAAGTGTTCTGTAGCTCTGTATCTTGATCGTGGTGACAGCTGTATGCATTTGTCAAAACTCATCTAACTGTATACTTACAATGTGGCAGTTGCACCTCAACAAAGTTGAGTTTTTTTTAAAAAAGCAAGGTTAATTAACAGCACTGAAATGTATACCTGAATGTGATTAAAGGGGGAAATGTTGTATTATATATGATAACAGAGTAAAAATTTTAGAAAAACCCATGGAACTACACTACACAAACTGTGAACCCTAAGTGAAACCACGGACTGTACAATTATAAAAATGTGCTATCATCAATCTCAACAAATGTTCCACACAAGGCAATGTGTTAATAAAAGGGTGTGTATGGGAATCCTATATTTTATGCATGATTGTTCTCTAAACCCAAAACTTCTCCAATAAAGGAAAAAAAAAAGCATGGTGAGTTATATACATGCCACTACTATAAAAAGCTTCATATGTTTATATATATAAAGATAGGGTTCAGATGAAAAAAAGAAAGTAAAAAAGGAAGTGCAGATCAGTGGGAAAGAAAAGGAAGAAAAACATTCACATTTGTTTTTATTTTCACAAAGAAATCCAGGAAGGAAACAGAAGACATTTTTAATAAAAAGCTATTTCCTGTTAGGACAGGGGGAGGAAATGGGGTGAACTGGGGCAGGGAGGTGGGGGAGATGTTTCACCTTTTTTTTTTAAACCTTAGATTTCGGAACCATCTGAATGTATTTACCGATTCCACACTCTAATGAGCAAAAACGCGTGCTCTGATATGAACAATCCGAGAGTCGTGGTGAAGTAGAAAGAGCCAGGCGGAAGTCTGTGGCTATTGTGTTTGGTGTAAAAAGGGGATGATTTTTTTTATTACGGAGGCATCGACCGTGGGAGGAAACAAAATGACAGGATGGGTGCCCCTGAAGGTAGGGGGCTTTTGGGGGACAGACCTGGCCTGTGAGGAAGACTTTCCTTGTGTTGTACCCTCTTTGCTTCTTGGCTTTTACTTAGAATCACAATCACATTAGAAGGCCAGTCGTTCAGGGCTAAGAGATAGAGGCTCACGCAAGGACTTGGGGCAGAGGCAGGTGATAAAATTGGACAGGCAGAGGAGGAAAGAAGAGATGCTCATGGCACACTTTGGGCACTGGCAACTATTTTTTTCTTTATTGCATGGCAGTGACAGAAGGATGCTTGGTTCAGGAGATAGCTTTCCGTCTCTGCTCCCCCACCGCCCTGGGAACTCGGGCCTGGCTCTGCAGTCTGGTGCGTGTCCCTCCTTGTCCCTTACACATCCACGGGGCATCCGTGACATGAGGGCCACGTGGTGCTCCGGATCTTCCGCCGAGCTCCCCCTTCCTGCTGTGCTCCCCACCTCCCACCCCGCATGACAGATCTAAGGGAGAGCCTTGCCCGTGGCCGGGAGGGTCCTGGGGGTAGGAAGACCCCTGCATCTTGGGCCTCAGAGGGGTCCCTTGTGGCGGCTCAGGGCCTGGCTCTCCTGGGCAGGCTGGCCTTGAAGAGGGATTTGCCCGAGGACTCGATGTAAGTGACGCTCATCTCCTTGGGGCCGATCTCCACATAGGCAAAGCCACCCAGGGAGTCCTCGGCCCCGTAGTGGAAGCGGAGGTAGCCGGCGGGGACTTTGCGCTGGTGCTGCGTGGAAGGGTCCATGAAGTTCCCGGCTCCACTCAGCACGTAGCCCACGCCGTTCTCATCCTGCAGGTACTGGGGTTGGGGAGCAGGGGACACGGGGTCGGTGAATCCCCCCAGCCCCTCCAGGAGGCTGATCACAGGGCTCCGTAGCCACCTAACCTCGAGTCCACGGTCACCACAGCCAACCCCATTGGGCCAGGTACCTAATCCCCCTGTGCCTCAGTTTCCCCACCCATAGAAGGCAAGCAGGAAAAGTTCCTTCTTCACAGCTAGAGCACCACGTCTGCAATTGGGACCTGGCAGATCTTGATAATGATTTTGGGGGGAACTTTGGAGCGTTTTCCATGGAAAGAGTTTACGGGAGAGAGTTGACATTCGGAAGTCCCCCAAAGAGCAGAGGGACGCCAGCCCTGTGGATCACTGGCCATGGCAGGGACCCCACCCTCCCCTGGCCCCCAGGCCCCTGCCCCATCTGCTCCCACCCCTGCAGACCCCTCACCTGCAGGTTGTGGTCGTGGCCACACAGGTAGGCAGTTACCCTGTACGTGGCCAGCAGTGGCTGCAGCTGCTTGACGAGGCAGTGCGTGGGCCCGTGCTCGGCTATGGACCACACGGGGTAGTGTCCGGCCACCAGAAGGTAGTCCTCCTTGGCCGCCGCCAGCTGTTTCTTAAGCCAGGCCAGCTGGGTGCGGGCCAGCCCCAGGTCTCGGGGCCTCTTGGGCTGTTGGCTGACGAAGTCGTCCGAGTTGCCGCACAGGGTCACCGTATCCAGCATGAAGATGGCCACGGACACGTTGGTCCGTGGGATCTTGAAGCGCAGGCGGTAGTAAGGGCTGGGGAAGTTCCTGCAGTGGGGTGAGGTTGGGGAGGGTGGGATAGAGGCCATGGGTGGGCGTCTGGGGCTGAGAAGCTCAGGATGTGGGCTTCTGGTCCACTCGGGGTGCAGGGGGGCCAGGGCAGGCTCACCAGCGCTTGGAGATCTTGGAGTAGGCTATTTGTGCGGAGACGTTGCCGAGGTGGTCGTGGTTGCCGGCGAGCACGTGCCAGGGCACGTTGCGAAGGGAGCGGGCGGAGAAGACGTTCTCAAAGGTCTCCTGCAACAGGTGGGAAAGGCCCCCCAACTCCCCAGGATCAAGGAGCTGCCTTTGGTGTGATCCCCCCACCGCGCCATGCCAGGGGGGACAAGGGAGTCATTGAGTATTCCAGGTGACTGCACGTACCCCCTCCATTTCCATCCTCCCTCTCTTGGCTTCTCCCCGCTCCCATCCCCAGCCCCAGGTCCCAGCAGGTGCCCACCTGGAACCTCTTATCATTGGCATCCTGCACCCCAGTGAAGTAGAAGTTGTCCCCGAGGGACAGGATGAAGTCTGCACCCAGCGTCTGCACGGTCCTCGCCATCTCCTTGGCACTGGCCATTTCACGGGCCGTGTGGTACGGGGCGTTGGGGACCCCTCCCCAGTCCCCCACGGCCAGAAAGCGCAGGGTGGGGGCAGCACCCTCAGCCAGGGGGATCCCCAGGGAGGCTTGCAGGATGAGGGCCAGCAGTGCCGTCCTTGTGTCCATCTGGGAAGCGAGAGAAGGGTGTCTGGGGGGCCCCGGGGTGGTGGCATGGGTGGCAAGCTCCTGAGAGCCAACTCCTGAGGGGTGGGAGAGGGGACGGCTTGCTGCAGAGCCAGCTGGGTGGGAACCCCTCGGTGCCCTAGTTCTCAGGATGCCACAGCCAGAGCCGGCTGGAAGGGACAGTGGGTGGGTGGGGAAGGGTGACTTGTGCTGGCCGGCCCCGGGCCTCCTGCCCAGCACTCACCCTGGAAGGGGGCACAAGCCAGGCAGCAGCGGGGGATCCAAGTGGCAGATGAGCTCCAGGGCAGACAGAACGGCCTCCGAGCCTTTATTCCCTGGGGCAGAAGTGGACGCCCAGTGAGGGTGACGCGATCTCTCCGCTGTGTGTCCCGAGAACTAACCCCCCCCACCCCTGGGTCATGTGAGCTACAACTTCCCCAGTGCTGCCCACGGGACCCAGCTCGGAGTCTGTGGGCACATGTGGGCACAGCCTGTGTGTGTGCCTGCCCCCCATGCACCCATCTGGGCAGTGTCCTGAGCTGTCCCCGTGCCTCCATCTCATCTGTCGTGTGTACCAAGTGTGTGTGGCCTGAAACACGCCATGCATGGCTGCGAACTCTGAGGATGTGTCTGTCTGCCTGCGTTTGGGCATCCTTCTGGGTGTAGCAGAGGGGGCCTGTGTGGGCTGTGTGGGTGTGTCACGTGCCTGAGAGTCCTGTGTGTGTGCAAGTGTGTCCAGTGGAGTCTGCAAAGCCCGTGTGGTGTGTCTGTATGTGTGCCTGGGCTCTCACGTGAGGTCCTGTCAGGTTCTGGGCAGGCAGGGATTTGCATGTCCATGTTTTGGGCCTGAGGTGGGTCCTGTGTGTTTTTGTTTGAGGTCTTGTGTATGGCTGGGTATATCTCAAACGTGAGTTGTGTGTCTGCATTGTAGCTTGAATGTCAGTTGTGTGTCTGCATTGTATCTCGAATGTGGGTTGTGTGTCTGCATTGACTCTTGAATGTGAGTTGTGTGTATTGCAGCTCAAATGTGAGTTGTGTGTCTGCAATTCAGCTTGAATATCAGTTGTGTGTCTGCGTTGTATCTTGAATGTGGGTTGTGTGTCTGCATTGAATCTTGAATGTGAGGTTTGTGTGTTGCAGCTCAAATGTGGGTTGTGTGCCTGTGTTGCAGCTTGAATGTGGGTTGTGTCCATGATGTAGCTAAAATGTGAGTTGTGTGTCTGCTTCGTAGCTCAAATGTGAGTTGTGTGTCTGCGATGTATCTCGAATGTGGGTTGTGTGTCTGCATTGACTCTCAAATGTGAGTTGTGTGCACTGTAGCTCAAATGTGAGTTGTGTGTCTGCGATGTATCTCAAATGTGGGTTGTGTGTCTGCCTTGCAGCTTGAATGTGGGTTGTGTGTCTGTGATGTAGCTAAAATGTGAGTTGTGTGTCTGCTTCGTAGCTCAAATGTGAGTTGTGTGTCTGCGATGTATCTCGAATGTGGGTTGTGTGTCTGCATTGACTCTCGAATGTGAGTTGTGTGTATTGCAGCTCAAATGTGAGTTGTGTGTCTGCGTTGTATCTTGAATGTGGGTTGTGTGTCTGCATTGTAGCTTGAATGTGAGGTTTGTGTGTTGCAGCTCAAATGTGGGTTGTGTGTCTGCATTGACTCTTGAATGTGTGTTGTCTGCATTGCAGCTCAAATGTGGGTTGTGTGTCTGCATTGAATCTTGAATGTGAGGTTTGTGTGTTGCAGCTCAAATGTGGGTTGTGTGTCTGTGTTGCAGCTTGAATGTGGGTTGTGTGTCTGTGATGTAGCGCAAATGCAAGTTGTGTGCATTGTAGCTCAAATGTGGGTTGTGTGTCTGCATTGACTCTCGAATGTGAGTTGTGTGTATTGCAGCTCAAATGTGAGTTGTGTGTCTATGTTGTATCTTGAATGTGGGTTGTGTGTCTGCACTGAATCTTGAATGTGAGGTTTGTGTGTTGCAGCTCAAATGTGGGTTGTGTGTCTGTGTTGCAGCTCGAATGTGGGTTGTATGTCTGTGATGTAGCTCAAATGCAAGTTGTGTGCGTTGTAGCTCAAATGTGGGTTGTGTGTCTGTGTTGCAACTCAAATGTGGGTTGTGTGTCTGTGATGTAGCTCAAATGCAAGTTGTGTGCGTTGTAGCTCAAATGTGGGTTGTGTGTCTGCATTGACTCTCAAATGTGTGTTGTGTGCACTGTAGCTCAAATGTGAGTTGTGTGTCTGTGATGTACCTTGAATGTGGGTTGTGTGTCTGCATTGTAGCTTGAATGTGAGGTTTGTGTGTTGCAGCTCAAATGTGGGTTGTGTCTGTGTTGCAGCTCAAATGTGGGTTGTGTGTCTGTGATGTAGCTCAAATGCAAGTTGTGTGCGTTGTAGCTCAAATGTGGGTTGTGTGTCTGCATTGACTCTCAAATGTGAGTTGTGTGCACTGTAGCTCAAACGTGAGTTGTGTGTCTGTGATGTATCTCGAATGTGGGTTCTGTGTCTGCATTGACTCTCAGATGTGAGTTGTCTGCATTGCAGCTCAAATGTGGGTTGTGTGTCTGCCTTGCAGCTTGAATGTGGGTTGTGAGTCTGGGGTGTGACGAGTACCGGACAACACCTGCCTGTGGTAGGCTTTATGTGCCCTGCTGTCCTTCCCCTTTCCCAGGCACACAAACAGCAGCCACCTCCCTTTTCCAGGAAGTCCTGCCCATGCCCCTCCACCCGCAATTCCTGCAGGAGGGACCCAAGCAGAGGCACCTGTGGCACGTATGTGACCCCCCACTTTTTGACCCTGGCACCCTCGGGCCCCACTGTGACCCTGAGGGCAGCCTCCGGGGGCTGGAGGCCCTGCACCTGCAGCAGGTATGACCTGCTCCATACCTGCCTACCTCCTCCGCACTGGGTGGGGACGGGAAAAGTCACCTGCGCCCTGGCACCCCAAGTCCCGGAGAACGCAGAGGGGTCCCCTTCATTCCAACACGGAGGACAGAAGCCCCGAAAGCTGCGGGTGACTCGCCCCGGCGCACCCGGCGGGGGCCTGCTGTTTGTCACCCTCCCCTCCCCGCCCCACCCTTCCCTCCAGACTGGGACACACAGGAAGGAAGTGGGTCACGAGGGCAGGCGGGGACCCCTCCCCCGGGGCCCCGGCGCGGAGGGTGTTGGGGGTCCCTGCCCGGGTCTACAGCCGCGTCTACACCCGCCCGCCCGCGTGGGTCCGGCGAGTCCCACCTGCCTTGGGCAGGGCTGCGTGCGCCCATGGCCAGGGGTCGAGGGCGGCCGGGTGTCCACGTGGGGGCCGGCCCAGGTGATCACCCGCGGGGGAAAGCCCGGGACCCCCGGGACTCTGCCTCCCGCCCCCCAGCAGCCCTCCCCGCTGCCTGCGGGGCCCGCGCGCTTCCTACCTGCCCCGACGGGCCGCGCCCCGGAATCCTGCCCGGCCACCGCGCGCCGCCACGCCTCCCGGGCGCGCGTCTCTCATCCGCGAAATGGGGACGCGGAGGCTCGGAGGGCGGGCCCGGCCGGCGGAGGGTCCCGGGCCGCTGCGCCCGGGGACCTGATCGCGTCCCCCTCCCCGCGCCGGCCGGGAGGCGACACTTGGCGAGGACGCGGGGGGCGCCCGCGGGGCCACGGCCCAGGGTGGCCGCGCTGGGTGGGGCCTCGGCCCCGGGCTGCCCTGGGGGGTGGGCAGGATCCTGGGTGTCTTCTTCAACCTCAGTTTCCTCGTCTTTAAAATGGGTGTGAGGAGGGAAAGGTGACTCTGTCCTAACAGCTTTGGTGAAGGGTGGGGCCCGCGTGGCACAACCGTTGCGCATGTAATTGGCGCCACTGGATTGCATGCTTGAAAGTGGTTCCAAAGGGAAACGTTATGTTGTATTTATGTCCCTACAATTATAATAATAATGATAATGATAATAATAATAATAATAAAATCTTCCTAACTGAAGAATTCCAAATAGTCTAAGTAGACCATTTCCCTCCAAGAAGTGGTGCTTATTTTTCCCCCACTGCCAATATGAGCTGGACTTTGGTGACTCATCCAAAGGAAAGGCAAAAAAGAGTAAATTTCCAGTGGAGATACCAGGCAGCCACCACCTTAACCAAGAGATCAAAATCACCAGTGATTTGTCTCCTTGATATCATGTACCCCTGATCTGATGAGAAGGACATTTGGCCTCTGTGGTTTTTTTCCCTCAAACCCCTAACCGCAGTCTAATCATGGGAAAAACACCAGATACACCGAAATTCTGGACTCTCTGCAAAATGCCAGGCCAGCACTCTTTCAAAGTGTCCAAGTCACTAAAAACTAGGCAAGACCGAGGAACTTCTACAGGCTGGAGGGGATCGAGGAGACAGGAGGACTTAAATGTGATGTGGGTCCTGGGCCAGAAAAAGTTCATTTGTGGAAAACCCAATGAAATCCTGATAAAGTCTGACATTTCCTTAAGAGCCAAGCCCCAAGGTTAATTTCTCAGTTGTGACAAATGTATTATGTAAGATGTTGACAAAAAGGCAATGCTTGATGTGAGATGATTGGAGCTATTGTTTCTGCAAATTTTCTGTAAATCTACAATTATTATGAAATAAAAAGTTTACTTTAAAATGGGCATGATCCAAGAAACTTAAAAACTCTTTCCGTTGACATGTATTAAGTGCCTACTGTATGCTCTGTATTCACAGACAGGAATTTTTGTTGGTGAGCACTGACAGTCTAGAGGAATTTATAATCTAGCTGTTAATTATATCCCCTTTTTTTGTATGGACAGGGTGGATGAGGTCTTCTCTTTATATTACATATTTTTATGTACTGTTTGAATTTCATCTTGAAAAGCCCCATTATTTTACCAGTGGAATAGATGCAAACACAGGGGACAAAAACTTCCACCCTACAATCGGGGCAGAGGTTGTTTTTCTGGGGAGAGTGGGAAGGGAATGGAATTAGGGATAGTTTCAACTTAATCCCTACAGTTTTCTTTCTTACACAAAAAACGAAAAAAAATGCTTATCTGAATCTGTTACATTTGTTTCTTCATGTGGTGGGTAAAGGAGTGTATTTTAGGAACTATCTTCTGTGCTTTACTGTATTTTTTTATTTTTAATTAAAAAAGACAAAAACTATGTGCCCACGTGAATAAAGAAGCCAGCCCTTGTGAAGGTCACGTCCTAAGAGGCGAGCATATGTGGAATCTTTCGCTCTACATTTGTTGTCACCTCCAGGGTTCAGAAAATTGTCTCCCTCCGTTCCTTCCCTGGAACCCTCATCTGTTGATTTTCTGTGGAGGTGGGTCAGGATTGAGCTCACAGCCTCCTTCCTCCCCATCCACCCCTCCTCCACCTCCCAAGGCTGTTGTAGATCTTGAATTAGGCTCTCACCTCCTTCCCTGTTGCCCCACACCGGGCACTAGCTGACCTCAAGCCCTTTGCCCTCTTTCTTCCCCCATTGCAGTTGAGTCTCTTTGACTTATCTCAAAGGCACCTCCTCACCCCCATGGCTGTCTGGCTTTTATCCTGCCCTGAGTTTTATCTATGGTCCTTATCACTGCCAGGCAAACCACATGCTTATCTATCTTTTCTTCTGTCTGTCTCTCACTTGAGAAAGATCTCTGCAGAGGCAAGAATTTTCTGTCTTGTTCCCTGCTACTTACCTGGCTTCTAGAGACAGGAGCACACATAGTGGTTGCTCAATCATTATTTTGAGGAATGATGGACAGAGTGAAGGAATGTCCCTCTGTCTTCTATCTGCTCTGAGTGAGGGGCCTCCACCCACCCTTGAGTGGATTCAACCAGTCTCTTTACAGGTTAATTCCATTGTTTTATAATATGTCCCAGACACACATCTCAGAGAAATGGTGAGGTTCTGCACCTCTTCTCACGTCTTGGTTGCCATGCTCAGAAATTTCCGCCCCGGGGTCTTTGCGCTGTCCACTGGACTGCCTTCCCCCCATCTTCTTGACGTTGAGTTCTTGGCTTGAATGCCACATCTGGGAACCACACTGGCACTGTGCCTCAAGTAACCAACCCCTGCCACCCACTGCCCGCTCTCTGATGTTGTCCACGCAGCCTCCTGCCCCCCATCCCAACCAGGAGTTTCCATGAAGGCAGATCTCAGAGAGTCAGTGTACACTCGGTGCTTAGGGCAAGGGTGTGTGTGTTTGCATCACAGCCCAAGGGGCTTCTGCAGCCGAAGGACTAAAGAAAGCACAGGACACAGACACGTTTTGAGACACGGGTTTTTATTCGGGGCTTACCTACAGGGTGGGAAGTCGGTCACAGTTGCCCTGAATTCAGGAGCTGCTCTGAAGGGCGGCGGGTTCAGAGCTCAACATGAAGATACTCTGCAAAACCAGGGGGTGCCAGGGAGTGGTTTATAAGGGTTAGGATAAAAGAATGGGAGTCTGGTTCTTGTAATCTAGGGAGGGAGCAATTGTAGGCAACGGGGAAGAGGGAAGATTAGAGGTCATCTTGTAGATAACTATCTCGGGGAGTTTCAGAGAGAAGGTAGTTTCAGGAGGAAGATAAGCCATAGATGACATTTAGAGCCAGAGGCCTGATTTTACAAGGAGAGTAAGTCACCTTAACTGAGCTAGATCATGCAAGCTGCTGTGTGCACCGTCTTCAAGGCCTTAGAGAAGGCCCTGGGCCTGGGGCTCCCACAGTTTGTGGGTGTGTGTGTGTGCGTTGTTAAACATGAATTCTGAGAAATGAATCAGTGAAGGGGGGAGTGAGTATTAGACCTCTGGGTGTGGTGTGATGGGAGCCTGAGGTGGGAGGTGATGGCAGGTGTCTGGAGGTGGGGGTCAGGGGCTAGGGAGCATCTAGATTTGGAGGGTGACCAGTTAGGAGAATGGGGTCCGAACTGTTGTTTTTGCAAGATCAGTCTGAAAAAAAGCAAGTCAAAGGGATATCTATGTCTATCTCAATGTCTTTATCTATGTCATAGATGTCTAAATTATCTGTATCTATATAATCTCTACCTGTATCATCCTTCTATTATCTATCCATGATATCTATCACCTATCTATCTATCTATCTATCTATCTATCTATCTATCTATCTATCCTTCCATCTGTTCCAGTTTGCTAATGCTGCCATTTTGCAAAACACCAGAAACAGATTGGCTTTTATAAAGGGGGTTTATTTGGTTACAAAGTTACAGTCTTAAGGCCATAAAGTGTCCAAGCTAAGGCATCAACAATAGGGTACCTTCACTGGAGAAAGGCCATTGGCATCGGGAAAACCTCTGTTAGCTGGGAAGGCACATGGCTGGTGTCTGCTTAATCCCAGTTTGCATTTCAGAATGGCGTTCTCCAAAATGTTGCTTGTGGGGAGTTTTGTCCTCTCTTAGCTACAGCTCTTCCAAAATGTCACTCTTAGTTGCTCTGTATTCCTTCTGTTTGTCAGCTGATTTAATTCAGACCTACCCTGAATGGGTGGGGTAACACCTCCATGGAAATTATCCAGTCGAAGGTCTAGCCCACAGTTGATTGAGTCACATCTCCATGGAAACACTCAATCAGTAAGTTCCAACCTAATCAACACTAATATCTCTGCCTCCACAAAATTGCATCAAAGATAATGGTGTTTTGGGGGACACAATACATCCAAACTGGCACACCATCCATCCTTCCATCCATCCATTCATCCATCCATCTATCCATTATCCATCCATCCATTTATCCTTCTATCATCCATCTATCTATCCATCCTTCCATCCACCCACCATCTATCTTTATCTACCTACCTATTGCTATCATCTATGTATTTTTCATCTGTATATGTACCTCTCATCAATGATCTTTCTATACCTATCTATCATCTACATTTATCACCTACTTCTCTCTATCATCTACCTATCTATCATTAATCATCTTTCTGTATCTATTGGTCTATCATCTATCTATCAATCTATCTATCTCTTCTCTTCTCTTCTATCCCTATCCATTCACCCATATTATTTTCCATGCATTTTGATGCAAGTTGCAGACATCTGTAGACTTCTCAACAACTTCAGTGCTCATTTCATCAACTAGAAGTCAATACATGTTTATAGTTTTTTTTCTTTTGGTGTAAAATTTATACCACACAAACATTAAGTGTTCACAGCTGAACTCTGATAAACCTCAGTTACAGCCATTAAAGAAATAATTTATTCATCCCTGGGGGAGATGAATATATATTTTTATATATATATAAAAAAATAAAAGTAACAGGAGGCAACAGAGTGCTAAGATTAGAAGCCAGGCTCTGCCTCTTGCAAAGCTCTGTGATGTTGAGCAAGTGACTTGCTGTTTCAATCCAGCTCAGCCTTAGGTCTGAAAAACATGCCAGGCATAGAGTCAGACATGCGTTTAATAGGGCTTACTTACAGGAGATATGGTTCCATGGCGGCAGTGGGCTGGGAAAGATGGAAGTTAGCACTCCACAGAAGCAGGGGTGCCAGGGGATGGTTTATAAGGGTTAGGACAAGGGGGTTGTGAGGACAGAGTTTCAGCAGTGTCCTGTGACACAAGGGTGTGGAGATTATCACACACTGTTATCAACAATGTGCAGGGAAGGGGAGTGTGCTAGTTTGGACACATTATGTCCCGCCAAAAGCCATATTCTTTAATACAATCTTGTGGGGGCAGACGTATTAGTGTTGATTAGGTTGGAATCCTTTGATTGTGTGTTTCCATGGAGATGTGACTCAATCAAGTGTGGGTGAAACGTTTGATTGAATTATTTCCATGGAGATACAGACCCCTCCCATTCAGGGTGGGTCTTGATTTAATCACTGGAGTCCTATAAAAGAGCTCACAAACAGAAGGAGCTCAGAGCAGCTGAGAGTGACATTTTGGAGAGCTGCTGCAGCTTAGAGAGACATTTTGGAGATGGCCATTGAAAGCAGACTTTTACTGAAGCTAGCCAAGAGTTTGCTCTGGAGAAACTAAGAGAGGACAAAATGCCCCAAGAGCAACATTTTGAAGAACACACAGGAGCTGAGAGAGGAGCTGGAACACAACCCAGGATCAGAGCAGACACCAGCCACGTGCCTTCCCAGCTGACGGAGGTTTTCCAGACACCATTGGCCTTCCTTTGGTGAAGGTGTACTTGTTGACGCCAGAGCTTGGACACTTTTATGGCCTTAAGACTGTAACTTTGTAACCAAATAAACCCCCTTTATGAAAGCCAACCCATTTTTTTGGTATTTTGCATGACGGCAGCATTAGCAAATCTGAACACCCTTCGACACACACACACATACACTCTTCCCTATTATTAACCCTTTGCATTAGTGTGGTATATTTGTTAAAACTGGTGAGCCAACATTTATTATAATTGTTATTAACTATTAAAGTCCATTGTGTTGTTGTACAGCTCTACATGCTTTTAAAAGTTTTTATTGTGGTGACATATATACAACATACTTTCAAGTAGGCAATTTGGTGGTGTTAATTACATTCACCATGTTGTGCGACCATCACCTCCATCCCTTACCAAAACATTTGCATCACCCCAAGCAGAAACTCTGCACCCCTTAAGCACCACACTTTATAATTTCAGTTCAAAAGGTCCCAAATGGTTTGCAGTGAGAAATCTCCCTCCCACTCTTGTCCCCCATCTACTTCCCCTCTGGAGGCAACAAGTGTTACTAGATTTTCCTGTCTCCTTCCAGAAATGATTAAGTGATTTCAGACTTGTAATTTTAAGTTGAAAGGTATACAATAATTTGAATAAATTTGGAGGCAGTATTGGAAAGTTCAGGAGAACCTTAGTCCTCCTATTTATATGCTTACTTTTTTAAATTAAATTCAGCTTTATTGAGATATATTCACAAACCATTCAATCATCCATGGTGTACAATCAACTGTTCACAGCACCATCATATAGTTGTGCATTCATCACCCCAATCCATTTTTTAACATTTTCCTTACACCAGAAAGGATCAGAATAAGAATAAAAAATAAAAGTAAAAAAGAGCACCCAAATCATCCCCCCGATCCCACCCTATTTTTCATTTAGTTTTTTGTCCCATTTTTCTTCTCATCCATCCATACACTGGATAAAAGGAGTGTGATCCACAAGGTTTTCACAATCACACTGTCACCCCTTGTAAGCTACATTGCTATACAATCGTCTTCAGGAGTCAAGGCTACTGGGTTGCAGTTTGATAGTTTTGGGTATTTACTTCTAGCTATTCCAATTTATTAAAACCTAAAAAGTGTTATCTATATAGTGTGTAAGACCGTCCACCAGAGTGACCTCTCGACTCCATTTGAAATCTCTCAGCCACTGAATGATGGGGAATTTTAAAAGGTTTAAGCGATTTTCACCCATTAACTTTGTAAATGGACCTGGGTATCCATTGAAGGGCCTCCTTGAAAATGATGGACAATTTTTTTCCCAGGTAAAATTGTCAAAATTACAACTGTAAGTAACCCCATAGTTGTAATTTTAACTCAAGGCTTAAGGGAGACTGTTTTTCTGAAGGTTTAATTTACATTGACTATTCATTCACAAAGCAACCACAAAGATGGATTTTGTAGGCATGAAAACTGTCCCAAATCCAAACACTGTCTGGAGCTGGTTTGTTTTGAGAAACTGAAAGGACAGTGTGACCAGGGCAGCGATAAGGGGGATCTGCTCTGTGCACTGCTGCCCCCGCGCGGCCGCAGCCTGAACTGCAGCAATGCCCCGCAGACTCCGTTTCCTCTCGGGTCCGCAAATGCTGCTTGCAGGGGCGCCAAGGATCTTGCGAGGGATCCAGCCGGAGACCGCCCTAGAGGAACTTCCCGGGGAGGGAGGCGTGAGATACGCAGGGATTCAGACGCTGCAGGACAACGTGATGAGAAGCGGGAAATGGCAGACAGCGACTGCTCTAGAAGGGTTCTCGAGGGAGGTGTCTGTGGGCAGGGCCCAGATCAGAAGGAGCTTTTTAGGAAGGCACAATAAGAAAAGACATCTCAGGCAGAGTGAACGATATGTACCATATGAAGACATGTGCAAATGATATGCTCAAACCTGTGATGATTTGAAGCTGTTACGTACCCCAGAAAAGATCATGCTCTTTTAATTGCTTCCTGTGTGTGGGACCTTTTGATTAGGTTGTTTCAATTGAGATGTGACTCATCTCATTCAAGGTGGGTCTTAATCCTCTTACTGGAGTCCTTTATAGGAAGGTAAAAGACAGAAAAAAAAAAGCCCTCAGAGCAGCACACAGAGAAAAAAGCCCGAGGGAAGCTAAGAGAGACAGAAGCTAAAAGAGAGAAACACGAGAAGCTGAGAGAGGAAGCCACTGTAGCCAGAAGCTGAAGCAACGAAACCCAGGAGAGAAGGACCAGCAGATGTCACCATGTGCCTTCCCGTGTGATAAAGGAACCCCGCATGCCAGCAGCCTTTCCTCAGAGAAGGTATCTTCCTCTTGATGCCTTAATTTGGACATTTTCAAGACCATAGAATTATGAACTTGTTAATAAATCCCCTTTGTAAAAGCCAACCCATTTCTGGTATATTGCATTTCATCAGCTTTAGCAAACCAAAACAACCCCCTGCCCAATTCCCCTTCACTGCCTCTTCCAGTTTGCTAATGCTGCTGGAATGCAAGACACCAGAAATGGATTGGCTTTTATAAAAGGGGGTTTGTTTGGTTACACAGTTACAGTCTTAAGGCCATAAAGTGTCCAAGGTAGCATTTCAACAATTGGGTACCTTCACTGCAGGATGGTACAATGGCGTCCGGAAAACCTCTGTTAGCTGGGAAGGCATGTGGCTGGCGTCTGCTCCACAGTTGTGGTTTCAAAATGGCTTTCTCCCAGGATATTCCTCTTTAGGCTTCAGCTTCTCTCCAAAATGTCATTCTCAGTTGCTCTTGGGGCGTTTGTCCTCTGTTAGCTTCTTTGGAGCAAAAGTCTGCTTTCAATGGCCGTCTTCAAGCTGTCTCTCATCTGCAGCTCCTCTCTCAGCTCCTGTGCATTCTTCAAAGTGTCCCTCTTGGCTGTAGCAAGCTCGCTCCTTCTTTCTGAGCTTGTGTAGTGCTCTAGTAAACTAATCAAGGCCCACGCTGAATGGGCAGGGCCACACCTCCATGGAAACTATCCAGAGTCATCACCTACAGTTGGGTGGGTCGCATCTCCATGGAAACACTCAAATTACAATCTAATCAACACTAATACATCTGCCCACCCAAGACTTCATCAAAGATAATGGCATTTTGGGGGACACAATACATTCAAATTGGCACACCGCTCCTCCCCCACCTGGGTCTGGGGTCACCATTCAAGCTCCATACCCAGGATGCATCCTCAACTCCTCTTTTTTCCTTTTTCTTGCCACCCCACGGTCACCACACATCTGGGTGGCTGCCTCAATGTCCTCCTTGGTCTCCCAGCTCTCAATTTCTAGTCCTCCAGCCCAGCTCCCAAGCAATCTTTCCTTGTTCCTCTTCTGCTCACACACCTTCCATGGCTCCCCAGTGCCCTCGAGAGCAAGTCCAAGCTCTTCAGCTTGACATCTGAAGCCCTAAAAGACCCCACTCTCCCTGCTCCACCACATCACTGACATGAACAACTCCAAAAACAAATAATAACCATAACAGCATCTACCCACATTTGTTGAGGCCCCACGCAGTGCAAGGCAGTTTAAAAGGTGACTTTGTGAGAGCTTTGTCACCTTGATTTTACAGAAGGGGCTGCTGAGGTTCAGAGAAGCTCACTCTGCTGTGAAATGAGTTCTTTGGTCAGAAGCAATGCCCTGTGGCACACTTAGTTTCCAGGGGCCACCATGACAAAGTACCACAAATTGGATGGCTTAAAACAACTGCGATGTATTATCTCATGGTTTTGGAGGCTAGAAGTCCAAAACCAAGGTGTTGGAAGATTTTGATTCTTGATCTTTTTTGCACAGGCCTCTTGTTTTGGGCATGTGCACGTGACCCCAGGAATTTCTTCATTTACACGGATAGAAATGTCCCCTCTTCCCTAGGAAACAGTTTCCTCATTGTCTGGGCACTGCACTGTGTAGCCTACAGCCTGCAATCTCTTTCCCCAGGCAGCACAACTTGCTTGCTCTGTAGGAGAGCTCTCTGGGTCACCGTCTACCCACAGGGCAAGTTCTGGAATGGCAAGTCCCTTGGGCCACCACCAGACAGACTTGTGCCAGGCATATATTCTCCCGATATGTGTTCAAGGGTTAGTCTGCTCCCTCCGGAACCGGGATCAGGGATCTGCACTGGGAGCACAAGTTGGCTCCATGCTGGGTGGGGGAGGGGGTGGAGAGGGACCAGTCAGGTTGCCACAAAATCCTACTGCTTTTAAGTAGACTTTTTCTTAATTTGGTGCTCACCCTGTTAGTCCTTTAACTGTTTTCTGCAGCTTGGAGAAAGATGCTTTGGCTGGTTTGCTCTGGTTTGCTCTGGTTTGCTAATGCTGCCATTTGCAAAATACCAGAAATGGATTGGCTTTTATAAAAGGGGTTTATTTGGTTACAAAGTTATAGTCCTAAGGTCATAAAAGTGTCCAAACAAAGGCATCAACAATAGGCTACTGTGCTGGTTTGAATGCATTATGTCCCTCAGAAAAAGCCTTATTATTTGATGCAAACTTGTGGGGGCAGACATATTAGTGTTGATTAGACTGGAATCCTTTGAGTGTTTCCATGGAGATGTGGTTCAATCAACTGTGGACAAGGCCTTTGATTGGATAATTTCCATGGAGGTGTTACCCCACCCATTCAGGGTGGGTCTGAATTAAGTCACTGGAGCCAACAAATGAGCTGACAAACAAAAGGAGCTCAGAGCAACTGAGAATGACATTTTGAAGAGGAGCTGCAGCTAAGAGAGGACAAAACACCCCAAGAGCAACATTTTGGAAAACACCACTTTAAAACGCACCCTAGGAGCAAGCAGATGCCAGCCACTGAGATAACAGAGGTTTTCTGGACTCCAATGGCCATCCTTCAGAGAAGGGACGCCATTGTTGATGTTTTACCTTGGACACTTTATGGCCTGAAGACTGTAACTTTTGAACCAAATAAAACCCCTTTTATAAAAGCCAATCCATTTCTGGTGTTTTGCATAACAGCAGTATTAGCAAACTGAACAGCTGCCTTCACTGAAGGACACCGATGGTGTCCAGAAAACCTCTGCTAGCTGGGAAGGCACAGGCACGTGGCTGGCATCTGCTCCGGGGTTCTAGATGCAAAATAGCTTTCTCCCAGGACGTTTCTCTCTAAGTGTCTGGGGAGGTCCTCTTAGAGTCTCCCAGGCAAACTCTGGGCTAGCAAAAGTCTGCTTTCAATGGCCGTCTCCAAAATGTCTCTCTAAGCTGCAGCTGCAGCTCCTTCTGTCTGAGCACTTATAGAGCTCCAGTGATTTAATTAAGACCCATGCTGAATGGGTGGGGCCATACCGCCATGAAAACTATCCAATCAGAATTATCACCTACAGTTGGGTGGGTCATATCGCCATGGAAACAACCCAATCCAAAGGTTCCAACCTAAATCAACACTAATTACATCTGCCCCCACAAGACTGCACTAATGAACATGGCTTTTTCTGGGGGTTATAATATACCCAAACTGGAACACAGTTCTCACCGTTGTTCAAAGTTTCTGTTGGGGGATGGAGCCCTGAGGAATCTGCTTCTGCCACCTTGTTTGGGGGTGCCACCGTCATGAGTGGTGTTGGGTCTGTCTGCTCTGAGACCAGGTGGAGTCGGCCCTGTGAGCCCCCCTGGGTGGCTTCCAAAAGCAGCTTTGCCAGGGCCTGGGTGGCTGGAGGAGGGGGACAGAGTAGGATGACAGCGAACTGGTACAGGGTCTGCAGAGGTGCAGAGGACATTTCTGAGTTAAAAATTCCTGCCCAAAGGAAACCCACGCTCTCAGTCATTCCCCTACCTGGGGGCTGATGGATGGCATTTTTTTAAAAACTCAGTTTTATTGAGATATATTCACATACCATGCAATCATCCATGGTGTACAATCACCTGTCCACAGTACCATCATATAGTTGTGCATTCATCACCCCCATCTATTTTTGAACATTTTCCTTACACCAAAAAGAATAAAAATAAGAATAAAAAATTAACATAAAAACACTCAAATCACCCTCCCATCCCACACTATTTTTCATTTAGTGTTTGTCCCCATTTTTCTACTCATCCATCCATACACTGGATAAAGGGAGGGGGAGCCACAAGGTTTTCACCATCACAGTGTCACACCGTGTAAGCTACATAGCTATACAGTCGTCTTCAAGAATCAAGGCCACTGGGTAGCAGTTTGACAGTTTAAGGTGTTTCCTTCTAGCTATTCCAATACACTAAAACCTAAAAAGGGATATATATATATAGTGCATAAGAGTACCCACGGGAGTGACCTCTTGACTCCATTTGAAATTTTTCAGCCACTGAAAATTTATTTAGTTTCATTTCACTTCCTCTTTTTGATCAGGAAGATGTTCTCAATCCCACGTTGTCGGGTCCAGGCTCATCCCCGGGAGTCATATCCTGCGTCGCCAGGGAGATTTACACCCCTGGGAGTCAGGTCTGCTGGGTGGCATTTTCATAGCTCTGATTTGCAACAGTAGGAGGAGGATGGGGAGGCAGTGATCCTCCCTGCTCGTGGCAGAGGGTGCTCTGGCCCTGACAGCGAGGTTGCAGCCAGTGCGGGCTGCGTTCTTCCATTGGACAGACGCCAGGAAAGTGCGGCTCTCCACGGGCTGCAGCGGGACGGCTGCGGGATTCAGGGAGGAGGCCCCGGTGCGGAAGGCACCCGCCTTTCTCGGCCTCACCCCGCGGCAATGCTTCCCCAGGCCTTCCAAGTCCATCCCACCCCAGAACCTCCAGCCCTGTTCCCGAGCCTGGTCAGGAAACCATCAAGCCTTCCACAGCCGGACGCTGCCCTCGGGCCGTGAGCCCCTCTCCTGGGCATCTGCACCGCCTCCGACCTCCTAGCCCCTCCCGCCCCCGGCAGGCGCCCACCCGCGTCCGTGTCCCACTGGAGCCTGGCCGCGTCCTTCCGAAGCTGGTTGGCCGCCAGCGTGGTCTCCCGCAGGGCGGTGATGCTGACGGTGGAGAACAGGTCCTGGGGGCGCGGGAGGGCCAGGCTGAGCGGGAGCAGAGCGGGTCCCCCCACCCCCGTCCCCCTCTCCCCTGCCCCCTCCCCCTCCGCTCACCCGCAAGTCCAAGGTCACGGGGGAGCTCAGGTTGCCACCCGGGTCCTCCCCAACGGCGAACTGGTGCTCCAAGCGCAGCAGCAGCGTCCCCGGGCCCCACCGAGCCAGCGTGAGCAGGTGCACGGCGGGCGGCAGCTCCCGGCGCAGCGCGGAGAACTGCGGGGACCGGGGCGGGGCTGAGCCGGGACCAGAGGAGGGCAGAGCCGGAGGGGCGGGGCTGAGCCGGAAGGGGCGGGGCTGAGCCGGAGGGGCGGGGCAGAGCCGGGAGGGGCGGGGCAGAGCCGGGAGGGGCGGGGCTGAGCCGGGACCAGAGGAGGGCAGAGCCGGAGGGGTGGGGCTGAGCCGGAGGGGCGGGGCTGAGCCGGAAGGGGCGGGGCTGAGCCGGAGGGGCGGGGCTGAGCTGGAGGGGCGGGGCTGAGCCGGAAGAGGAGGGGCTGAGCCGGAGGGGCGGGACTGAGCCGGAGGGGCGGGGCTGAGCCGGGAGGGGCGGGGCTGAGCAGCGATCAGAGGCGGGCAGAGCCGGGAGGGGCGGGACTGAGCCGGAGGGGCGGGGCTGAGCCGGGAGGGGCGGGGCAGAGCCGGGAGGGGCGGGGCTGAGCCACGACCAGAGGAGGGCAGAGCCGGGAGGGGCGGGGCTGAGCCGGAAGGGGAGGGTCTGAGCCGGGAGGGGAGGGGCTGAGCTGGAGGGGCGGGGCTGAGCAGCGATCAGAGGAAGGCAGGGCCGGGAGGGGCGGGGCTGAGCCAGGAGGGGCGGGGCTGAGCCGCGACCAGAGGAGGGCAGAGCCGGGAGGGGCGGGGCTGAGCCAGGAGGGGCAGGGTGGGGCCATGATCAGAAAGGAGCTGAGCCGGGAGGGGCGGGGCTGAGCCGGAGGGGTGGGGCAGAGTCAGGGAAAGGGCGGGGCGGAGCAGCGGTCAGAGGAGGACAGAGGGGCGGGGCTGAGCCGGGAGGGGCGGGGCTGAGCCAGAGGGGCGGGGCTGAGCTGGAGGGGCGGGACTGAGCCGGAGGGGCGGGACTGAGCCGCAATCAGAGGAGGGCAGAGCCGGCAGGGGCGGGACTGAGCCGGGAGGGGCGGGGCTGAGCTGGAGGGGCGGGGCTGAGTCAGAAGGGGCGGGACTGAGCCGCGATCAGAGGAGGGCAGAGGGGCGGGGCTGAGCCGGAGGGGCGGGGCAGAGTCAAGGAGCTGAGCCGGGAGGGGCGGGGCTGAGCCAGGGAAGAGGAGAGGTTCGGGAGGTAGGGGCGGGGCTTAGAGTGGGAGATCAGGGCTCAATTAGGGATGGGATGCCTCTTAGAAAGGGAAGGGAGGGGCTGAGCCGTGGCTGGAGGAGTGGCTGAGATGTGGGGGCGGGGCTTAACCGGGGGCGGGGCTTGGAAGGGAGGGTTGTGTCTGAACCAGGAGAAGCCTGGCTTGGCCAGAAAAGGGACGGGTGGGGCTTGGCCGTGGTCTGAGAAGCTGAGCCGGGAAGGGCGGGGCTTGTAGGCGCAGGGAGGAGCTTGTTGGGGCGGGGCTGAGTCCAGAAGGGGCGGGCCTTGGCCGAGAGGCTGGAGCTGAGCCGGGCTGGGCGGGGCAGCCGCAGGGTCGCACGGCAAGACGGGGTCCCTAGGACTGCCACGACTTCTGGATAAAAAGTCTTGGTCATGAATGCACAACTGTATGATGACACTGTGAACAATTGTTTTAGACTTTGGATGATTGTATGGTATAGGAACATATTGCAATAAAAAATGGTAATAATGATTAAAAAAAAGCCAAGGGGCAAGGCTGGGAACGGATCCAGCACGTCGAGAGGCGGGACAGAGGTGGAGCGGGACGGATCAGGAAAGGCAAGGTCTCCATTCCACCCATTTCTTGTCCCTGTCCTTACCTTGGGCAGAAGGGCGGCACTCCCCTTTCCGTCCTGTACCGGGTCTCTCACCGTTTGGCGTCGGGCGACACCGGGGAGATGGCTGGAAGGGGCGTCAGGGCCCGCGGCCAGCACCACCCACTGCGCCAGGACCCCCCCCCCCCCTTCTCCGCCTGTAACCCGGGCTGTGTCCAGAATCACGAGGTGGCGGCCTCGCACCTGCAGTCCCGGCCCATTCCCTTCCGGGCCTGCCTCCGCAGAGGCTCAAATATCCCTCCTTCACCGTCTGATGTCCCTTTCCGGTGTTCCTGGCGCAAGATCGGGCAGGGAAGGGGCGCGAGCCTGGGAGAGGACGTGCCAGGGAGGTCCGCGTGTGGCGGGGAGACCAGGAGCCTAAAGTCTTCACGGGCCTAAGGGGAAACATCTGGCGGGAGAACCAGGAAGAAATAGGACCCAGGTGAGGACAGGGAGGAGACAAGGACCTAAAATGAGGACCTGGATAGGACAAGAGTTCCCAGCAAGCCCTGGGCGAGGAATAGATAATGACCCAGAGAAAGGAACCGGCGTGGGGACGGGGGTCTCAGCTTCGACGGCTTGGTCCAAGGATCTTAGGCCACCCTTCCCATCCTGTGGGGTGCATCTGGCAGCCAACTGAGACAGGAAGAGGGCTCGAGGTTCAATAAGGAGAGCAGGGTGGGAACTGGGTAAGGGCCTGAAAATGGTCCAGCTGGGGTGACCTGGGGGTTGGGGGATCAGAAAAAGTTCTGGAAGAAGGACCCTGGCTTGGATGGGCTCTGACGCCACTCACCATGAGCTCCAGGGAGCCGTCCCTCAGGCTACAGCCCCTAGGGCGGTAGGTCAGCTGGGTCAGCTGCATGTTCCCATCCTGGGGGCAGCTCCCCTGCCCCCCACCCACCCTTGTCCACCCCGGCAAACAGGCAGGACACAGAGGAGGTGGAAGAAGGCACAGGCCTAGGGACTGATCCTCCATCTAGGGAATCGGAGGGTGAGATGCTTGGTGGAGGGGCAGGCTTGGGGTCTGGAGCGTACCGTGATGTAAATGCCAGTGTTGACTGGTGTCGTAGTTTGCTAATGCTGCAGGAATGCAAAACACCAGAAACGGATTGGCTTTTATGAAAGGAGGTTTATTTGGTTACAAGGTTACAGTCTTAAGGCCACGAAGTGTCCATCAACAAAGGGTACCTTCACTGGAGAAAGGCCATTGGCATCCAGAAAACCTCTGTTAGCTGGGAAGGCACGTGGATGGCATCTGCTTGCTCCCAGGTTGCGTTTCAAGATGGTGTTCTCCAAAATGTCTGCATCAGCTTCCAACAGCCATCTTCAAAATGTCTGTCTCACCTCCAGCTGGCTATGAGCTCCTTCTGTCTGAGCTGATGTAGTGCTCCAGTAAACTAAAACGAGGCTCACACTGAATGGGCAGGGCCACGCCTCCATGGAAATTATCCAATCAGAGTTATTACCTACAGTTCGGTGGGTCACATCTCCATGGACACTGGCCCAATAGGTTCCAACCGAATCCACACTAATAGTCTGCCCCCACAAGAATCCATTAAAGAATATGGCTTTTGCTGGGGGATATAAATATACAAACCAGCACAACTGGGTAGTAGTTTCCCACCACTGGCTCAGTCTGGTTCAACTTCGGGTGGGTCATAATTTGGCCTGGGCCAAGGGGAGGCAGGTCTCTCGGGCCAGGGGTCCAGGGACCTCTTCCTCCCACTCACCTCCTTCTTCTGGCACTTATATGCCCCCCCACATACTCCCTGCTGCTCTTTAGGTCCCCGTCTTCCATGGGCACGCCCCTGCCTCCCCCCATCCATTGTCCCACTCACCCCTACCTCCTCTCCAGGGTCTCCTGCCCTTTACTGTCTGTATAGAAGCGTCCATCTGTCTACAGCGTCATGTCAAACTGACTAATGACCTCCTTCCCCCAGCCCTGTCTGAGCCTGATGGAATGAATGGCAGGAGGTTGAACTCATCCAGGCCCCACCCTGCACCTGTCCTCCTCATCATCCCAGCCGGTGCCCATTTGCTCCACGGATATCTGCCCCACCGTCCACTCCAGCTCCAGGTGCCTCTGTCCCTGGTACTGGAAAACCACCTGTGAGCACCAGGCTGAGAAGTTCTGGTGCACCTCCTGGACCAAGGCCGTCTGTGGGCACACGGGGTGGGTGGGGAGGGATGGAGCAAGCCATACCCTGAGCAGAGCAGAACCCCATGAGGTTCTGTCTCAGCTGTGAACCCCACAAAGACCCACCCTCATGCTCAAGAATGCTGATGGACCCTTCTCCCTCCACACCCACGAGTGGGGCGCCCCATATCTTTCCATGTCAGGCTTTGCTTACTATCCCCGATTATCGCAATTCCCTATTGCCTACAGGAGTGTGTATGTCTGTTTTATTGAGTCCCAAATGACATACGATAAACTACACATACTTAAAGTGTACAACTTGTAAAACTTTGAATATGATCCTTGGTAATCCGGCCCCATCCTGAGGCAGGCTGGGATAGGGAACATTGGGCTAGCAGAGAGGGGGGCACTGGACTAGGATTGAAAATAAGCCAATCCTGAACCACTCCTGATGGACCAATCAAGATAGCCCAGAATGCAAGCACCAATCAAAATCTCCTTCAGTTGAACCAATCACAAGTCACTCTTGGCTGGTCCCCCATCCGACCACAGTGCAGAGCCTTATTTGCATAAAAATCAGCCAATCCTAACACACCAAGTGACTAAGCCTTCCCCCTCTAACCAATAAAAGGCCAAGACCAAAGTCAGTGGGGGCAACTCTGTCTTGAGTTTATTTGAACTTTTGCATTCTTTGGCATGTACTATCCTGAGCTGAAACAGCCTGAGCTAGAGCAGTCTCCTTGCTTGGAGGCTACAGCCTGACGATTCCTCTGTAACATCTCAAATAAAGCCTTACTGTCACCTTGCTGCTGGCCTGTCCCATCTGTGAATTCCTTCTCCGTGGGACCCCCAAACCTGGAGTTAAATTCCATTTAGGTAGGATCCTGGTCTCATCCACTGAACTGGTAACAACCCTATGGCTGTCTGTCCCTGTACCTCAGCAACTACTGATTTTTTCTGTCATAGATTTTCCATTTTCCTAACATTTGCATAAAGGGAATCATGCAATTTGTACTTTTGTTAGGCTTCTTTCACTCAGCATAATTATTTTGAGATTCATTCATTCTTCTAAAAAAAGTAGCAACTGAATATACAACACAGTGAACCCAAAGGTGGTTCATGTTCTACAGTTAATAGTACAATATAAAAATGTTCTTTCATTTAAAAAAAACCTGAATAATATTCTGCTTGTATGGACATTCAGAAATTTGTTTTTCTATTCAACAGCTGATTTCGTTTTTTGGCTATTAAAAATAAAATGTCTATGATTCAAGTATAAGTGTTTGTAAGGATGTATGATACAACTTCTCTAAAAAAATTTCCTGTTTTTTCCTACCTAAAAGAGTGGAATGGCTGTGTTGTGGTAGGTAGATGTTCTGGTTTGGAATTGTTATGTACCACAGAAAAGACCTTGTTGTTTTAATACATCCCAGTCACTGCAGACCTATTGTGGGTGGGAACTTTTAGTTCAATTGAGATGTGACCCAGCCCATTCAAGGTGAGTCTTAATCCTTTACCAGAGCCCTTTATGAGAGCACAGAGAGAGAAGTGCTCAGAGACATTTGGAGAGAGCTTAGAACAGGAGCTAAGAGCAAAGACTCCTGGGAGGAAAGGACCAGCAGATGCCAGCCATGTGCCTTTCCATGTGACAGAGGAACCCTGGAGGCCAGCAGCCTTTCTTCAGAGAAGGTATTTTCCTCTTGATGCCTTAATTTGGACATTTTCATGGCCTTATAAGTGTAAATTTGTAAACTAATAAATCCCTATTGTAAAAGCAAACCCGTTTTTGCATTCCGGCAGCTTTAGCAAACTGAAACAGGAGAGGTTTGCTTTTTTAAGGAACTGTCAGTTGTTTTGCAAAGTGGTTGTCCCATTTTACATTCTCACCTGCAGTTTAGGAGAATTCCAGTTGCTACCTAGCCTTGCCAACATTTGATATGGTCAATCTTTACAGTTTTAGAGTTCCAAATAGGTGAGTGGAATCCCATTGTGGCTTAAAATTACATTTACCTAATAATTATGTTGAGCATAATTTCATTGCTATTGATTTCATTCACCATTGATAAATATTCTATGGTGAAGTGTTAATTACATTGTTTTCAGAGTATTAATTCTTGCGAGTTCTTTACATGTTCTGGATATGGATACTTCATCAGGTATGTGATTTGTAAATATGTTCTCCTGATTTATGGCTACTCTTTAAAGTTTTCTTAGAAGTCTCATTAAAAAAGCAGAAGTTCTTAATTTTGATGAAGTTGAATTTCTATTTTTTTTTATACAGGATTAGTTTATTATCTATTATTTATGTGTAACCTCAAATAATGTAGATATATACAAAATTTGGAATGTTGAATAAATGCTGATCAATAAAAATATTACATAGCTGCTAATGGGATTTTAAGTACAGGAAGTAATTACTAAAAAGTTTATAATTCTGTTTATGGACATGTTCATATGTGAAAGATTTTTTCATGTATATACATATTTTCAACTCCAGTTCAAAGAATTCAGAAAAATATTTACAAAATAAATAGGTGGGTATCTTCAGAATTTCACTGGTTCAGATAAACTGAGTCCTTAATGAACCATCATAAAACTTTAGTTTGTGTAAAACAATTTCGTATTGAATAAATTACTCTGATCATATAATTTTTACTGGTTTAAAATTTTAGGGTAAGAAATTTTAAAGTCTTACTAAAAATAAGAGTTTTGGTTTTGAAGATTGGCTATATAAAACATAAAGTCAGTTATGGATATGGGTGTTTTCAGCAAACTGCTCAACAATATATAAACTAAAAAGTATTCTCCATTTCCTCAAAAGATTCAAATCATTACTATTCTCTTCACATCTAGAAACTTTATTATTACCACAACAAAAATTCTAATGAAGAGTCCTTCTTTGTTTAGTAAAAAATAACATCATTATCTAATTTTAATTTTCTGATATTTTGGAAGAAACTTTTGGCTATTTAAGCACAAAATGTTTTTGTTATTGGTTTTTTATCTTATATCATGAATTACTCTCACAGACAACAAACTTTCTTACTCAGTTTTTTTCATGTTGCAAGAACATTAAAGTTTTAAAAGTTAACCAAAGTAGAATAAAATAGTAGTGCATATAGCACCTGTTGCACTTGTAATATTTCAAAATAAAATGCAGAAGATTAACTTAAGGTCAGGTTGGTAAAAGAATCAATTGTTCTTTTGGGATTATTTCCTTTTCTAAAATTATACTCTGTGTATCTGGTTCAAGGTAAAGTAGTTGAAAATTTCATGAGTATACCTACTTAATGTATTTTCTATCAAAGGGAAATGTGACTGTGAAAAATTGGTCAAAATCAATAAAAAAGTATGTAACTTTTACATGAATTTCTATTTTTTTAAATGTATCCTGCATATTTTTTTTCAAACTTTATAGCTGTTAGTTTTTAATTTATACATATAGTTCAGTAGCATGCATCCAAAAAGAAACAAACTCTCCTATAAGCCTTTCTACATGAATCACGGTAGTGTAAATTGTACTTTAAGTGCCAGAAGTAGTTTTTCTTATAAAATATTATTAAATAGCACCAACATTACTTGAAAATAAAGTGAAACATTAATAGGAATACCAGAATACAGGTTTAATTTTTAACTAAAAGAGAGAAAGCATCTCCTTGACAAAGTATTAATTAGATATGGATTATTTTAAGATTACGGTGAGATAAAAATCTGTCATAAAACATTTTGTGATTTTGCTTGGAAAAGTTAGAAAGGAAAGGATTGTATATCAGTCTTTTACATTCTATTTCAAAATAAGATATATATGTTTACATAATCAAGACAGTGCAATCTCACCAATGACATTTCTTATGGGAGATACATTGACTCATTCTATATATTAGTTTAACAAGAAAACATATAATTACAAGTGCTTTAAAGCAATCTGATTAGAGCAACATTTACATTAAGTACAAAATATACAGCAAAATGAACATTTTGTTAAATAGGCCTGTAGGTTAACAATATCTTATTTAAAGGAACATGTTTTCATGAATCTATTTTCATTTATTGTTTTATTATATTTGATAGCTACTCTCCCCACTGTGTGCTTCTATTACTGCTTTTTCCAGGATATTTATATATTCTATCTCTAAATATCCATCAAAATTTATCTGTAAAGTTAATTTAAAAATACTACTCTCCAAGTAAAAAAATAAGAAATATCATGTTTTAACAGTTGTACACAGAACTATTGTAGGGTTTTGAAAGAAATGTTCATTGATCATAAATTCATCATTATAAAATTTATACTTCTGTACTAAAGCAAAAATTGCCTTTAAAATTAAGTGTTGCCAACCTACTTGTTATAAAGTTAGATATGAAACTCTTGGCTATTAATTATAAAAGATTATTTGAAAAGATCTGCCAATAAAAATGTCTAAACATGGTTGCCCATCCGAATAGTTTTCTTAATTAGAACAATTGGGAAATGAACGGAACAGTAGTGCTTCTATGTTACAATAACAAAGAAGTATTACAGTTTCCAAATCTCCAGACCTGGTGTGGAAGTGTTCAGTCGTGGCTCAGCTGCAGGCTGACAGAAGAGAAGATGCGTCCTGCACTTGTACACAATGGGCCAATGGCAACATCTGTCACACTCTTCCATATTGTCTGCACTGAAGGCAGGACCATTAGGCAGGTCTTTACAAACGGCATTAGAATCCAGATATGCAGACAGCTGAGGGTGGCAAACAGGATTCCCGCAGTGAAGGCCAGGGGAATCGCCAGGAACACCGTCAGGAACTTGTACATCAGGTATTTGCTGATTTCAAACAGCGCATGGCTACAGATCCACACCTTGTCTAAGGAGTGCGTAGAGACCGGCTCCGCGATCACATCCTCGAAACCTAGCTGGGGATGCGAGTTGAGCCGGTGAGGATCCCTGTCCATACCCAAGTCGGCGACCTTCTCGGGGTCGCCGTAGTCGATGCCGCTATGGCGGCTGTAGACGTCGTAGTCCACGAAGAGCTGGACGTCCGCCTTCTCGGTCTCCAGCCCCATCACGGCGCTGGGTGCGTGGCGCGGCTCCCACTGCCCTTTTCATCCTGCATATTTTTATATCTACAAAATCTTTAACCCTAAATTAAAATAATTTCACCCACATTTTTCTTTGATAAGTTTTATAGGTATAGGGCAAAACCAATGATCCATTAAATCTATGATACATTTTGAGTTAATTTTTGTATATGGTGTGAGGCATAGATCTAAGTTCTTAATTTTTGCATATGCATATCCTATTGTATAGCATTATTTGTTGAAAAAAATGGAATCTTCTACTGAATCACCCATTTTTGTCAAAAATCACTTGACCACATGTGTGGGTCTATTTCTGGACCCTTTATTCTATTTCCTTGATCTATTTGTCTATCTTTCTGCCCAAAATCATACTGTCTTAATTATTATAGACATGTAATGTGCTGGGTTGAGACTGTTGTGTACCCCAGAAAAGCATATGTTCTTTTTTTTTTTTTATCATTTTATTGAGATATATTCACATACCACGCAGTCATACAAAACAAATCGTACTTTCGATTGTTCACAGTACCATTACATAGTTGTACATTCATCACCTAAATCAATCCCTGACACCTTCATTAGCACACACACAAAAATAACAAGAATAATAATTAGAGTGAAAAAGAGCAATTGAAGCAAAAAAGAACACTGGGTACCTTTGCCTGTTTGTTTCCTTCCCCTATTTTTCTACTCATCCATCCATAAACTAGACAAAGTGGAGTGTGGTCCTTATGGCTTTCCCAATCCCATTGTCTAAGGACTTCAATTGGTCTACAAATCCTAAAAGAACCCTATCAAGTTCAGCAAATGCCACGAGGCCAAAAACAACAGAAAATTATAAAGCATATGAAAAAACCAGACGATATGGATAACCCAAGCCCAAGCACCCAAATCAAAATACCAGAAGAGACACAGCACCTAGAGCAGCTACTCAAAGAACTAAAGATGAACAATGAGACCATAGTACGGGAGATAAAGGAAATCAAGAAGACCCTAGAAGAGCATAAAGAAGACATTGCAAGACTAAATAAAAAAATGGATGATCTTATGGAAATTAAAGAAACTGTTGACCAAATTAAAAAGATTCTGGACACTCATAGTACAAGACTAGAGGAAGTTGAACAACGAATCAGTGAACTCAAAGATGACATAATGGAAAATGAAAACATAAAAGAAAGAATGGGGAAAAAAATTGAAAAAATCGAAATGGACCTCAGGGATATGATAGATAATATGAAACGTCCAAATATAAGACTCATTGGTGTCCCAGAAGGGGAAGAAAAGGGTAAAGGTCTAGGAAGAGTATTCAAAGAAATTGTTGGGGAAAACTTTCCAAATCTTCTAAACAACATAAATACACAAATCATAAATGCTCAGCGAACTCCAAATAGAATAAATCCAAATAAACCCACTCCGAGACATATACTGATCACACTGTCAAACACAGAAGAGAAGGAGCAAGTTCTGAAAGCAGCAAGAGAAAAGCAATTCACCACATACAAAGGAAACAGCATAAGACTAAGTAGTGACTACTCAGCAGCCACCATGGAGGCAAGAAGGCAGTGGCACGATATATTTAAAATTCTGAGTGAGAAAAATTTCCAACCAAGAATACTTTATCCAGCAAAGCTCTCCTTCAAATTTGAGGGAGAGCTTAAATTTTTCACAGACAAACAAATGCTGAGAGAATTTGCTAACAAGAGCCCTGCCCTACTGGAGATACTCAAGGGAGCCCTACAGACAGAGAAACAAAGACAGGACAGAGAGACTTGGAGAAAGGTTCAGTACTAAAGAGATTCGGTATGGGTACAATAAAGGATATTAATACACAGAGGGGAAAAATTATGACAAACATAAACCAAAGGATAAGATGGCCGATTCAAGAAATGCCTTCACGGTTATAACGTTGAATGTAAATGGATTAAACTCCCCAATTAAAAGATATAGATTCGCAGAATGGATCAAAAAAAATGAACCATCAATATGTTGCATACAAGAGACTCATCTTAGACACAGGGACACAAAGAAACTGAAAGTGAAAGGATGGAAAAAAATATTTCATGCAAGCTACAGCCAAAAGAAAGCAGGTGTAGCAATATTAATCTCAGATAAAATAGACTTCAAATGCAGGGATGTTTTGAGAGACAAAGAAGGCCACTACGTACTAATAAAAGGGGCAATTCAGCAAGAAGAAATAACAATCGTAAATGTCTATGCACCCAATCAAGGTGCCACAAAATACATGAGAGAAACACTGGCAAAACTAAAGGAAGCAATTGATGTTTCCACAATAATTGTGGGAGACTTCAACACATCACTCTCTCCTATAGATAGATCAACCAGACAGAAGACCAATAAGGAAATTGAAAACCTAAACAATCTGATAAATGAATTAGATTTAACAGACATATACAGGACATTACATCCCAAATCACCAGGATACACATACTTTTCTAGTGCTCATGGAACTTTCTCCAGAATAGATCATATGCTGGGACATAAAACAAGCCTCAATAAATTTAAAAAGATTGAAATTATTCAAAGCACATTCTCTGACCACAATGGAATACAATTAGAAGTCAATAACCATCAGAGACTTAGAAAATTCACAAATACCTGGAGGTTAAACAACACACTCCTAAACAATCAGTGGGTTAAAGAAGAAATAGCCAGAGAAATTGCTAAATATATAGAGACGAATGAAAATGAGAACACAACATACCAAAACCTATGGGATGCAGCAAAAGCAGTGCTCAGGGGGAAATTTATAGCACTAAACGCATATATTAAAAAGGAAGAAAGAGCCAAAATCAAAGAACTAATGGATCAACTGAAGAAGCTAGAAAATGAACAGCAAACCAATCCTAAACCAAGTACAAGAAAAGAAATAACAAGGATTAAAGCAGAAATAAATGACATAGAGAACAAAAAAACAACAGAGAGGATAAATATCACCAAAAGTTGGTTCTTTGAGAAGATCAACAAGATTGACAAGCCCCTAGCTAGACTGACAAAATCAAAAAGAGAGAAGACCCATATAAACAAAATAATGAATGAAAAAGGTGACATGACTGCAGATCCTAAAGAAATTAAAAAAATTATAAGAGGATACTATGAACAACTGTATGGCAACAAACTGGATAATGTAGAGGAAATGGACAATTTCCTGGAAACATATGAACAACCTAGACTGACCAGAGAAGAAATAGAAGACCTCAACCAACCCATCACAAGCAAAGAGATCCAATCAGTCATCAAAAATCTTCCCACAAATAAATGCCCAGGGCCAGATGGCTTCACAGGGGAATTCTACCAAACTTTCCAGAAAGAACTGACACCAATCTTACTCAAACTCTTTCAAAACATTGAAGAAAATGGAACACTACCTAACTCATTTTATGAAGCTAACATCAATCTAATACCAAAACCAGGCAAAGATGTTACAAAAAAGGAAAACTACCGGCCAATCTCCCTAATGAATATAGATGCAAAAATACTCAACAAAATACTTGCAAATCGAATCCAAAGACACATTAAAAAAATCATACACCATGACCAAGTGGGGTTTATTCCAGGCATGCAAGGATGGTTCAACATAAGAAAATCAATCAATGTATTACAACACATTAACAAGTCAAAAGGGAAAAATCAATTGATCATCTCAATAGATGCTGAAAAAGCATTTGACAAAATCCAACATCCGTTTTTGATAAAAACACTTCAAAAGGTAGGAATTGAAGGAAACTTCCTCAACATGATAAAGAGCATATATGAAAAACCCACAGCCAGCATAGTACTCAATGGTGAGAGACTGAAAGCCTTCCCTCTAAGATCAGGAACAAGACAAGGATGCCCGCTGTCACCACTGTTATTCAACATTGTGCTGGAAGTGCTAGCCAGGGCAATCTGGCAAGACAAAGAAATAAAAGGCATCCAAATTGGAAAAGAAGAAGTAAAACTGTCATTGTTTGCAGATGATATGATCTTATATCTAGAAAACCCTGAGAAATCGACGATACGGCCAATCCCATTGTCACCCCTCATAGGCTACATTTTTATACAACTGTGTTCGAGATTCATGGGTTCTGGGTTGTAGTTTGATAGTTTCAGGTATCCACCACCAGCTACCCCAATTCTTTAGAACCTGAAAAGGGTTGTCTAAAGTGTGCATAAGAGTGCCCATCAGAGTGACCTCTCGGCTCCTTTTGGAATCTCTCTGCCACTGAAGCTTATTTCATTTCCTTTCACATCCCCCTTTTGGTCAAGAAGATGTTCTCTGTCCCACGATGCCGGGTCTACATTCCTCCCCGGGAGTCATATTCTACGTTGCCAAGGAGATTCACTCCCCTGGGTGTCTGATCCCATGTAGGGGGGAGGGCAGCGATTTCACCTTTCAAGTTGGCTTAGCTAGAGAGACAGGGCCACATCTGAGCAACAAAGAGGCATTCGGGAGGAGGCTCTTAGGCACAACCATAGGGAGGCCTAGCCTCTCCTTTGCAGCAACCGTCTTCCCAAGGGTAAATCCTATGGTAGAGGGCTCAACCCATCAAACCACCAGTCCCCTATGTCTGTGGTCATGTTAGCAACCATGGAGGTGGGGTAGGCGAATATCCCTGTATTCTCCACAGGCTCCTCAAGGGGGCACTACATCTTTTTTTTTTTTCCTTGTTTTTCTTCCTTTTTTTTTTTTTCAACTTTCCCTTCTTTTTTAAATCAACTGTATGAAAAGAAAGTTAAAAAGAAAACAAACATACAATAAAAGAACATTTCAAAGAGACCATAACAAGGGAGTAAGAAAAAGACAACTAACCTAAGATAACTGCTTAACTTCCAACATGTTCCTACTTTACCCCAAGAAAGTTACATAATATAGCAACATTTCTGTGAACTTGTTCCTACTATGTCCATCAGAAACCAACAGACCACAGTCATCCCTGGGCATCCCCAGAACGTTAAATAGCTTATCTGTTCTTCTTGGATCACCGTTCCCCCTTCCTTAATTGCTCTCTATTGCTAGTTCCCCTACATTCTACATTATAAACCATTTGTTTTACATTTTTCAAAGTTCACATTAGTGGTAGCATATAATATTTCTCTTTTTGTGCCTGGCTTATTTCGCTCAGCATTATGTCTTCAAGGTTCATCCATGTTGTCATATGTTTCACCAGATCGTTCCTTCTTACTGCCGCGTAGTATTCCATCGTGTGTATATACCACATTTTATTTATCCACTCATCTGTTGAAGGACATTTGGGTTGTTTCCATCTCTTGGAAATTGTGAATAATGCTGCTATGAACATTGGCGTGCAGATATCTGTTCGTGTCACTGCTTTCCGATCTTCCGGGTATATACCGAGAAGTGCAATCGCTGGATCGAATGGTAGCTCTATATCTAGTTTTCTAAGGAACTGCCAGACTGACTTCCAGAGTGGCTGAACCATTATACAGTCCCACCAACAATGAATAAGAGTTCCAATTTCTCCACATCCCCTCCAGCATTTGTAGTTTCCTGTTTGTTTAATGGCAGCCATTCTAACCGGTGTTAGATGGTATCTCATTGTGGTCTTAATTTGCATCTCTCTAATAGCTAGTGAAGCTGAACATTTTTTCATGTGTTTCTTGGCCATTTGTATTTCCTCTTCAGAGAACTGTCTTTTCATATCTTTTGCCCATTTTATAATTGGGCTGTCTGTACTATTGTCATTGAGTTGTAGGATTTCTTTGTATATGCAAGATATCAGTCTTTTGTCAAATACATGGTTTCCAAAAATTTTTTCCCATTGAGTTGGCTGCCTCTTTACCTTTTTGAGAAATTCCTTTGAGGTGCAGAAACTTCTAAGCTTGAGGAGTTCCCATTTATCTATTTTCTCTTTTGTTGCTTGTGCTTTGGGTGTAAAGTCTAGGAAGTGGCCGCCTAATACAAGGTCTTGAAGATGTTTTCCTACATTATCTTCTAGGAGTTTTATGGTACTTTCTTTTATATTGAGATCTTTGGTCCATTTTGAGTTAATTTTTGTGTAGGGGGTGAGGTAGGGGTCCTCTTTCATTCTTTTGGATATGGATATCCAACTCTCCCAGCCCCATTTGTTGAAAAGACCATTATGGCTCAGTTCAGTGACTTTGGGGGCCTTATCAAAGATCAGTCGGCCATAGATCTGAGGGTCTATCTCTGAATTCTCAATTCGATTCCATTGATCTGTATGTCTATCTTTGTGCCAGTACCATGCTGTTTTGGCAACTGTGGCTTTATAATAAGCTTCAAAGTCAGGGAGTGTAAGTCCTCCCACTTCGTTTTTCTTTTTCAGAGTGTCTTTAGCAATTCGAGGCATCTTCCCTTTCCAAATAAATTTGATAACTAGCTTTTCCAAGTCTGCAAAGTAGGTTGTTGGAATTTTGATTGGGATTGCATTGAATCTGTAGATGAGTTTGGGTAGAATTGACATCTTAATGACATTTAGCCTTCCTATCCATGAACATGGAATATTTTTCCATCTTTTAAGGTCCCCTTCTATTTCTTTTAGTAGAGTTATGTAGTTTTCTTTGTATAGGTCTTTTACATCTTTGGTTAAGTTTATTCCTAGGTACTTGATTTTTTTAGTTGCTATTGAAAATGGTATCTTTTTCTTGAGTGTCTCTTCAGTTTGTTCATTTCTAGCATATAGAAACATTTCTGACTTATGTGCATTAATCTTGTATCCCGCTACTTTGCTAAATTTGTTTATTAGTTCTAGTAGCTGTATCGTCGATTTCTCAGGGTTTTCTAAATATAAGATCATATCATCTGCAAACAATGACAGTTTTACTTCTTCTTTTCCAATTTGGATGCCTTTTATTTCTTTGTCTTGCCGGATTGCCCTGGCTAGCACTTCCAGCACAATGTTGAATAACAGTGGTGACAGCGGGCATCCTTGTCTTGTTCCTGATCTTAGAGGGAAGGCTTTCAGTCTCTCACCATTGAGTACTATGCTGGCTGTGGGTTTTTCATATATGCTCTTTATCATGTTGAGGAAGTTTCCTTCAATTCCTACCTTTTGAAGTGTTTTTACCAAAAAGGGATGTTGGATTTTGTCAAATGCTTTTTCAGCATCTATTGAGATGATCAATTGATTTTTCCCTTTTGACTTGTTAATGTGTTGTAATACATTGATTGTTTTTCTTATGTTGAACCATCCTTGCATGCCTGGAATGAACCCCACTTGGTCATGGTGTATGATTTTTTTAATGTGTCTTTGGATTCGATTTGCAAGTATTTTGTTGAGTATTTTTGCATCTATATTCATTAGGGAGATTGGCCGGTAGTTTTCCTTTTTTGTAGCATCTTTGCCTGGTTTTGGTATTAGATTGATGTTAGCTTCATAAAATGAGTTAGGTAGTGTTCCATTTTCTTCAATGTTTTGAAAGAGTTTGAGTAAGATTGGTGTTAGTTCTTTCTGGAAAGTTTGGTAGAATTCCCCTGTGAAGCCATCTGGCCCTGGGCATTTATTTGTGGGAAGATCTTTGATGACTGATTGGATCTCTTTGCTTGTGATGGGTTGGTTGAGGTCTTCTATTTCTTCTCTGGTCAGTCTAGGTTGTTCATATATTTCCAGGAAATTGTCCATTTCCTCTACATTATCCAGTTTGTTGCCATACAGTTGTTCATAGTATCCTCTTATAATTTTTTTAATTTCTTCAGGATCTGCAGTTATGTCACCTTTTTCATTCATTATTTTGTTTATATGGGTCTTCTCTCTTTTTGATTTTGTCAGTCTAGCTAGGGGCTTGTCAATCTTGTTGATCTTCTCAAAGAACCAACTTTTGGTGATATTTATCCTCTCTATTGTTTTTTTGTTCTCTATGTCATTTATTTCTGCTTTAATCCTTGTTATTTCTTTTCTTGTACTTGGTTTAGGATTGGTTTGCTGTTCATTTTCTAGCTTCTTCAGTTGATCCATTAGTTCTTTGATTTTGGCTCTTTCTTCCTTTTTAATATATGCGTTTAGTGCTATAAATTTCCCCCTTAGCACTGCTTTTGCTGCATCCCATAGGTTTTGGTATGTTGTGTTCTCATTTTCATTCGTCTCTATATATTTAGCAATTTCTCTTGCTATTTCTTCTTTAACCCACTGATTGTTTAGGAGTGTGTTGTTTAACCTCCAGGTATTTGTGAATTTTCTAAGTCTCTGATGGTTATTGACTTCTAATTGTATTCCATTGTGGTCAGAGAATGTGCTTTGAATAATTTCAATCTTTTTAAATTTATTGAGGCTTGTTTTATGTCCCAGCATATGATCTATTCTGGAGAAAGTTCCATGAGCACTAGAAAAGTATGTGTATCCTGGTGATTTGGGATGTAATGTCCTGTATATGTCTGTTAAATCTAATTCATTTATCAGATTGTTTAGGTTTTCAATTTCCTTATTGGTCTTCTGTCTGGTTGATCTATCTATAGGAGAGAGTGATGTGTTGAAGTCTCCCACAATTATTGTGGAAACATCAATTGCTTCCTTTAGTTTTGCCAGTGTTTCTCTCATGTATTTTGTGGCACCTTGATTGGGTGCATAGACATTTACGATTGTTATTTCTTCTTGCTGAATTGCCCCTTTTATTAGTACGTAGTGGCCTTCTTTGTCTCTCAAAACATCCCTGCATTTGAAGTCTATTTTATCTGAGATTAATATTGCTACACCTGCTTTCTTTTGGCTGTAGCTTGCATGAAATATTTTTTTCCATCCTTTCACTTTCAGTTTCTTTGTGTCCCTGTGTCTAAGATGAGTCTCTTGTATGCAACATATTGATGGTTCATTTTTTTTGATCCATTCTGCGAATCTATATCTTTTAATTGGGGAGTTTAATCCATTTACATTCAACGTTATAACCGTGAAGGCATTTCTTGAATCGGCCATCTTATCCTTTGGTTTATGTTTGCCATATTTTTCCCTCTCTATATTAATATCCTCCATTGTACCCATACCGAATCTCTTTAGTACTGAACCTTTCTCCAAGTCTCTCTGTCCTTTCTTTGTTTCTCTGTCTGTAGGGCTCCCTTGAGTATCTCCAGCAGGGCAGGTCTCTTGTTAGCAAATTCTCTCAGCATTTGTTTGTCTGTGAAAAATTTAAGCTCTCCCTCAAATTTGAAGGAGAGCTTTGCTGGATAAAGTATTCTTGGCTGGAAATTTTTCTCACTCAGAATTTTAAATATATCGTGTCACTGCCTTCTTGCCTCCATGGTGGCTGCTGAGTAGTCACTACTTAGTCTTATGCTGTTTCCTTTGTATGTGGTGAATTGCTTTTCTCTTGCTGCTTTCAGAACTTGCTCCTTCTCTTCTGTGTTTGACAGTGTGATCAGTATATGTCTCGGAGTGGGTTTATTTGGATTTATTCTATTTGGAGTTCGCTGAGCATTTATGATTTGTGTATTTATGTTGTTTAGAAGATTTGGGAAGTTTTCCCCAACAATTTCTTTGAATACTGTTCCTAGACCTTTACCCTTTTCTTCTCCTTCTGGGACACCAATGAGTCTTATATTTGGACGTTTCATATTATCTATCATATCCCTGAGGTCCATTTCGATTTTTTCAATTTTTTTCCCCATTCTTTCTTTTATGCTTTCATTTTCCATTCTGTCATCTTCCAGGTCACTGATTCGTTGTTCAACTTCCTCTAGTCTTGTACTATGAGTGTCCAGAATCTTTTTAATTTGGTCAACAGTTTCTTTAATTTCCATAAGATCATCCATTTTTTTATTTAGTCTTGCAATGTCTTCTTTATGCTCTTCTAGAGTCTTCTTGATTTCCTTTATATCCCGTACTATGGTCTCATTGTTCATCTTTAGTTCTTTGAGTAGCTGCTCTAGGTGCTGTGTCTCTTCTGGTCTTTTGATTTGGGTGCTTGGGCTTGGGTTATCCATATCGTCTGGTTTTTTCATATGCTTTATAATTTTCTGTTGTTTTTGGCCTCGTGGCATTTGCTGAACTTGATAGGGTTCTTTTAGTGTTTGTAGACCTATTGAAGTCCTTATCTCTAATTTATCAGATCTACAGCTTCGTGGAGTACACTTTCTCTAACTAACCAGCAGGTGGCGTCCACGAGCCACCTGTTCTCCACAAGCCAGTTCTCCCCTGCTTAGCCTTTTTGGTGAGTGGGGGAGTGAGTCTTGTGGGGCCCAATTGGTGTACCAAGCTTGCGTGTGTAGTTGGTGTTGCCTGCCCTGTATGTGGGGCGTGTTTCTGGGCAGTCAGGGAGGGGGGGTGGCCCTAACAATCAAATCTCCCTGGTGATCCTAGAGTTTTAAAGCTGCTGCAATAGTCTAATCCTTCAGTTCAGTCCTGCCACAGTTTGTCTCTGCCACTGACCCACAAGTCCTTGGTATTGGCGTATGGCTCCTGAGACTTGCAAGTGGGCCCCTCTTCCAGGCCGTGCACCCCGGGTCCTCTGTTGAGGGATGACTGTGCTATGTCACAGGTGAGTGCCCCCCAGGGCAGTTCTGGGCTGCTGGGCTGTGTAGGGAGGCTCCCAGTCTGCTGAAATGATGGCTGAATGGGGCTTTGTTAATTCACACTGCTCCACCTTCCCAACTCTGGGACACTCAGCTGAGGTTGCAGGGAAGGCTAATGTCCATGCCCAGTTTTGTGGTGTGTGCCTGTTATTTGAAGCACTTCCGTCACACTGGGTTGTCTGGGGCAGCTCTGGGCTATGGGGCTGGCGATGGGCAGGAGTGTTTCCTGTCCACCAGGATGGTGGCTGTGAGCGGACACCCCCCTTTTCTTGGGAAGTTGAGGTGTTTAGTGAATTTTCTCAGCCACTGGATTATTGCCTTTTGTCTCAGAGCTCTCTTAGTTCTGCTCTTGACTTGACCTGCCCAAATTGCAAGTCTTTGAAGCTTTCTGTATTGGGCTTCTTAGAGTAATTGTTTTAGAAAAAGAAAAAAGGATTAAAAAAAAAAAAAAAAAGGGCCCTCCTCAGAGATCTAATGGGTTATTGAAATGCTAATAGACAAAGCAACCAGGGCCATTAAGGAAAGGTCCACAGGGCAGAGAGATCAGCTTTTCTTCGGGATTTGCATATGCGCCTCAAGGCCTGAGCTCCGCCCTTCCCCTTTCTGTGTTCACCAGAACTCCAAAAATCCTCTGCTTTTATTTTGGAGTTTTTCGTGCTGTTTTTTTTTTTCTATGCCTGTCTCCTCTCTGCTGGGCTGGCTGCTCTCATATTCTCTGGTGTCTGGTCTCAGTCTATCTATGGTTGGAGTTTGGATCAGTAGAATGAGTTTCCGATAAGGGCTGCCACTGCAGTTCTCCCTTCTCCTTCCCGGAGCTGACAGCCCCTCCTCCCACGGGACTGAGCCTGGCAGGGAGGGGCGCGGGTCCCCTGGCCGCAAAAACTTACAGATTTCGCTGATCTCAGCAGTTCGACATTTTCATGAGTGTTGTATGAAGTATGCCCAAAGACGGATTGCTCTGTGGTGTCCAGTCCACGCAGTTCCTGGCTTTCTACCTACTTTCCTGGAGGAGTAACTAAAACATACAGCTCACCAGTCTGCCCAGCATATGTTCTTTTGACCCACTTAGGTGTGTTTCCATGGAGATGTGACCCACCCAGCTGTGGGTGAGACCTTTTGATTAGATCATTTCCATGGAAGTGTGACCCCGCCCATTCACGGTGGGTCTTGATTAGTTTACTGGAGTCCTTAAGAGAGCTCAGAAGACAACACAGGCCCAGACGCTTGGAGATGCAGATGGAAAGATGTTTGGAGATGCTGGGCTAAGAGATGAAGCCCAGAGTTTGCCCCGGAGAAGTTAATAGAGGACCCCTAGATAGTTAGAAACACCTTGCGGGAATGAGCAAGGATGCACAGGAGCTAACAGAGAGAAGCTAAGAGAGACAGAAGCCCAGACACATTTTGGAGAAAGCCATTTTGAAACCAGAACCTTGGAGCAAAGGACCAGCAGACGCCAGCCACGTGTCTTCCCAGCTGATAGAGGTGTTCTGGATGCCATTGTCCTTTCTTCAGTGAAGATATCCTCTTGTTGATGCCTTAATTTGGATGCTTTTATGGCCTTAGAACCATAAATTTGTAACCTAACAAACCCCCTTTACAAAAGCCAATCCTTTTGTGGCTCAAATGTGGACTTTTTCTCTTTAAGCAAACTGCAAATAAATTCATCAACTGCCCCCTGACATGGGACAGGACCCCCCAGGTGAGTGAGTCTCCCTGGCAACATGGACCACAGATTCTGGAAATGAGACTGACCCTGGCATCAAGGGGTTGAGAATGTCTTGTTGACTGAAAGGGGGAAAAGAAAGCCAACAAAATAAAGTTTCAGTGGCTGTGCAAGTTTGAATGTGTTATGTCCCAGAAAAAGCCATGTTCTTGGATGCAATCTTGTGGGCAGACGTTTTAGTGCTGATTAGATTGGAATCCTTTGAGTGTTTCCATAGAGATATTCCCCACCCAACTGTGGGTGATGACTCTAATTGGATAATTTCCATGGAGGTGTGGCCCCACACATTCAGCACCATATAAGCTCAGACAGAAGGAGCGAGCTTGCTCAGCCAAGAGGGATGCTTGGAAGAAAGCACAGGAGCTGCAGATGAGAGACATTTTGAAGACGGCCGTTGAAAGCAGACTCTTGCTCCGGAGAAGGTAAGAGAGGACAAATACCCCAAGTGCAACTAAGAGTGACAGTTTTGAGGAACTGCAGCCTAGAGAGGAACGTCCTGGGAGAAAGACATTTTGAAACCAGAACTTTGGAGCAGACGCCAGCCACGTGCCTTCCCAGCTAACAGAGGTTTTCCAGACACCATTGGCCATCCTCCAGTGAAGGTACCTGATTGCTGATGTATTATCTTGGACAATTTATGGCCTAAAGACTGTAACTGTGTAACCAAAGAAACCCCCTTTTATAAAAGCCAATTCATCTCTGGTGTTTTGCATTCTGGCAGCATTAGCAAACTAGAACAGTGGCTAAGAGATTTCACATAGAGTCGAGAGGCTGTCCTGGAGGTTACCCCTATGCAAGCTTCAGCTAGATATCCTAGATATTCACAGTATGATAAGCCCAAGTCAACAAAATCCTAAAGAATACCTGGGTCTCTATCTAAGACTTATAAAAGTTTCACTCACTAAGTTTATTCTTCAGAAACTTAAATCCTCCAGAGAGCTTCTATGCCAGCTAAGTCCCAAGAACCAGAGGCAACCTCTTGAAGAACATCAACCTGTTGTGTTCCCTTTTCCCATAATGTTGACAAGCTTTTCAACATGAACAAGTTAGGGTGGTCAATGCCTAGACATCCCTGAAGATCAGGAAAGTGATTAAACTAGAGGAAGGAGTAGCAACAGACACAATAACAAAGGATTATGAATACTGAATTTCGTTATAATTTCCTTTTTCTTAAATGCTAGGGTATTGGAATAGCTAGAAGGGAAGAATTGAAATGGTGGCACTGTAACCCATAACATTCTTTGAAATTTGCTTTATAGCTACTTGTTAAATTGTAATTTGAAAGTTAGCAGCTTTTTGTATATATATGTTATGTTTCACAATAAGGAAATAACTGAAACTATGATACTGTAACCCATAACATTCTTGGAAATTTCCTATATGATTACTTGTTAAATCATACTTTGAAAGCTATCACCTTTTGACATATATGTTATATTTCACAGTAAGGAAAGAACTGAAATTGTGGAACTGTAACCCATAATATTCTTTGAAATTTGCTCTCTAACTACTCTTTAAATTGCACTTGGAAAGTCATCACTTCTATGTAAATATGTTATATTTCACAATAATAATAATTTTAAAAAAGCCAATCCATTTCTGGTATTTTGCATTCTGGCAGCTGTAGCAAACCGGAAGAAATTTCTTGAAATTAGGTAGTACTAAGTCCTCCAAATTTTATTGTTGTTCAGAATTGTTTGGCTATTTCAGGTTCTTTGCATTTCTATATGAATTTTAAACCCCATAATACATTGCCATTATTCTTATTTTAAAAATAGCTTTTTTTTTTGGTCAAAACATGAAAAATTTGCACTTTATACCCATCAAGAAACAACTGTAATCTACTTTCTGTCTCTACAGATTTGCTATTTCTAGATATTTCATGTGAATAGAATGAACAGTATTAATGTGTCTTGTATATTTTACTCAGCATAATATTTTCAAGGTTCATCCATGTTGCAGCATGTACCAGAACTTCATTCTTCTTTACAGCTGAATAATATTCCAGTGTGTGTATTCACCACATTTTGTTCATACTTTCATATGCTGTTTTAGTTTGTCAATGCTGCCAGAATGCAAAACACCAGAGATGGATTGGCTTTTATAAAAGGGGGTTTATTTGGTTACACAGTTACAGTCCTAATGCCATAAAGTGTCCAAGGTATCACATCAGCAACTGGGTACCTTCACTGGAGGATGGCCAATGGTGTCTGGAAAACCTCTGTTAGCTGGGAAGGCATGTGGCTGGCATCTGCTCCCAAGTTCTGATTTCAAAATGGCTTTCTCCCAGGACATTCCTCTCTAGGCTGCAGTTCCTCAAAAATGTCACCCTTAGTTGCACTTGGGATATTTGTCCTCTCTCAGCTTCTCTGGAGAAAGAGTCTGCTTCCAGCAGCCATCTTCAAACTGTCTCTCATCTGCGGCTCCTGTGCTTTCTTCAGTGTCCCTCTTGGCTGTAGCAGTTTGCTCCTTCTGTCTGATCTTATATAGTGCACCAGTAATTTAATTCAGACCCACCCTGAATGGGCGGGGCCAACACCTCCCTGGAAATTATCCAGAGCCATCACCCACAGTTGGGTGGGGCACATCTCCATGGAAACACTCAAAGAATTCCAATCTAATCAACACTGATAGGTCTGCCCACACAAGATTACATCAAAGATAATGGCGTTTGGGGGGACATAATACATTCAAACTGGCACATATGCTGATGGACATTTGGGCTGCTTTCACCTTTTGGCTATTGTGAATAATGCTGTGATGAACATCTCTGTACAACTGTTGTTGCAGGATAATATCTCTACTGAGGAATCTGATAATGAGGACACTGACTCCTCTCCATGCTGCTCTCATAGACCACCTGATGTTTTCTGTTCTGATAGTGAAGAACCAGTTATTCCTTCTGATATAGAAGCGTATTTAACAGAACTTTTACCTAAAAACACTCAAGTACAGTTTCCAAATGATAAAAAGAAAAAGACCTTATTATAATAACTGGGACATATGATTCATATCCTTCAAGTCCCATATTATAAAACTATGCTGAAGGGGAAGCTAAACAGTTAAGAGAACTGTGAATATCTTCAAGAAAGCCAAAAGGCCCTCTCAACCTTCTTACATATAGATAACATGTAATCATCTGGTCCTCTGTGAAAACAGGATGGGCTGCAGCTGTTACTTTAATCATAGAGAAGTCGTAAATTATGTAGCAAGGTTGAATACAGTCTGTGCCAGTTTGAATGTATTATGTCCCCCAAAACCCCATTATCTTTGTTGCAATCTTGTGTAGGCAGATGTTTTAGTGTTGATTGGATTGTAATTCTTTGATTGAGTGTTTCCATGGAGATGCTACCCACCCAACTGTAGGTGATAACTCTGATTAAATAATGTCCATGGAGGTGTGGCCCCACCCATTTAGTGTGGGCCTTGATTAGTTCACTGGAGCCCTATAAAAGCTCACACAGAAGGAGCAAACTTGCTACAGCTAAGAGGGGCACTTTGAAGAACACACAGGAGCTGAGAGAGGAACGTCCTGGGAGAAAGCCATTTTGAAACCAGGACTCTGGAGCAGACACTAGCCACCTGCCTTTCCAGCTAACAGAGGTTTTCCAGACACCATTGGCCATCCTCCAGTGAAGGTACCCGATTACTGATGTGTTACCTTGGACATTTTTTGGTCTTTAGACCGTAACTTTGTAACCAAATAAACCCCCTTATAACAGCTGATCCATTTCTGGTATTTTGCATGCTGGCAGCATTAGCAAACTAGAACACAGTCCTAATCAAATGTATGTTTATCATTATGATGTAACAGCTGAACTATTCATAGAATAAAATGAGAAAACTATATTAACAAGTTAGAATAGTAATCTCTTTCCTAAGTTTTAGACTTCATACAAGTAAAAGTATGTTATATTGCTTTTACAGATGTCATAGCTTAATTAGTAAAAATATTATCAGTAGAGTTTTTCAGGCATTCAAGGCTAAGTCTCTGATAATGTGGATATTCTCTTTGATCTTTAACCACATGCGGAATAAGACACTTCACTTGGAAAATCACTCTTGTTCATGATGCACCATTTAATGTAAAAATAGAATATGACTTAACTAAAGATACTCTAAATCAAAATGCTATAAATTCTCTGTAACTCAGACAAGGGGAAGCTCTCTGATCTCGTATCCAGCTGCATCTGGAGAAGGGGGGCTCCCAGGCTTGGTAACGTATCAATTAATTTTTACATTTTTTTACATTGTTCCTTTTACCTTAAGTGCTCCTTTACTAAAAATGTGTTAAAGTTGAATTCTTGTCTTGAGTGCTCTTTACTTTTAAGCTATTGTGTGTCCCCATACTCTTAATTGAGTGGGAAGTTACTTGATGAAGCCCATACCCACTGAATTATGACCTAATTAGGCTCAGGCCTCTTCTAACGGAGATCATAGGTTTGAGGTGTAAAGAGATGAACCCGTGACAATATCTGTTTGAGTCCCTGTTTTCAATTCCTTTGGAAATATACCTGGGAGTGGGATTTTGAGTCATATGATAATTCTATATTTAACTTTTTGAGGAACCATCATACAGTGGCTGCCCCATTTTACATTTCCACTGACAATGTATGAAGGTTCCAATTTCTCTGCATCCTCTCCAACGTTTGTTATTTTTGTTGTTTTTTTAAGTAAATAGCCATCCTTGTGGATATGAAATGGTATTTCATTGTGTTTTTTTTTTAATGTAAAGAAAAAATTTGTTGAAGATCTGAAAACCAATTTCTAAAGTATTGACTTTTCCAGAAAACTGTAGCTCCACAATGCATTGTATCTTATTAGACACAAGCCACCATTCTTCAGCAATCTGAGCAAAGATAAAATTCCAAAGGAACAACATGGATGACTTGGCAAAGAATGGGTTCTTTTTTTTTTTTTTTGAATTTTTGAATTCATTTTATTGAGACATATTCACATACCATGCAGTCACACAAAACAAAGCGTGCATTCAATTGTTTACCATACCATTATATAGTTGTGCATTCATCATCAAAGTTAATTTTTGGCATTTTCATTACCACACACACAAAAATAATAAGGATAAAAATTAAAGTGAAAAAGAGCAATTAAAGTAAAAAAGAACACTGGGTGCCTTTTTTGTTTGTCTGTTTTGTTTTGTTTTGGTTTGTTTTTTTCTTCCCCCATTTTTCTACTCATCCATCTGTAAACTAGACAAAGGGGGGTGTGGTCCATATGGCTTTCCCAATCATATTGTCACCCCTGGTAAGCTACATTTTTATACAATTGTTTTCAAGATTCATGGGTTCTGGGTTGTAGGAGAATGGGTTCTTTAAGAAACAAAAAGGAGCAGAAATGAATGAATGTGTTCAGTTACATACACCAAATTGAACTTTTGGCGCTAAGAATCAGAGCATTTTGTCATAGAGTATTAACACACATTATTAAAGTGTGTATTGTCAAAGGAAAAGAACTACAAGCATTTGAGAGCAGCTTTGTCAACTAGGTGATAAAACACTCTGCAGTGTGACTTTCCTCTGTTCACTGAATACCGGTAGCAATTTTGAAATGACATGAAAGAAAGAAAGAAAGAAAGGAAGGGAGAGAGCGTTCTAGTTTGCTAATGCTGCCAGAATGCAAAACACCAGAGATGGATTGGCTTTTATAAAAGGGGGTTTATTTGGTTACACAGTTATAGTCTTAAGGCCATAAAGTGTCCAACGTAACACATCAGCAATCGGGTACCTTCACTGGAGGATAGTCAATGATGTCCGGAAAACCCCTGTTAGCTGGGAAGGCACGTGGCTGGTGTCTGCTCCAAAGTTCTGGTTTCAAAATGGCTTTCTCCCAGGACATTCCTCTCTAGGCTGCAGTTCCTCAAAAATGTCACTCTTAGTTGCACTTGGGGTATTTGTCCTCTCTTAGCTTCTCCAGAGTAAGAGTCTGCTTTCAACAGCCGTCTTCAAACTGTCTCTCATCTGCAGCTCCTGCGCTTTCTTCAAAGTGTCCCTCTTGGCTGTAGCTCCTCTGCAAAATGTCACTCACAGCTGCACTGAGTTCCTTCTGTTTGTCAGCTCATTTATATGGCTCCAGTGATTGAATTTAGACCCACCTTGAATGGGTGGGGTAACATCTTCATGGAAATTATCCAATCAGAGTCATCACCCACAGTTGGGTGGGGCGCATCTCCATGGGAACACTCAAAGAATTCCAACCTAATCAGCACTAAAATGTCTGCCCCACAAGATTGCATCAAAGAATATGACTTTTTCTGGGGTACATAATACATTCAAACCGGCACAGCGAGGGAGGTAGATAGAGAGAGAAAGTTATTTCTTACTTTCTCTTTTATTTTCTCTGTTAAAAATCAAATGGAAAAAAACACATCAATTCTATTATATGCTAACATTTTCAAAGTGCATCATTTGTATAAGACAAGGACTAAGAACAAAAATATGTTTAGAGTTATCCAAACATAAGTGAGTGCCAGCAGTCTGCCACAGCTTTCCACTGGTTCTTAGGAAGAGCCACTTAATAATCGCTGGCACCAAACAAAATCACAGAATTCTTTGCCAAGTACTTTAGGAAATAGTTCAGTAATACAGCAAGGCTCTTCAGAGGTATATCGGCCAACACTGCTCCAATTTGTATAAATAATCTGAGTAGGTGCGGTGCTTCATACACCTGGTTATATCATCAGATACGTGATTTGCAACCATTTTCGTCCATTCTGTAGGTTGTCTTTTCACTTTCTTCATAATGTCCTGTGATGCACAAAAGGTTTTAATTTTTATGAAGTCCAAATTATCCATGGTTTCTTTTGCTGCTCATGATTTTGGTGTCGTATCTAAGAATTCATTGTCAAGTTCAACGTCATGAAAATTTGTCTCCACCTTACCTTCTAAGAATTCTATGGCTTTATTCTTATATTTAGGTCTTTGATCCATTCTGAGTTCACTTTTTTTTAATATGGTGAGAAGTAGGGATCCAGCTATGGAAATCCTATTTTCCCAGCACCATTTGTGGAAGAGACTGTTCTTTCCCCATTGCATGTACTTGTTATCCTTGTCAACAACCAACTGGCCATACTGGGTGTGCTGGTTTGAATGTATTATGTCCCCCAAAATGCCATTATCTTTGATGTAATCTTGTGTGGCAGAGGTATTTGTGTTGATTAGATTGTAATTCTTTGAGTGTTTCCATGGAGATGTGGCCCTACCCATTCAGCATGGGCCTTGATTCGTTTACTGGAGCCCTATATAAGCTCAGACAGAAGGACCGAGCTTGCTACAGTCAAGAGGGACACTTTGAGGAATGCACAGGAGCTGAGAGAGGAGCTGCAGATGAGAGACACTTTGAAGACAGCCGTTGAAAGCAGACTTTTGCTCTGGAGAAGCTAAGAGAGGACAAACGCCCCAAGAGCAAATGAGAGTGACATTTTGGAGAGAAGCTGCAGCCTAGAGAGGAATGTCCTGGGAGAAAGACATTTTGAAACTAGAACTCTGGAGCAGTCGCCAGCCACGTGCCTTCCCAGCTAACAGGCTTTTCAGACACCAATGGCCTTTCTCCAGTGAAGGTACCCTATTGCTGATGCCTTACTTGGACACTTTATGGCCTTCAGACTGTAACTGTGTAATCAAATAACCCCCCTTTATAAAAGCCGATCCATTTCTGGTGTTTTGCATTCCAGCAGCATTAGCAAACCTGAACACTGGGAAAGGATGGAGGGATTGGGAGGTGATTGCTAAGGGGTATGGGGTTTTTCTTTTCAGAGTAAAGAAAGTGTTCTAAAATTGGTTGTGGTGATGAATGCACAACCAAGCACTCCTCTCTTGACACAACTGGAGCTGCACCCCCATCCTAACGTGCCCCACCACTGGCAGAAGGAAAGGTGAGGGCACACCAGAGTGAGAAAACTCATCTAATTTAGCGATAAATGTTTGCAGCCCTTCTGGCGGGGCTTAGGTCCAGCCCAGGAGACCATGAGGACATATCACTGATGAAGGCAGGTGAGGACATCAGATGACAGGCCCGCATTCATCTCAGAAGCCTCGGGGGAGGGCAAAGCTGTGGCTGGGTCCTGGGAGGACGCCTGACACTTGGCATGCAACCCGTCAGGTGTGGTTGTGGGTGTCAGAGGTGGGGAGCACACTGGGTAAGGGACCCAGAGTTCCACCCACTCTTGCCTCCACCAAGTGCCGTTCACCAGAGGCTACACCACGGTCAGTGGCGGGGATGGGGGGGCAAAGGCTGGAGCACAGGCCCACACGCATGGCTCACATGGGATGGGGATTGGACGCTGGACGTTTAGTGGACTCCAGTCTCCCTGAGTGTGTCCAGTGCGTCACCAGTGAAAGCCACCAAAGAGCAGCCTGTCAGCACCATCTGGTGGCACAATCTGGTACAATCGTGTGGGAAGGAACCTTCCCTGGTAGACAGGGTGATCCACTCACTCGGTCATCCTCCTAGAACCATAGCCAGGTCACTGGGGCCTGAGCTGACCCCATCGCCAAGGAGCCAGGATTCATGGGGTCTGCTTGGTCAACCGTGTCCACAAGGTGGCAGGAACTACCAAGGCCACCTGGGACTGTCCAGAACTCTGAAAGAGGGCCCACAAGAAATTTTGGGAGGGGTATCTCATGATCAGGACCCAGTGAGGGGCTGTGGGCAGGCCTGGGGGTCCCTCCCCACCCAGCTTCCTTGTTCGGCCCAGGCTCGTCCCAGCTTCCAGAGTGGGGCTTAGATACTTTTGCGATGTGCCTCCAATGACCAGGAGTAACATGGGTGTGCCCAGGGCTGGGGAGGTCTCGCCAGGTCTTTCTTGCCAGCTGATGCGGTCATAGGGGCATACAGAAAAATTGGGGAGGGGGACATATCTGGTAACTCAGATCCATGCACCTTGCCTGGGCTTTCCTGGCTGGCCTGATCCATTCTCTCCCCACCTCTCCATTGGAGGGAAACTGGGAAACATTTTTTTGGAGGTGTAGGCTATATCCATGACCCATATGGGAATGCATCGTGCCCAGGGGTCTTTCCTGGTCTCCTCGGTCAGCCTAGGCCAATCCTAGCTTCTGGAGAAGTCTTAGAAACATTTTTGGTGAGGCTTTGGATGGCCTTGGACAACCTCCCTGGGCCAACTGGTCTACCAGGTAGTTCCCTTACTTGGAAGGGTGACAGAAAAATTGTTGGGAGGTGTTTCCTAAACCCAGACAGCATTCAGGGCCATGGGGGGACATGGGGTGCCCCTCCACAGGCCTTCCTGGCTGGTTCAGGCCACTGCCCATCTACCAGAAGGGATTAGGAAACATTTCTGGTAGGTGCATCTGAAGATAAGGGCCCATAGGGGACTGCGGTGGGCCTGGGGGCTTTCTTTGGGGTGTCTGGGCAGCCTTGGTTGTTTCTCTGTATAGAGGGAGATTGAGAAAAATTTCAGAGGCTTATCTGGTGACCAAGCTGCATGTTAGATTGCAACTGAACCTAGCTTGCCTTCTTCAGATGTCTCTGGCTGGCTTGGGTCATGGCCCTCCTCTGGAAGGGACTTAGAAAGATTTTTAGGAGGTGCTGTAGGCCACCATGGCCAATGCAGGACTGCAACCAGGTCTAGAGGACCCTCCTCAAACCCGTGTGGCCTGGGTCAGTCCCAGGAGTGAGACTTAGAAAACTTATCAATGAATGGACACAGTCTCAGAATCTTGTGGCTGCTATAACAAAGGACCATAAACTGGGGGGGTGGGGTGGGGGCTTAAAATAACAGAAATTTATTATCTCTCCATTCTAGAGGCTAGAAATCTGAAATCAAGGTGTCAGAGGGCCATGTTCCCTCTGAAACCTGAAGGAGAGAATCCTTCCTGGCCTCTTCTAGCATCTGGCATTTGCTGGACATCTGTGGCTTGTGGTGGCTTAACTTCAATATCTGCCTCCATGTTTGCGTGTCTGCCTTCCTTCTGTGTCTGTGTCTGTGTCCAAATTTCCTTCTTCTTATAAAGACATCAGTCATATTGGATTAGGACCCACCTTAATCCAGTGTGAACTTGTGCTGGTTTGGAGGTATTACGTCCCCCCAGATGCCCATGTTCTTTGACGCAATCTTGTGGGGCAGATGTATTAGTGTTGATTAGGTTGGAACCTATTGGTTCAGTGTTTCCATGGAGATGTGACTCAATCAACTGTGGGTGAGACCTTTCATTGGATTATTTCCATGGATGCATTGTCCAACCCACTGAGGGTGGGTCTTTATTGGATCACTGGAGTACTTTAAAAGGAGCCACACAGGCCCAGACGAGGAGCAGCTTACAGAGACATTTTGAAGACGGCCGTTGAAAGCTGACATTTTGGAGAAAGCCATTTTGAAACGCAACCTGGGAGCAAGCAGACACCAGCCACGTGCCTTCTGAGCTTACAGAGGTTTTCGGATGCCATCGGCCATCCTCCAGTGAAGGGACCCTATTGTCGATGCCTTACCTTGGACACTTTATGGCCTTAAGACTATAACTTTGTAACCAAATAAACCCCCTTTATAAAAGCCAATCCATCTCTGGTATTTTGCATAACAGCAGCGTTAGTAAACCACAACAGACCTCATTTTAACTAATCCTAACTTCAGAGAGCCTATTTCCAAAAACAGTCACATTCACGGGTACTGGGTGGACACTGAATTTTGGGGGGATGTTATATTTCAACCCAGTACAGGAGCCTTGCAGGACAGGTCTACCCTTCCCCTGCCACCCCATCCAGCCCAGGCTTGGTGCTCCCCCTCCAGATGGGGGACTTTAAAATGTTTTGGGGAAAGGAAAGCCATGGAAACAAGCTGAAATCAACAAAACCCAGCAGAGAAGGGAGAGACCAGCAGATGTCACTGTGTGCTTTGCCACGAGTCAGAGGAGCCAAGGATCGCCAGCAGCCTGTCTTTGGGAAGAAAGCATTGCCTTGATGATGTGTGTATTTTCATGGCCTTAAAACTGTAAGCCATCTCACTGCTCGGGATATACCCGGAAGATCTGAAAGCAGGGCTGCAAACAGACATTTGCACACCGATGTTCATAGCAGCATTATTCACGATTGCCAGGGGACGGAAACAACCCAAGTGTCTGTCAACTGACGAATGGATAACAAAATGTGGTCTATACAGACGACGGAATATTTAGTCAGCTGTAAGAAGGAATGAAGTCATGAAGCATGCAACAACATGGATGAACCTTGAGGACATTATGTTAAGTGAAATAAGTTAGACACAAAAGTACAAATATTATTTGATCTCACTGATATGAACTAATTATAATGTGTAAACTCATAGACATAAAATCTAGAATATAGGTTACTAAGATACAGAATGCAGCTAAAGAATGGGGAGCGGTTGTTTAATATGTAAAGAATGTTTAACTAGGGTGAACTTAAGCATCTGGAAATGGACAGAGATGACAGTAGCTTGTTATTGTGAGAATATTTAACAGTGCTGAATGGTGTTGTGAAGGTGGAGGAAAGGGGAAGTTTAGAGTCACGTATGTCACCAGAAGGAAAGCTGGAGGTTAAAAGATGGGAATGTATAACACAGTGAATCTTGTGGTGGATAATGTCCATGATTAACTGTACAAATATTAAAAAGCTCTTTCATGAGCTAGAACAAATGTATGACACCATTGCTAGAAGTTAGTAATAGATGGAGTATATAGGGAAAAATGTACCCATTGCAAACTAGGGACTATAGTTAACAGTAATATTTCATTTAAAACAAACAAACAAATGTTTTGGGGAGGTGCCTTGATGACCAGAGTCTACGTAGGAAGGTGATTGTGCCCAAGTCCCCTCTCGGACCTCATTGGCTGGTCCTGCATTTCTGAAGAGGGGGCTTGGAAGCCTTCTTGGGGGGGACCTCTGATGACGGGCCCCATGGGAGTCGGAGGCCAGGATGGGGCACCCTCCAAGGCTTCCCTGGAAAGCCCAGGGCAGTTCCTTCCTCTTCTGGGAGACTTGGAAACATTTCTGATTGGTGCATGAGGCACACCAGGCCCACGTGGGACCATGACTATTCCAGAAGCACCTTCCTTGGACTTCATGGGCCACCAGGGTGGGTTGTTGTCACTGAAGCAATCTTAGAAACCTCTTTGCCTGTATCTTGTAGGAGTTGCAGGTCCCAGAGGGGACTTCAGCCAGGCCCAGGGGGCCATCCTTGGGCCTCCCTGGCTGACTTTGGCTGGTTTGCCCTTTGAAGGGGCACTGAACGTCCGGCAACCAGGCCCCATGTGGAACTGCAGTCAAGCTGGGGCACCCTCCCTGGACCCCCAGGGCTGACCCGAGCTGGTTACATTCTCTGGGGAGAGACTTACATGGTCCTTTCCATCTAAGGGGGACTTAGAGATGTTTTCATGGGTTGCCTCTGATGACTAGACTCTAAGTGAGTCCATGGCTGGGGCCAGGTCCACTCCCCAGTCCTCCCTGGATGGCTTGATCCAGTCTCCAATCACCCCATGTCCCCGCTAGAGGGAGACTGAATATTTCTAGAAGGCGCCTCCATATGCCAGTCCCTAGGTGGATGGCGGCAGTCCTAGGATGCCCTCCCTGGCCTTCATGGCCAAGATGAAAGGTCCCATCCTTTGGAGGGCGTGCCGGTTTGGATGTATTATGTCCTCCAAAATGCCATGTTCTTAATGCAATCTTGTGGGGGCAGATGTATTAGTGTTGATTAGGTGGGAACCTTTGGATTAGGTTGTTTCCATGGAGATGTGACCCACCCAACTGTGGGTAATACTCTGATTAGATTATTTCCATGGAGGTGTGGCCCTGCCCATTCAGTGTGGGTCTTGATTAGTTTACCAGGGCCCTATAAAAGCTCAGACAGAAGGAGCTCAGTGCCCTGCAGCCAAGAGCAACATTTTGAAGAAAGCACGGGAGCTGAGAGAGGAGCTGGAACACAACCTGGGATCAGCAGATGCCAGCCACGTGCCTTCCCAGCTAACGGGTTTTCCAGACGTCATTGGAAGGTATACTTGTGGTGATGCCTTCATTTGGACATTTTCTTGGCCTTCAGACTATAACTTTGTAACCAAATAAACCCCGTTTGTAAAAGCCAATCCATTTCTGGTACTTTGCATAACAGCAGCATTAGCAAACCAGAACAGAGGGGAACATAGAAAAATTTTCTAGTGCACATCTAAAACTGTACCCCCTGGAGAGCCATGATGGGCCTTGAGGACCCTCCATGGGCTCCTCTGTTTGGCCCTTTCAGGTCCTGGCCTCTCTGGAAAGGGGCTTAGGAAAGTTTTTGGGAGGTCTTACCAAGACCTGGGACTCGTGTGGGACCACCACCAAGACTGTGGCCCCTGGCAGAACTGGGCCAGTGTCTGCCACCAGAGGAAACTTAAAAACTTTTCCAGGGGACTTAGATGTTTTTATTTTGGGGGTGGGGAGTGTGCTTCCAATGACCGAGCCCCACGTGGGATCCTGTGGTACTCTATTGCCAAACTGGATTGGTTCTTCATCCAGGAGACTTGGATAAATTTTGGAGAGGTGCATCCAGTGAAGTCCTCCCAGGGCATCTCCAGCCCAGGGCCCTCCCCTCAAGCCATGGAAGTGAAAGCATTTTTGGGAGGTGCACGTGATGAACTGGGACAACCTCCTGGCACCTCCATGTCTGAAGGGGGTGTTCCCCCCACTTTGAAAGAGGGACCTAGACAAGTTCTCGGGGAGTATATTATATATCCCAGTGACCCATGTGGTCAAACCCTGCAAGAGGCATCCTCTACAAGCCTCCAGTCAGGCACTGGGGTGGATTCTTGGCCTCTTGGGAGGTCTTAGGAAACTATTTTGTGGGGGGGTGCTTCCAGAAACAGGAATGTATATGGGACTTAGGCCTCTCTGGATGGCCCTGGCCTATCCTCTGTCCAGAAGGAGATCTAGAACAACTTAGGGAGGTGCATATGGCAACTAAGCCCCATATGGGATTGCAGCTGGGTCCATGGAACCCTCCTTGGGCATCTCCAGTTATCTGGGCAGGGCCCTCTTATCCAGAGGGCATCTGAAAACATTTCGGGAGGTGCATCTGACCACTTGGCTTCAGCCAATCACAGAGCACCTTCCTCTGACCTCATTGCCTGGCTGAGCCTGTCTCCATCTATGGAGGAGGGCTTTGATACTTTTCAGAATGTGAATAAAATAACCATTTCCCACGTGGGCTGTGATGGGACCACGTTCCCCTCCCTCCCTAGAGTCCATGGCTGATCCTTGCCACCGCAGTGGGAAGGACAAACGTTTTCAGGGGTGTCTCTTGAGGATGAGGTCTTATACAAGCCTCTGGCCAAGCAAGGGACCCCATTTTTGGGCCTCCCTGTCTAGCCCTAGTTAGCTACTATCTTGAAAGGGGGACTTTAAAAAAATTTTGGGAAGCACATCGTACCATGGTTAGCTTCTCAGGCCCAGGAAGTATAGTGGGAAGAGATGTACTTATTAAGCAGCAATTTTGTTGTCTTCACCTATTGGTTCAGGCATATTTTGGGAGGAAGTCCAAATGGATGCTTCTAGAACTTTTCCCCAGCCAAGATATCTCATCCATGGGGGGAATTTCAGAGATTAGTACTACCCTTGAAGATCTGCGAGAAGTAAGGGGCATTTCCTCCTCAACTTGCATGTTTGGTTGTTGTAAAAGCTATGGAGAGTGAGCTTAGAATATCACAAACTTAATTGGGTGGAATGCTACTCATGGCTATATTCCAAATGTCGCATCTTTAGTGGTTTATAGGAACAAGGCTTTTGGCATCTGGTATGCAGCTGATGATTTAGCAAACGCTCTTTGCCCATCTCTGTTTGTAGAGATAATCAGAAGAAAATGTTCTTCACTCGGCAGAGACAACGGTGTACTTTGACCGTCTAATCTTAGGGCTGGGACAACAGTGCTGATCTTTGAGTACAGACATGTCAGATGGTGGGATACAAATGCTGTCAAAGTTCATGAGCCAATGCATTAGTGAATTTTCTAGGATTTCAGCTGTCAGAGAAAAAGATGAGATACCCTCTGTAACAGGCACTGCACACCAAAAGAAAGGAGTTCCAAGGTTGGTGAGAATCTTTCGATTGTGGAGACCACACTGGGATGTGACATGGAAACTCATTTACCAGGTGACTGATAAGAGGCCAGTTTTGAGTAGGACCCAGGACAAAAAAGAGTTCTGCAGCAGGTGCAAGTTGCAGTGTAACTTCTCTTCTACCTGGGTCTTAGGACAAAGCAGGTCCAGTGACACATTGAGAATGATGTACGGAGCTTTCGGAAATCCGAAATTGGAGAATCATAGTGTGGAACCCTAGAAATTTAGAGCCAGGCCACTCTCTCTTCTTTTGAAAACACTTCTCTGTATTAAAAAGAGCCTTGGCTTGCTGTTGACCCTGGTAGAGCCTGAGCTCCTGACTTTTAAACACCAAGAATGACCATCATTAACTGGCTGTTATCTTATCTACTGAGACTTAACTGCACTTCTCACCTCTCCTCTCAGTTTTAATTATATTATTTCTGCTTTGTCAGACTGTGTAACCTTTGGATATTACTCTTTCACCCTCATCCCTACCTTTGATGTAGGGATGTATACTTAGATGTATGCTTTTATATTTTTATATCGTCACTATCAGACCTTTTGCCTAAGTTTTCCCAGTTGTCACTTGGTTGCATGAAGCTTGTCTTCTCGGAGAGCTCAGGAAGGGCTAATGGGTGCAAAATTCCTTAAGTTCTTGAATGTGGAAAAATGTTTTCTTATACCCTTGATATTTTAAGGACATGTTGGCTTGATGTAGAATCCTTGGTTCACATTTTTATTATGTTTTTTTTTTTTAAGGCTCTTCCTTTGTAAGCTTTTTGTATGTTGGTTTTGAAAAGCTGAAGGTCAGTCTAATTCTTTTGCTTTTTTAGTTATTTGATCTTTTTTTTTTTGCCTGGGGGTTTAGTCTTGAAGATTTTACCTTCTCTTTAAAATCTAATTTTTTTTTTGGATGTGTGTTGGAAGGAATCATTCTGGGCTAATATTCCCAGGCACCCAGAATCCTTTCTGATGTATAGATTGGGGTCCTTTTCCATTTCTGGTATTTTTTCATGCATCACCTTAGCTCTGTTCCATTGTTTTGTTTTGTTTTTTCTCCTTCAAGGACTGTGATAATGTTTGTATTTTTCTTACTTTTCCTCTCTCACATTACCCCTATTTTCTTTCTCCCCATTTTCATGTCATTTATTTTGTTCTGATATGTATATATTTAATAACATTTTCATTTCATTAGATGTGCCCTGCCCTTTCTTCTTTGAAGCTATGTGGCTATCCTATGCCTCATCAAATGTGTTTTTAACATCCACTGGTGATTCTTGATAGCACCCTGTTCCAATTTGCTAATGCTGCCTGTTATGCAAAATACCAGAAATGGGTTGGCTTTTATAAAGGGGGTTTATTTGGTTACACAGTTACAGTCTTAAGGCCATAAAGTGTCCAAGGTAAGAGGGTACCTTCACTGGAGGATGGCCATTGGTGTCCGGAAAACCTCTGTTAGCTCAGAAGGCACGTGGCTGGTGTCTGCTTGCTCCCAGGTTATATTTCAAAACGGTGTTCTCCAAAATGTTGCTCTTGGGGTGTTTCGTCCTCTCTTAGCTGCAGATCCTCTTCCAAATGTCACTCTCAGTTGCTCTGAGGTCTGTGAACTCCTTTATATGACTCCAGTGATCCAATTAACACACACCCTGAATGGGTGGGGCAACACCTCCATGGAAATTATCCAATCAAACGTTTCACTCAGTTGATAGAGTCACATCTCCATGGAAACACTCAACCAAAGGATTCCAATCCAATCAACACTAATACATCTGCCCCCACAAGATTGCATCAAAGATAATGGCGTTTTGGGGGACATAATACATCCAAACTGGCACACACCCATTATTAGTATGCTATTAGGAAGTGATGAGTTTTTAACCCCCTCATCTTTTCCATTTATTATTTTGCATTCTACTGTAAGGCAGAGCTTTTCCTTATTCTTTTTCCCTTCCTTCCTGGAGTAAGGAGCCAAACTTGAGCCTGCAAAGGAAGGTAAATGTTCTGGTTTGCTAATGCTGCCATTATGCAAAACACCAGAAATGGATTGGCTTTTATAAAGGGGGTTTATTTGGTTACACAGTTACAGTCTTAAGGCCATAAAATGTTCAAGGTAAGGCATCAACAGTCGGGTACTTTCAGTGAAGGATGGCCAATGGCATTGGGAAAACCTCTCTTAGCTGGGAAGGCACGTGGCTGGCGTCTGCTCTGGAGTTCCGGTTACAAAATGGCTTTCTCCCAGGACGTTCCTCTTTAGGCTGCAGCAGCATCTGGGCCTGTGTGGCTTTTTTCAAGTACTCCAGTGATCCAATAATGATCCACGCTGAATGGGTGGAGCCCTACCTCCATGGAAATATTCAACCAAGAGGTCACACCCTAATCAAAGGTGTCACTCACAGTTGGGTGGGTCACATCTCCATAGAAACACTCAATCACAAGGTTCCAACTGAATCAACACCAATACATCTGCCCCCACAAGACTGCATCAAAGATAATGGCATTTTGGGGGACATAATACATTCAAACTGGCACAGTACATTAAGTCCCCCTTGGCTTTTTCTGGCCTGCAGCCACTCAGAGGAAGCTGTGAGCACCGGGAGAAGCCACAGGGCTTTGGAAAGCAGATGTGGTTGGTGAGGGGTTGGTTGGTTCCCAGACTGTCACTGTGGTTGTCTGGGGGCCCTTTCTGGACAGGGTTTTGGTTCTGGCATGCAGAGTTGGTGGAGTCGGACCGCCATTTGTATACTTTGAGAAAGCCTGGGAAAGTCAGACTTTAGGAAAGGCCCCTTTGGGCTGTCTCCTGGAGAAAGGGTTTATGCGTTTGAGAATTTACTTAGGTCAGAACCTAAACTGAATCCAGGTGAAAACCTCCTGGTTCGTGCAAATTAAGACTCTGAAGGAGAGTTTCCGTACGGTGAGGAAGGGACATGAGGGCACGCTGAGGTCCCAGAGACAAATCCCGCAGGTTTCCCTGCCTCGTTCCCCGGACTGATCCACCCTGGGGGGATATGTCAGAGCCGTCTGGCCCTCAGGTTCGGAGTTGTTATCTGACCTCAGTGAGGATTCCCTCGTGAACTGGATGAAGCAGGCTGCTTCTCTGGGCTGGTTCAAATGTTTGCTTTCCTTCCCTTTGCTTCCCTTATAGAATATTGCTGCAATATAACTCCGTATTTTTCATGCATTACATAATTTTCTTCCCTTGTTTGAATGTGTAAGCTTTCTATTTTGCTGGTTGAAAATATGAGTAGACTGAGAGAAGACGAATGGGCCCGTTCAGGGAGCCGGGGAGTAAATTTTCTTTTAAGTGCAAACATCCCCGGGGCGGGGAGCCGAGCTCCAGGAACCGACCGCGGCTGCGAACTCGCCCCTCTGATTGGGCTCAACCACGTGTCCTCCAGCCCTCCTGTCACTCAGGCCCCAGGGGGCGGGGGCCAGGAACACTGTCCAATCCTGGCATGTCGGGGCGGGGCCTGGAGCGCTGCCCAATCAGGGCGCAGGGGCGGGGCTTGGAGAACTGTCCAATCAGGGGCGCGAACGCGTTTCCCGGTCCCCGCGCGGCGCCTGCGCTCTGTCCCCTGCGCCGGCCGCAGAGCCGTCGGGCGGACGCCCCGGGGGAGAGTCTCGGGAGGCGGCGATGGTGAGTGCGCGGGGCCGGGGGTCCCGGGCCTGGGGTGGGAAGCGCGGGAACCGGCTGTGGGCGCGCGAGCCCGGGTCCCCTCCGCGCTCCAGGCCGGGGTCTCGGGCCCCGCTCGGCCTGCAGCCCCCTCCACCCGCAGGGTGGGGCCGGGACCCCCCGCGTCTCCCGAGGCCCTGGGGTGAGCACCGGAGGCTCAGGGGAGGGTCCCCCCTCGGAGAGTGGGGTCCGCGATCGGGAGGGGTCCCAGGGCCCGCGGAGGGTGAGCTCGGCGGGGTGGTGGGTGGGGGTCCCCAGCCCCCTCTCTCCCCGGGGGGAGCCGGTTTCCCCTGAGCCTTCCAGCTGTAGGGGGAGCGGGCTCTCAAATCCGCGAGGTCAGCCCCAGGTCACCGCTTCCCAGCGCTGGCGTTAAGTCCCGAAAATCCCAGCCGCTCCCCGCGGCCTTCAAAGCCACCTTCCCCCCCCAGTCCATTACCATCCCTCTTCCCCGTGCTGCATTGCAAAAGCTGCAGGCGTTGGTTTAACTTTCCACAGAAGGCCCTTTCTTAAAGATTTGCTTTTGCTTGTCACCATTTTACATGAGAGGAAAGCAGAGAATAACTCCTTGACACCCCCTGGTGTAGAATCCTTGGGCCTCTCCTCTCGGTATCTTCCCTGGGCGCACACATCCTGTGGGTCCCTCTTTGGGGGCGTCACTGGTGGACCTGCCCTTTCAGACCACCCCCCCTACCCTTTCCGGGTCCTGATCCCAGAACTGCCGCCGTGGACCCAGGACGCCCAGAGCTGCCTTCTTTCTTGGAGAGTCTAATGACTGTCACCATCCCCGGGGTCGTCTCCCACCAGAGGACAGCCAGGGGTAGGGGTGGGAGTCCCAGGAGAGCTGCTGCAATTTCTGGATACACACTTTATCTGAAAAGCTAACTTCTTGGGGGCACTCTGGAAATCTTTTCTCCAAACCCAGATTTCATTTCTTGGAGACGCACGTTGGTTGTTCCCTCTTCTCCTCTCCCGGATGCTGTCATGGAGGGGGAAAGACAAATGATTCCTGCCTCATGGGTACTTACAGACGATGAAAAGAGAAGAAAAAACTAACCCAGTGAGGGGTTATAACATCCTGCAAAGCAAAATGCACTTCAGACCCAGGGTGGGGCACACTCGGTGTAGGGTGGGAGGGGGGAGGTCCCCTGGGGTGGGGTTACCCCACCCCGTTTTGTCACCTGAAATATTTTATTCAGCTTCAGGTTTCTAGTAAGTATAAAATATATTTAATTAACAGAGCTTGAAAGATAAGATAAAATATTGCCAAAGAGGCAAGAACGAGGTGAATTTCAGGAAAAAATAAAATATTCCAGTCTTACACTCCGTTTGTTTAAAATTATTATTATTTTTTTAACCTTTTTTCTTCCCCAGAGCGTGTGTGTGAGGTTTCTCAGGTCTGTTCTTTTCTTTTGGGTGATAAGAAATGGAATTCCAGCACTTAGCCATGAGCATACTGCTGGGGAAAAGAAGCTCAGGAAATTACAGAAAGTCCTTTAGTTTTGTTTAGTTTTGTTCAGTTCAGTTTAGGGTTTGCAAAACAGCCATGCATAAAATACAGGATTCCCATATACCACTTCACCACCAACACCCTGCATTGGAGTGGAACATTTGTTACAATTGATAATAGCACATTTCAGTAATTGTACTATTAATTAAACTCCATGTTTTAACTTAGGGCTCACTGTGTAATGTTGTTTTATAGATTAAAAAAAGTTTTTTTTTAAATTATGTTACCTTGTATACAATCTAACATTTCCCCTTTTAATCATATTCAGGTACATATTTCAGTGCTATTAATTGTGTTCAGAATGTTGTATTATCATCACCAGCATCTGTTACAAAACATTTCCATCATTCCAAACAGGAACCCTGTATATTTTAAGCCTAAACTCTTCCCCTGGTAATCTGTATTCTAGATTCTGACTCCATGAGTTCGCTTATTCTAATTGTTTCAAATCAGTGAGATCATACAATATTTGCCCTTTTGTGTCTGGCTTATTTCACTCAACACGATGTCTTCATGGTTCATCCAAGTTGTTGCATGTATCAGGACTCCATTCGTTTTTTTTTTTTTGTTTTTTTTTTTTTCCCATTCGTTTTTATGGCTGAATAATATTCCACTGTGGGTATATACCACATCTTATAAATCTATTCATCGGTTAAGGAGCGCTTGGGTTGCTTCCATCTTTGGCAGTTGTGAATAATGCTGCTATGAACGTTGGTGTGCAGATATCTGTTCGAGTCCCTGCTTTCAAATTTTTTCGGTATAAATCTAGTAGTGGGTTTGCCCAGCCATACATGATAGTTCTATACTTAGCTTTCTGCGGTCCCACCAGACTGTCTTCCACAGCCGCTGCACCATTTTACATTGTTGCCAGCAATGAATAAATGTTCCTCTTTCTCCATATTGTCTCCAACACGTGTTATTTTCCATTTTTTAAAATGGTAGCTATTCTAATGGGTGTGAAATGATATCTCATTGTAATCTTGATTTGCATTTCCTGGATGGCTGATGTTGAGCCACTTCATGTGCTTTCTGGCCATTTGCATATCTTCTTTGGAGAGATATCTGTTCAAGTCTTTTGCTCACTTTTTTTTTTTTAATTTTAAATACATTGTGTTTTTATTAGCAAGGGTATCACTCCTGTGATTTTCATTGCAAATGTTTTATTTCTGTCATTGTTCTGCCTGTCCAGGAAAGGATGTCTGTATGCAGCACGGTTCAGAGTCCAGGCCGGCAGACAGCCTTCCCCAGCAGGGATCCCCTTGGTACAGGACTGCGAAACCAATTTTGGGTTACCATGGTAACCAAGGGAGCTTCTAGAAGATTTTCCAAATGAAACATTCATTCAGGGCATCAACAGGCGTGACCTCAGGGGTGGGGGTGGGGGTGGGCAGGAGCATAGGAGGGGACCAAAACTGTACTGTCTCTGACCCCACCAAGTGCACAGTCTGTTGGAGTGTAAGAAACCATTTCCTATGTCCTCTATTTGAAGATGCAGATTTTTATTTTTTACATTTTAAAGTTTCTGAAATCGTATGTGTCAATGGATGAGTTCACTTAACATTATGGGTTCCCCTGACCCAGATATCTATTTGCTTTTTTAATTCAGTTTTATTGAGATATATTCACGTACCACACAATCATCCATGGTGCACAACCAGCTGCCCACAGCACCATCCTATAGCTGTGCATTCATCACCCCAATCCATCCCTGAACATCCTCTCTACACCAGAAAGAATCAGAATCAGAACAAAAAATTAAAAAAGAACACCCAAATCACCCCCCATCCCACTCCACCTTTCACCTAGGTTTTGTCCCCATTTCTCCACTGATCCATCCATACACTGGATAAAGGGAGTGCAATCCACAGGCTCTTCACAATCACACTGCCACCCCTTGTAAGCCACACTGCCATACAATCGTCTTCAAGAGTCAAGGCCACTGGGCTGGAGCCTGGTAGCCTCAGGTATTTACCTCTAGCCACTCCAATATATCAAAACCTAAAAAGTGTTATCTATATATTGTGTAAGAATGTCCACCAGAGTGACCTCTCGGCTCCATTTGGAATCTCTCAGCCACTGAAGCTTTATTTCATTTCATTTTGCATCTCCCTCCCGGTCAAGAAGATATTCTCAATCCTACGATGCCAGGTCCAGACTCATCCCCAGGAACCACATCCTGCGCTGCCAGGGAGATTTACACCCTTGGGTGTCAGGTCCCATGCAGGGGGGAGGGCAGTGAGATCACCTGCCAATTTTGCTCACGTTTTAATTGGATTGTTTATCTTTTTGTTGTGCAGTTGAAGGATTTCTTTATATATTCTGGATAGTAATCCTTTATCGAATATGTGGTTTCCAAATATTTTCTACCATTGTGTAGGTTGTCATTTTACTTTTGTAATAAAGTCCTTTGAGGCACAAAAGTTTTTAATTTTGATGAGATCCCATTTATCTATTTTTATTTTGTTTCTTGGGTTTGAATGTAAAGTCTGAGAAACCATTGCCTAACACAAGGTCCTCAAGTTGCATCCTTACATTTTCTTCTAGGAGTTTGATAGTTCCAGCTCTTATATTAAGGTCTTTGAACCATTTTGAGTTGATTTTTATATATGGTATGAGATAGGGATCCTTTTTTTTTTTTTTCTTGAAAATGGAGATCCAGTTTTCACAGCACCATTTGTTTGAAGAGACCATTCTTTCCCAATTGAGTGGTCTTTGCCACTTGGTTGAAAATCAGTTGGCCATAAATGTGAGGGTTGACTTCTGAGTTCTCAGTTTTATTCCTTTGGTCTATATGTCTGTCCTTGTGCCAGTACCATGCTGTTTTGATTACTGTGGCTTTGTAATAAGTTTTAAGATTGCGAATTGTGAGTCCTACCACTTTGTTCTTTTTCAAGGTGGCTTTAGCTATTCGGGGCCCCTTGCCCTTCCATATAAATTTGATGATTGGCTTTTCCATCTGCAAAGAAGGTTGTTGGACTTTTGATTGGGGTTGCACTGAATCTATAAATTGCTTTGGCTAACATTGACATCTTAATGATACTTATTCTACCAATCCATGAACATGGAATGATCTTCCATTTTTTTAATGTCTTTGATTTCTTATAGCAATGTTTTGTAGTTTTCTTTGTAGAAGTCATTTATATTGGTTAGATTTATTCCTATTTGATTCTTTTAGTTGCTACTGTGAATAGATTTTTTTCTTGATTTCTTCTTCCAGTGTTCATTGCTCATGTATAGAAACAACTGATTTTTGGGTGTTGATCTTGTACCCCACTGCTTTGCTGAATTCATTTATTAGTTCTCGGAGCTTTGTTATAGCATTTTCTAGAATTTCTGATCATGTCATTCTGCAAATAGGGAGTTTTACTTCTTCCTTTCCAATTTGGTTGCCTTTTATTTCTTTTTCTTGCCTAATTGCTCCGGCTAGAACTTCCAGTACAATGTTGACTAAAAGTTGTGACAGTGGGCATCCTTGTCTTGCTCCTGATCTTAGAGGGAAAGCTTTCTTTTGGTCTTTCACCATTAAGTAGGATGTTAGCTGTGGGCTTTTCTTATGTGCCTTTATCATGTTGATGCAGTTTCTTTCTATACCTAGTGTTCTAAGTATTTTTATCAGGAAGAGGTGCTGGATTTTGTCATATGCTTTTTCTGCATCAAGATGATCATGTGTTTTCTTCATTCTGTTAATGTGGTGTATTACATTAATTTATTTTCTTATGTTGAACCACCGTTGCTTGCTTATCAGGGATAAATCCCACTTGATCATAGTGTATATTTTTAATATGCTGTTGGATTTGGTGTGCTCGTATTTTGTTGAGGTTTTTGGCATCTGTATTCGTAAGAGATACTGGTCTGCAGGTTTCTTTTCTTGTGGTATCTTTATCCGGCTTTGGTGTGAGGGTGATGTTGGCTTTGTAGAATGAGTTAGGGAGTGTTCTCTGCTCTTTGATTTGTTTGGAAGAGTTTGAACAGAATTGGAGTAAAGTCTTCTTGGAATATTTGGTAGTATTCCCCTGTGAAGCCTTCTGGTCCTGGGCTTTCTTTTTTGGGAGGTTTTTGATTACTGATTGAATCTCTTTATTAGTGACTGGTTTGTTGAGATCTTCTGTTTCTTCTGGAGTCAATGTGTAGGAAGCTGGGGTGTTTCTAAGAATTTTCCCATTTCATCTAGGTTATCTAATTTATTGAAAGTCCCTCTTTTTTTATGCCTACAGAAAAAGGAATACAATTCCACCAAAAAATATCATGGTGCATAAATAGTTGAATTACAGAAATTCACTAAAATACCCATTCCTCTTGATTGCAGGGTGGGGGTTTTGTGTCCATGGATAACTCTCTTTAGTTTTCTGTTCTCTGGACTTTGGATTTTAATTTACTATGAGATGAGACTTGCTACATCTAGATATGTTCAAATGATTGTTGCCAAGAAGCAATGATTAAGCAACCCCTTTATTTTCGGAAAGGAATAGATACTTATGTGTTTTCTTGTTGACCTATAAAACATGCCTTGCAATTTTCTTTTCCTCCCTTTTGCATATATACTGGGTTTGAATGATTTTGCAAGATTCTCCAAACCCTGGGTTTGTCTCATTAAATATCAGTCATGCCCAGACCTTGTGAATAACCTTGACTGAGCTGCAGAGGCCTGAGGCCTTAACTCCAGGCTGAGGCCAATCTTGAGGGAGGTCAGTGAAGGCCCGGGAGGTTTGTTCTGTGGAGCCCATTCCCCCTGCCCAGAAGGAGCCTTCATCCTGAGAGGAACTGCAGAGCGCAGGACAGCTGGAGATTGTCAAGGACAAGATTGAGCCAGACACTGTTAAGACAGGCCAGAATGACTTTATTCAAGGGCTCCTGCAGGTAAAAGAGAGCTAGAACTCAACTCCTCTGAGACAAAGGACAGCAGGTGTTTTAAAGGCTGGGGTGAGCTGGTGGAGAAGTATTGAGGATGTTACGGAGGTTGATCATGGTGATAGGTGAGGGATTTACTGAGTTGCATTAGAGCCAGTAGATTCAGAATGTTTTCTTTTGCTGTGATTAGACCACCTGGATCTTGTAGGGACACAGGGAAGAGAGGGAGATAAGGGACTCCCTGGTTAGACACCTGTTAGTGTAAGGGCCAGGTGAGAAAGAGGTCAGGGGCCTGGAGTCAGGGATAAAGATTAGTCAAGCTAAGACAATGTCGAGGCTCTTTTCTTGGTCAAGAGCCACCTGCAGATGGTGTTTCCGGGAGTATCAGTCCGAGTTCTCCAGAGAAACAGAGATATATACCTGGTAAGTCTGAAATCCATAGGGCAGGCTGGCAGACCAGAAACTCAGGCAGCCTTTCTGCTTCTCCAGGAATCCTCAGTTTTTGCACTCGAGGCCTTTAACTAATTGCATGAGAGAGGCCCACCCATATTATGAAGAGTAATCTCGTTAGCGTCAACTGTTTTCGCGTTAACTACATTAACAAAATACCTTCACAGCAACACCTAGATTAGTGTTTGATTAAAGAGCTGGGTACATTTGCCTAGCCAAGGTGACAAATAAGGCTAGCCATCTGTTTCAGTTTGCTAAAGCTGCCAAAATTCAGTATACCAGAAATGGATTGGCTTTTACAACGGGAATTGAAGTTTCATTTTACAGTTCTAAGGCCAAGAAAATGTCTAAATTAAGGCATCAAGAGGAAGATACCTTCTCTGATGAAAAGCTGCTGGCATCCTTTCGGATTGCTGGTTCCCGTCAGATAGCAAGGCACACGGCTGGCATCTGCTGGTCCGTTGCTCCCAGGTATCATCACTTTCTGATTCCAGTGGCTTTCTCTGTGAGTGTCTGTGAGTCCTCTCTTAGCATCTCCGGGGCATTTCTCTCTCAGCTCTCTACAAATGTCTCTGCCTTTTATCCTCGTAAAGGACTCCAGTAAAGGATTAAGATCTACCTTGAATGGGCTGGATCACATCTCAGTTGAAACAACCTAATCAAAGGGTCCCTTCAACAAAAGGTCTGCACCCACAAGAGTGGATTAAAAAAAATGGCCTTTTTTTTTGTGGTACATAACAGCTCCAAACCAGCACACCATCACAGGGGGTGATTCTCTTTCTGAGGTGGGTGTTGTGGTTTTCTAGGGTTGTGTCCAGACAGTAGGCTTGGGTTTTGTTTTGTTTTTTTTCCTTCAGTTATAGGTTACAGTTCCACCATTTCAGTTCTTTCCTTATAGCTATTTTAATACCCTAACAACTAAGAAAAAGAAAATTACACAGAGATTCAGTATTCATAATCCTTCATTAAATTCCATCTTGTCTGTTGCTACCCCTTCCTCTAGTTTAATCACTTTCCTGATCTTCAGGGATGTCTTGGTTTTTGCCTCTACTGTGTTAGTGTGTGACTTAGTAAAAGACTTCCTTGGGGTCTGTCTCCTGGAGAAAGGGTTTATGAATTTCAGAGTTTATTTGGGTTAGAGCCTAAACTGAATCCAGTTGGGGCTTTCCCCTCTAGTGAGAATTCAATCCTGGAGGAGGGTGGGGAGCTCCCCGAGTTAGATCCTGGGGCTGCTCAGGTCCCCTCCCTTCCATCCCCAGGAAACTGACCCACCACAGGGGTAGCATCTCAGGGGTGAGAGTCTGAACCCCAAGCTTGGGAATGTGTTTAACCTTTTGAGGGTGGGTTTACCTTGTGAGCTGTGGGTGAAGCTGTCCCTTTTATCCGAGCTGAGTCAAATGTTTGCCTTTCTTCCCTTTTGATTCCTTTATCTAATATTGCTGCTGTGTAACTGTAGTTTCCCTGAGCATTTGGTAATTTTATTGTCTTGTTTGAGTGTGGAAGATTTTTATTTCCTTGGGTGAAAATCCAGGACGTTTGAGCTATAAAATGGGAAGATGAGAATTCTGGAACCAAACTGAATTTTTGTTCCTTTTTGGTGAGTGAACTTCAAGATAAAAGAAATGGTATATTTAAGTTCTCAGGTCCATTTTTCATTTTCTAGATCAGATTTTGGTATGTGAATGTCCGCAGAGAACATTGATATTTAAAAGGCTGTCCTATTGCAGTTGAATTCCTATTTTAACTGATGGGGGAAAATTACTAAAACCTTATATAAATCCTTGAAAATCCTAATATATTTAACAAATTAGACCCAAACCCCTAATGCATTAAATATGCTACTCATTCCTGAGAATAGTCTCCAGTATGAGATAGACAGGAAGTATAAACTGTGATGCCACTTGTCAGTTTAGTTACAGAGATTTTGAAAAAAATCTTTTTTATGAGTTGCATTTTCATAAATGTTCATGTTTAAAGGAGTAACTCTTAGAATAGTTTAGGCAACCATTTCTAATTTAAAATTGGATTAAATATTCAATTAAAAATGTAAATGTTAGTTAACTAAAATAAAAACTACTAAAATGTAAAATATATTGTATATAAATTTCTCTGTTAAATAACTAGTTGATGCAAAGGTTAGAAAATATCGAGAAGACAAGAAAGTCTAACTGAAGAAGATCCACTGCTAGCACATCTTGGTCCACTCCTGTGCTCTTGCTTCAGCCACCCCCAGCCATGGTATCGTCTAAGAGTTCTGTGGTTTTAGTTCTTGTATTTAGGTTGCTGACCCATTTTGAATACTTTTTTGCATGTGTAAAGTGAAAGGTAGGGATCCAAATTCATTCTTTTGCATGTGGATTTCTATATGTCCCAGCACCATTTGTTGAAGAAACTATTCTTTCCCCATTGAATGGATTTGCCATCCATTCATAGATGTGTGGATTTATCTGTGGACTCTCAATTCTATTCCATTGATTTCTGTATCTGTCTTTGTGCTAGTGCCATGCTGTTTTAATTACTGTAGGCTTGTAGTAAGTTTTGAAATCAGGAAATGTAAATCCTCCAGCTTTGTTCTTCTATTTCAAGATTGTTTTGGGTATTCAGAGCTCTTTGCAATTCCACATGAATTTGAGGATCAGCTTTTCTATTTCTGGAAAAAAAGGCTTCTGAAATTTTTATAGGGGTTGAATTGAATTGGAAGATTGCTTTAGGCAGCATTCATATCTTAACACTATTATTAAGTCTTCCAATCCATGAATACTGGATGTCTTTCCATTTATTTAGGTCTTTAATTTCTTTCAGAAACTGTAAAAGTCTTGACAGTGAAAGTCTTTCACCTCCTTGGTTACATTTATTCCTAGGTATTTTATTCTTTTAGATGCCATTGTAAGTGGAATTGTTTCGATTTCCTTTTCAGATTATTCATTACTGGTCTATAGAAACCCAGCTGACTTCTGTGGTTTATCCTGAATCCTACAACTTTACTGAATTTGTTTGTTAATCCTGGTAGCTTTCTTGTAGATTCTTTGGGGCTTTTTATATATAGGATCATGTAATCTCTGAATAGGGATAATTTTACTTCTTCCTTTCCAATTTGGATGCCTTTCCTTTTTCTTGCACAGTGTTTAATAACAGTGGTGACAGCGGGCATCCTTGTCTTTTTGATGTTCTTAGGGGGAAAGCTTTCAGTCTTTCACTATTGAGTGTATGATATTTGCTGTGGGTTTGTCATTTATGCCCTTTATCATGTTGAGAAATTTCTATTTCTGTTTTTTTTTTTCACAATGAAAGATTCTGGCTTTTCTCAAACACCTTTTCAGCATCAGTTGAAATGATCATGTTTTTCCCCTCTTCATTCTATGAAAATGGTTATTACATTGTTTGGTTTTCTTTTATTGAACCATCATTGCATTCCTGGGATAAATCCCACTTGGTTGTACTGTATAATCCTTTTAATATACTGTTTGATTTGACTTGCCAGTATTTTATTGAGGACTTTTATATCTCTATTTGTAAGGGATATTAGTCTATAATTTTCTTGTACTGTCTTGATCTGGCTTTGGTTGCAGGGTAATGCTGTTCTCATCCTTGGAACTTTTATTTTGGGGAGGCATTTGAGAAAGATTGGTGTTAAATCTTCTATAATTATTTGGTAGACTTCAGTCAAGAAGCCATCTGGTCTTGGACTTGTCTTTTTTGGGAGGTTTTTTATTACTGATTCAATCTCTTTATGTTTGTTTTAGGTCTGTAAAGATTCTCTTTTTTTGTGTGTGTGAAAGATTAGCTGATTTGTATGTTTCTAGGAATTTGTCCATTTCATCTAGGTTTTCTTATTTGTTGGCATCTAATTATTCATTGTACTCTTATAATTCTTTTTATTTCTGTAAGGTCTGTATTATTGTCCCCACTTTCATTCTTGGTTTTAGTTGTGCCCTCTTTTTTCTCTTTCTTTGTGAGTCTGCCTAAAGGTGTGTCTTTTATTGATCTAGTAAAAAAACCCAAACTTTTAATTTTTTTATATTCTTTGTTGGTTTTATAGTCTATTTCATTTATCTCTGTGCTGATCTTTACTATTTTCTTCCTTCTTCTAGCTTTGGGTTTACTTTGTTCTTCCTTTTCTAGTTCCTCAAAATGAAGTTAGACTATAACCTTAAATGTAGGCCTTTGTAGCTATGAATTTCCCTCTAGCACTGCCTTTACTACATCCCATAGTTTTGTTAAGTGGTGTTTTTGTTTTTATTTATCTCAAGATATTTCCTTGTTACCCTTGTGATTTCCTCTTTGTCTCATTGGTTGTTTAATAATGTGTTAATTTCCACATTTTATAAATTTTCCACTTTTCCTTTATTGATTTCTAGCTTTATTCCATCGTGGTCAGAGAAGATATGTTGCATGATTTCAATATTTTAAATTTATTAAGATTTGATATGTGCCCTAACATATCTGTACACTTGAGGAGAAGGTGTTCTGCTGTTGGGTGGAGTGTTCAACATTATGTCCAAATGATTTAATTGATTAATAGTGTTGTTCAAGTCCTCTGTTTCCTTCTTGATCTTCTGTTTAGATGTTCTTTCAGTTATTAAAAATTGGTGAATTGAAATTTCCAATTATTGAAGAACTATTTCTCCCTTCAGTTCTGTCAACTTTTGCTTCATACATATTGGGGCTTTATTGTTAGGTGCATATATATTTATAAGTGGTTTATCTTCCTGCTGGATTGAATCTTTATGAATGTATAATATCCTTCTTTGTCTCCTGTAATCTTTTTTGACTTAGTCTATTTTGTCTGTCAATAATATAGCCACTGCAGCTCTCTGTTCCTGTTTGCATGGAATATCTTTTTCCATCCTTTTACTTTCACTCTCCTTGTATATTTTTATCTAAATTGAGTCTCTTGTAGATGGTATTTAGATGCATCATGCTTTTTCATCCAATCTGAATTTTCATCTAATCTGCCTTTTAAAAGGAGAGTATATCCATTGACATTTAAGGTAATAACCAAGAAGGAAGGATTTACTTCTGCCATTTAGCTATTTGTTTTCTGTATGTCCTGTATGTTTTTTGTTCCTCAGTTACTTCATTATTGCTTTTGTTGCTGTTGTTGCTTTCCCATAGTTTACTGTTTTGATTTCCTCCTCCTTTCCTTTTCTCCATAGTTTTTAGTTATTTTCTTACTGGTTACCTTTATAATTATAATTAACATCTTAAACAACCTGTTTTGACTAGTACCAATCTAATTCAGTAGTACTCAAGTCTGTATTCCTATGTACGTCCATCCCTCCCTTTTATATCATTATTGTCTCAGATTACATCTTTATGCATTTTATGCCCATTAATGTAGATCGAAAATGTTATTTTACACATTTGATTGTTAAGTCATATGGGGGGGGGAAGCGGCTACAAACAAAAAGTACAATAACACAGGGTTTTATATTTACCTATGTAGTTACCTTTTCCAACATTTCTATTTATGGTTTGAGTTACTCTCTAGTGTCCTTTGATTTCAGTCTGGAACACTCCGTTTAGCTTGTCTTGTAGGACTAGTGTTCTCGTGATGAACTCTTTCAACTTCTGTTTGTCTGCAAATGTCTTAATTTCTCCTCATTTTTGAAGGATAATTTTGCTGGATGTGGAATTCTTGGTTGATAGTTTTTTGTGTGTGTGTTTTTGTTTTGTTTTGTTTTTTGATGAGAAAACTGCTGTTAGTCTTATTGGAGATTCCTTGTATGTGACAAGTCACTTCTCTCACTTTCAAAATCCTCTCTGTCTTTGGATTTTGGCAGTTTCACTATAGTGTGTTTGTTGAGCTTCCTGGATGTGTATAATCGTATCTTTTTTCTTTTAGGGAACAAATTTATTTTAATTTTTCTGAAAATATCAGGAACTTTGAAAAAAACACTGAACATTTGGCCGTACCAAAAGTAAAATACAAGTTAACATTTGAAAATCATGATTAACCTTTGCAAAACATGTTTTAAAATATACTAAGTTTAACACTCTTTCCTCTCTAAAGCAAAACAAGTTAACTAAATCACAAAACTGGAGTTTTTTCTTAACTCAATTGGTTTTTTAGTTTAAAAAATTATAAGGAAAATTAAAAGCACTCAATTACCACTGTGAAATCTTATTTATAAAATAACATGCTCAAATGTCAGTGAAAATAAACAGTTTATAAACCTAAAAACAAATCTTTCAATGAATGAATTCAGATTCCAACAGAACTGTATAGCTGGGGGAGAACAGCTTGTGTCACATCCAGGTTTTACCAAATACCAATAAATACAAAAGGAATTGAAAACAACCTATAATATTAGACTATTTCTATAGAGAGCAGCTTTCAAACAGTAAAAGGACCCAGCTCCATTGTTAAATATTCTGTAGGCATATGGCCAATTTTATTCCAAGTCTCTGTCTTGCACAATCAAAGTAAATACCAGAATCCCTTTGTCTTGCACTATCAAAATAAAAGTATCTTTGTTGTAGAGCAAGTCTGCTGAAAAAAGCACCAAAATCTTACCCTTCCTGTTTCTCCAAATGATACTAATAGTGCTCTTGTAATTCTTTCAGAATGACTTCAACACCATTAAGAATTAGCATTCTAAATATTAAAAGATGTATTAAGGAAGTTCTAGCCTAAGGAGCCCTCATCTGCATTAGCAAGGTCCTATTTTCTTGGCTCCCACCCCCACCCCAAATCCTTCTAGTCTGGCTTTCAAAGCAGGGCCACTAAGAGGATAAAAATATATTCTCATGTCACTGGGAATTTAACAGCCATTTAACATAGCCATTTGTGGAGGAAGGCTTCACGTTTCCAGTGCTTGCTAGCACTTTAAAATTTAATAAATCCATCTCCAAAAGCTAATTTCATAGCCTCTGAATATTCTCCATCTGGACAGTTATTTTGCAGCCCTCTTTGGTATCTGTTTCTTACAGCCTTTATCTTTTTACTCTGGAGGAACCCTTAAAATAACTTTCAAATTTAGGGGACCCACATGGTACATTACTGTGAGCACCAAGTTGTAGATACAAGAATACTCGTTTCACAGAAATTCAGAAATTATCAGACTAAAGCTCACCGAGTTATTCCTTTTCTCTCAAAGACAAATTCTCAGGCTGAGTAAAAAGCTTAGAAAAACAGCTCCTCACCCAGTCATACACTAGTGTTGCCAAAAAGAAAGGGAAGTACTGTTTAATTTGGTTTTGTTGTTTTTTTCAGGTGACTTTTAGTAAGGCTTGAGAATTGTTGGTATCCTTCTTCATTCTCAAGTCAGGTTGGCCGTGCAGACATTTCAAGAGCTCCCTTGACAATGTGGTTTTTCAAAAGTCCTTTCAGATCTCAGAATCCTGTCACTTTAAAACTGGCCTACTATTTTAAGTACTCTAGTAATTCACCTTTTAGCTCAATCACCCTGTTCAAAACTCTTCTTCTCATCAGCCATCAGATGTATGATGTGGTATGTAGTGGAAGATTTATGTGCTCTGTCCACGTTTTAGTTGTTTTTGTTGTTTTAATATTCTGGCATGAACAGGTCTTTAACAAAGGTAACTATTTTTGTAGCACTGTTGGGAACATCATCTCTGTTATGAATAGCAGCAGCTCTCTGTGAAGAAAGCAGTATGCTATAACATCGACATTAGGATTTTCTTTTTTCATGAGGCAATACTTGTCATGGAGCCAACCACTGCACCAACAGTAAACATGACAGACCTTTGGTTTCCAGATATGAGGACACTACATTAAATATATATTGTCATTTGTTTCTGGCAGCTCTGTGCAGCAGAAAAAGTTTCCCTGAATGTCACCATCATTTACAAATCTTACAAATGCAATAGCAGGATAAATATTGGTGAAATCTGTTGACTCATCAACCCAGATAGTGAAGCTGTTCCTTTTTAATTACACCAAACCTCTTGTGACTTATCATCAGTAAGTCAATTTATTGAATTGAGAATAAAGTCTTTTCACTTTCTTATACAGCATCTTGCCCTGACATTTTAATGTTGACATTAGTAGATTCTCACCAACTATGTATGTAAATTTTTCTTTTCCAGGGTAAGTTCTGCAACTAAGTAACCTGCTTCCTAAACCTTTTCAATGACTGTAACTTTTTAAACAAAACTTTATTGTTTTGACATCCCAATAACCATTTAAAATATTCAACATCTTTACTTGTCAAATGCCTGTGATTTATAGTTACAACTATTAGATATGTGAGTATATGCCACAGACGATGCACAATGGAATAGGACAGCTTGAAGTACACCAAAAAAACCTTGGATAAGTAGTTTTCGTTGTGAAGACAAATTTTGTGTGCTCTGTTACACTAGTATCCTGTAGTAACTCAGAACACTGTAATTCTTCATCACTAAGCTCATCAGAAATGTCTGTAGATCTGAGCCTAGAATGGTCCTCTTCTGTTGTACACCTGCCTTCAAATAGTGCAGCAGCATTGAGCCATTAGTTGTTTTTAACAAGCAAATGTTAATAAAATATAAAACGGGCATAACTAAGGAAATCCACAAAAAAATACAAAAAACTTCACAAAACAATTCATTTCTAACCTGTACAATCCATGTTTTTTAAAGATTTACAACAAAATGGTAGGGACATCTGAGTTGTGGCATGTAAAAATTCCTTCCCTGGAATGAAAATTTCCCTCTAATTTCCTATTACATAGTGCTTGCTCACTCCCAAAAGTCAGTGGGCAGTGTATGAGGAGGGCTGGAGAAGGTAATCATGAGGGAGAAATCAACATTAGTCTCCCATCCTCCTACCCTCCGTCTAACAACAGTGTTCACCAATAATAAACCCCACCAAATGCATATGGGCCTACCACACACTGCCACAAAGGGCTGAAAGATTGCTAACAAAATTAACAGAGTTGCTCAATCATTGTTCACTATTTATAAGCGCAGCACACAAAGTTCAAAAATATTTTCAGTCATAATTTTACATAGAACCCCAGTTGTGAAACTCACCTCCAACACCAGCTTTTTTTAAAATCCCCTATGAGAGGTCATTTTCATTTGACTTGAATTCTTCTGTGACTTGACTTGCAAGTTCAGGCTTAGTTCCCCCCTCATTCACTAACTGTGTTTCAGATTTTGGTTCTGTCTGTCCCACCTCTTCACTATTCTCTGGTACCACCTGCTGGTTATTTTTTCCTTCTGCTGCATCACTTTGATTTGATTTGTCACCAGATTCCAATTTAGCTTCTTTCCTATTTCCTGCTTGCACTGTCGGCTTTGGGTTAAGCTGTGACAGGTCCTTGGCACTCTTTACCACTTCCTGGAGATTGTATTTTCTGAACAACATGTAATCTTTCACAACACTCAGGCAACAGACAGCTTCGATGATTTCTACTACCACTGTGTACTGTGGGTTGGTAAGATCCACTTTGTTTTCCGAATTGAGGCTGCCAACTATTCCTGCCAATTCTTTGATAACTTCTTCTCTACTCATGTGACTGTTATTTCGAGATTTATATGCTATCTGAAATGTCCCTTTATTTGGAGCTTTAAACCAGGGTTCCAAAAATATTTCTGCATATTTTTTCATATCCTCTAAGAAAGCCTTGCATGTGCCAGAGATGGGTAACATTCGTAGAATAACCCGAGTCGTCGTCTTCTTGGTTTTGTACATATCCTGGAGAATATGATGCACCAGTTTCTCAGGTTCTATTCCAAGTGTCCTGATGAAGACTACATTATTCGCTCCACTCTCCACTTGCGCTCGTTCATGTTGCAGGTAGTAAGGATGCCCTGTAGCCCAGGCTCCGACTGTCGGGGACCCCCGGCGTCGCAGCGCCGAGTCCGCTTGGCCTGAGCACACTGCGCCTTCCCTTTGCGCTTCCCACCGCTAGGCTGAAGAGGCTGTTGGGCAGGAGTCGCCATGATGCGTACGAGCTGAAGCGAACAAGAAAAGCGTTTCTCCTCGCCCTTCCCAGCGTTCTCACTTCTGCTGGCGCTGGCTGGTTACGTCAGATGAGCCTATAATTGTATCTTCAATCACATTTAGGAAGTTTTCAGCCCTTATTTCTTCAAGTGATGTTTCTGCCCCTTTCTCTTGTCCTTCTGGGACTCCACTGATGTACAGGTTGTACACCTGCTGGTACCCCATGGGTCCCTCGGCTGTGTTCATTTTTCTTCTTTCTTTTTCCCTTCTGCTCCTCCCATTGAATAATTTCAATGTTCTTGTCTTCCAATTTCATTGGTTCTTTCTTCTGCCTCTTAAAATACATTGTTGAATCCCTCTAGTGAGTTTTCATTTCAGTTACTGTACTTTGCAGCTGAAACTTTGCTTGGTTCCTTCAATTATAAAAACTCCTATTTATTTTGTTCAGACAGTGTCTTCCTGGTTTCCTTTAGTTCCTTGTGGTTTCCTTTTACTCCTTGGACATATTTAAGACACTTTATTTTTTTAAATTCAGTTTTATTGAGATATATTCATATACCAAACAATCATCTATGGTGTACAATCAACCATTCACAGTACCATCTTATAGTTGTGCATTCATCACCCCAATCTATTTTTGAACATTTTTATTCTACCAGAAAGAATCTGAATCAGAATAAAAAATAAAAATAAAAAAAAGAACACCCAAATCACCCCCCCTTCCCACCCTATTTTTCATTTAGTTTTTGTCCCCATTTTTCTACTCATCCATCCATACGCTGGATGAAGGGAGTTTGATCCACAGGGTTTTCACAATCACACTGTCACCCCTTGTAAGCTACATTGTTATACAATCATCTTCAGGAGTGAAGGCTACTGGGTTGGAGTTTGGTAGTTTCAGGTATTTACTTCTAGCTATTCCAATATATTAAAACCTAAAAAGGGTTATCTATATAGTGTGTAAGAATGTCCCCTAGAATGACCTCTCGACTCCATTTGAAATCTCTCAGCCGCTGAAGCTTTATTTCATTTCATTTCACATCCCCCTTTTGGTCAAGAAGATGTTCTCAATTCCACGATGCTGGGTCTGGATTCATCTCCGGGAGTCATATCCTGCGTTGCCAGGGAGATTAACACCCCTGGGAGTCAGGTCCCACATAGGGGGGAGGGCAGCGAGATCACCCACCAAAGTGGCTTAGTTAGAGAGAGGGCCACATCTGAGCAACAAAGAGGCACTCAGAGGGAGACTCTGAGGCACAATTATAAGCAGGGTTAGCCTCTCCTTGCAGCAACAAGCTTCATAGGGGCCAGCCCCAAGACAGAGGGCTCAGCACGTCAAGCCGTCAGTTCCCGGTGTTTGTGAGAACATCAGCAACAATCCAGGTGAGGAAGCCCAACACCTCTGCATCCTCCCCCAGCTCTTTGGGGGGGGGGGCCCAAAGATATATTTTTATTCTTCACCCAAATTACTTTAGGATGAAGACAAATCTTTAAGTCTAATACTTCTAATGTATGTGCTTTCTCAGGGATGGTTTCTGACAGATTGTTTTTTCCCGTGAATGGGCCATACTTTCCTGTTTCTTCATGTATTTTGTAATTTTTTATTTAGAACTGGGCATTTTGAATATTGTGTTGTTATATCTCTGGAAATCTAGTTCTCTCACTTGTCTGGGATTGAGAGGTTTTGTTTTTGTTTTTTCTTGTTGAGGGCTGGGGCCATCAATTTGTGATTTTTCTGAACTGTTTTTGCTCCCAAGTGTTAAATGTTGAATGGAAAGAGAAAAAGGAAAGAAAAAAGAAGTGCAGTTTCTAAGTCTCTGATGCTGTTGTCTGGGGTGGAGTGAAACAATGGCCACCCTCCTTTCCAGCCCCCCCAGCAATCCGAAGTAGCTGATCGAAAGCAGTGATCAGCAGTCAGACCACGTACCCCGATTTTGGCAGACTAGGTCCTTATACCCCACCCTGGCACCACAACCTGCACCAGGAGCCTGGTTTGCAGCCCTCGCTGCTGCCTGCCACCCCATTGGGTGATGGGGCTGGTAGGTGAATGGTGTTGGTAAGTGCAGACAGAAGGTAAAATTCATCAAGACTTAACCCCAGTTTACCAGCCTTTTTATCTAGCTCTTCCCTGGATGCTGCCGTATTCCACTAGACTCCAGAGTTCCAAAATAGTTGATCCAGACAGTTCTTGCAGGTTCAGTAGTTTATTTGGTGGAGAGACTAATTCCTCGAACTTCCTACCTCATCTTCACACAGTCCTCAATGGTTTAATTTCTTATTGTGATAATAAAAAAAAATTATATATTATCATGTGACAAAGCAGTACATAAAATATTTTAGGGTGAATTTTAATAATTACAAAAGAAAACATACTTGGATAACCATCCAGATTAATCAATGGGTCTTGGGCAATACCTAGAGATTCCTGATGTGCTGTACCCTGGACTCATCTCCATTTTGCCCCATGGATGCCCACTATCCTGGTTCTTTTGTTATTCTTCACATCTTTACCATCTGTTTTTCATTAAGCAGGTGTTCTATTTAATTTTGCCTCTGAACTTGACAATAAATTTTTATAAGTGGAATTACCCTGAAAAGGGTTTTCTGTGGTTTCTTTGCCTCCATATGTTTCACACCTGCTGGTGTCTGAGGCTGTAGGCCATCCAAGCATAGTGTTTAGATTTTTTTCAAGTTTAATTTTTTGCTCTTGTGAAAAATACTACTTCTCCTTTTCTTGTTCCAGTCTCCATGTGCAAGTGCACAAAAATTCTCCATACGCTGGATATCATTGCCAAATTCAGATTTACTAGGAAATGGCAAATGGAGAGTATCAATATACCCTTCCACGTTCAAAATGAATATCAGCACTTGGGGCTATCATAACTAGTTTTTGCCCTTCTAATTGACATGAAACAGGGTCTACTTGAGATTTTATTTTGCTCTTTGCTCATTACCAGTGAGGCTGACCTTTTGTTATGTAGTTTTTATCAGTGTTTCCTCCTCTATGAGTTTTTGGAAGAATTTGAGTAGGACTGGTGTTAATTCTTCTTGGGATGATGGAAAAAGCCTCCTTTGAAGCCAGAAGTCCTTACTGATGCAAAGTCCTTACTAATCTATTTTTTCTTCTTGAGTCAGTGTGATTGTTTCTGTGTTTCAAGGAATTTGTCCATTTCATCTAGGTTATCTAATTTGTTGGTGTCCAGTTGTTCATAGTATCCTCTTGTGGTCTTCTGTTTCAGTGGGGTTGTTAGTAATGTCCCATTTTCATTTCTGATTGTAGTTATTTGTGTCTTCTCTCTTTTTTTCCTTCATCATTCTAGCTAAGGGTTTTTCATTTTTAATGATATTTTCAAAGAACCAACTTTTGGTTTTGTTTCTCTTTTTAAAAAATACTCTATTTTAAGTTGTGTTCTTGACTGCAGCAGTCTGGAGGGGGGTTTCCATCTCCCTGAGCTGGGCAGGGGGGGGGATGAAGTGGGCTGTCTTGGTTAAAATACCAAACACTCTCTTTTCTAACAAAACTTTCATAGCTTTTCTTGAATAGATGCCTCTTCCCTTGCAGTTTCTCCTTAGAACCATTTCCAGAGGCTCTGAATGATTGTTTTTAAATAAGTTTCACCAGTTTCACTGGAGAAATTGTCGACAGAACTCCCCACACTGTTAGGCTGCTGTGCTAGTTTTTTGAAATTATTTTTCTAACTTGCTTTTTGCTTTCATATAGAAGGATAATGAAATTTTCAATTTTTTTTTAAATTTAGAATCTTGCCAAAGATCTTATTCTAAGATTATCTTTCTGTTCTCTTGGACTCCTATTTGAACAACTCTTTGAGCTATTTATAAAGACAAGATTTTCTTTACTTACATTCCTTTCGTATTTGCTCATTTCTTAGTGGCCCTGGATTCAATCTCTAGTGTTTGGTGAGTAGCAGTGAGGTCATGGGCTCCTTTGTGTTGTTACTAGTGGTTTTTTTTTTGAGAAAAAATGAACATTACCTATTTCTGTGTTCCTTTTTGAATAATCTCTTTTCAGTATGTCCTGTATCAGGCTATGCACATTACCATGTATTCCCAAATGCTAAGTGTTTGCTCATGTTTTGTTCTTGGGTATGATTAAATGGTGTTCTACAACTCTTCAGATGACTACAAGTAAAATATATTAATTGATTTTAGAGTTTCTGTAGTAAAGTATACCATATATATTGAAAAATGCATGACATGTATAGTTTATGGAAATATTAAAACATAAACACCTGTGAAATGGAATTCATTCCTAGCTATAGAACAAGGTTTCACGCCCGCCATCCCACTTTAATGAATCCCAGTGGTAGGCCTCCTTACTCCCTACATGTAGTAACCATTGTCTGAGTTATCTGAATTTCCTTGCTCTTCTTTATAGTTTTATCACCTGTGGATGCATCCCAAAATAAATATATTTTGATTTTGCATGCTTCATATCAAATGTTAATGTTAATACATAATACTGTATGTTCTATTTTATGTCCAGTTTCCTTTCTTCAAAGTTATTTCAGACTATTCCAGGGGGTAGTAATTCACTTTTATTCCTCTCCTGTATTTGCTTTTAGTAACATGATTATTCATTGATTCTGCTAGTGGCTATTTGGGTGTTTTCTAATGTTTACCTTTAGGTCCTCTGGGTTTTTCCATGCGTATTCACTCATAAGTCTTATCCTCACCTCCATCTCAGTATACCCCATGGTGAACTACTCATTCTCTCCCCAAGACCTGAGTCCATGTGACCATCTAAATCTCGTTGATGGAAGTTCCAGCATTCTAGTTTGTGTGAAAATCTCAGTTGTCCTTGACTCCTCATGTTCTGTTTTGTTCCATATTCAGTTCATCAGGAAATTTTATACGTCTTCAAATGATAACAAGAATACTAACCCTGCATAGTAGTCTACTGCAACTTCCTAGGCTGGCCTACCTTCTTCTCTCCTGGGTAGGGCTTTGAGTTCCTAAGACATCCCTTGGCTTCCACATTTGCCCCCTATAGCCTATTCTCAGTATAACCCATGGATCTTTAAAGCTATCGTATGAGATCACTCCTTTGCTCCAAAGTCTGAAATAGTTCTGTATTTCACACAGAGTCAAAGCCAAAGTCCTTACAGTGGCCAGATATTTCCCCACAAGGTAATATGTCCTTGGCAGGTATGTTGAGGGTCCTCAATCCCACCTCTAGGCTCAGTGATTCACTAGGAGGACTCTGAGGAGTGAGCATGTAGTTGTACTCATAACTGATCACAGTGAAAGGATGCAAAGAAAAACAGCAAAGGGGAAAAAGCATATGGGGCAAAATCCAGAGGAAACTAGTTGCAAGTTTGAAAGAGACAGACACGAGACTGGCTTAAATCTCCCCAGCAATGAGTTATGACAACACATGTGAAATGTCGTCTACCAGGAAGGGTCACTAGAGACTCAATGCTCAGAATGTTCTAGCATGTTCTTATGTTCCCAGATGGAAAGAAGGGGCTTAGCATACACCGTATTGTTTGCACACTGTTTGTACAGTGAGCTTCTCTTACCAGTCAGGTTGGTAGGATCCCTCCTGCAACCCCAGTTACCAGGCACAAGTGAAGGGCCAATTTTCCAAGCAGGTCTTTCTAATGATAAGCAGCCTCAAGCCTGCTAGGTTAACTCTTTTCTGCACATTGGGTTGTATAAATTTATAAGACATCACTATAGACATGCTATACACAGAGTAGTTAAAGCTGACTCAAGCAGCTCTTTTCACCTCTTGCACCACTTAGTTTGTAAGGGTTATTATTACAGAATGGACTGGCTTTAACAACAGGAATTTATTGGTTCATGGTTTTGGAGGCTAGAAATCCAAAATCAAGCTGTCAACAAGATTATGCTTCTCCACAGTCAACTGGTTCTGGCAATGGCTTTCTGTCAACCCTCTGTCACATGGTGATCTCTCTCTGGCTTCTACTTCCATGCCCAAATTCCTCTGCCTTTTAGGACTTCAGCCATAGTGAATCAAGTTCCACCCTCATTCAGTTTGGCCTCACCTTTCCTAATCATTGCATCTTCAAAGGTCCTTTTATAAATGGGTTCACATCCACACCCAGACTTACCTTAAAATATTAAAGATGCTATTTAAAAATAGGTTCCTACCTACAGGGACCAAGGATTAGGACTTGAACACATGTTTTATGGGTACATGATTCAATCCCCAGCAACCAACAAGAGGGGTCTTCCTATTCTGTTGCTGCTCTACTATACTGGTCAATTCTAGCATTAGAATTGCTGTATGGCAGCCTTGACTCCGTCTCCTGCAGGCGGACATTAGTGAGTTGATGATATTTTTTCAGAGACCAGGGCTTAGGGGAATACTTTAGCTCACGGTTTACTGTTAAGCTTATGATTTGGGCTATCAGGCTTTTTGGCCAACAGAGGGCTGCAGATGTATTTCTGTTCAGCCAGCTAGACCTATCTGCCTCTGAAGGCCTGGAGTACTCCAGGACAAAGTGGCTCACTGTCCCCTTGTTGCAGATTGCATTTCCACAGGTCTCCTGACCCCTCAGTTTGGTGAGTGGAATAGAAGAAAAAGCTCTCTGTCCTTCAATGATTATTCATTAATTGAAACCCCATCCAGGTTCATGTAGTGCTGCGTGAGCTGGTGGTTAGTAAGAAGGGAAAGATTTTTTTCCCCAAGGAACTGGTGGTCTTAAAATGCAAATATTTGTTCCATTGTTATAGCATTTCTGTTATTCTTCAGCGTGCTCTGGGCCATTCTGTTATGGAACAATAAGACTCGAAAAGATCATGGTACAAATGTAGAGAGATGTTCAGCATGTTTGTGGTGCTGTTAAATCCACGAGGAACTGAGTGTGGACAGTAAAGAACAGTTTTGATGACCAAGTCACAGAGTAAATGTTGGCAGTCCATAGCCTCTTCTGAGAACTTTCGGTGAACTGCGTATAGATCCTATGTCCTGTCGGTCTCATCCTCCTGCACACATGGGATGTTTTAGGACGCAGTGAGCTTTGAGGATGTGGCTGTGAACTTCACCCTGGAGGAGTGGGCTTTGCTGGATTCTTCTCAGAGGAACCTCTACAGGGATGTGATGCTGGAAACCTTCAGGAACCTCTCCTCAGTGGGTAAGGATGAGAGCATTCCTTCATTTAGTTATTTAGAGAAAAAGTATTGCTCCCTCCTCAGCACTGTTCCAAGCCTTGGAATGTGGAAAAGGAATACATGGGTACTTAAGACAGACACGATCATGGTCATGGATCTGGCATCTAACGTTTCCTTAACAGTGAACATCTGTGTTTTAACCTTTCTGTCTTGGCTGAGATTCAAAGCTCCTTTAATGTCATCAGTGAGTTGTCTTCATGGGTCATTTTGGGGCATAGCAAGGGTTATTCTTTTTTTAACATGATAGTTTAACTGTGTCTAAGTTGCTTGCCATTTGGACCCCTTGTTTCTGTTACTGGTGACGCTCTGAAACAGCTAAGCACCTCTGTGTTTCTCTTCTCACATGTACCTTCTCTTATTTAAGAATTGTTCACTTGTTTTGTTTCAGATGATGAGACTCAATTTAAAGCCAATGGATCAGTTTCTCAGGGAAATATTTTTTGGCAAAACATGTCCAAGGAACAGATAACAGCAACGTTCACAAGAAATGATTCCTGCGTATGCATTTTAGGAAAAACTTGGAAAAAACATAACTATGAAAATCAGCACAAAAACAAGGGGAGACATCTGAGGTAAGTTGCCCTCAGAGAAAGCAGTATTCTGAAAGAATCTTTGTGTGTCACGAAATTATACAAAGAAACAAACACATTAGCCCAGCTTCAAACTTGTTTATTCTCAGGATTTTCACCAAAAATGTTTTCTTAAATGTGACACAGATGTTTGGTGTAATTTGGTTGGAAATAATATTAGGGAGAACTATATATTAGAAATACTTAATAATGGGTATTGTCTTGCCTTCTAAAGTATTTGCTTTATTGAACTTTCAGATAATTCAGACATGACAGAAAACATATACTTCCAATGAAAAAGGGTAAAAATGTAATTCTTAAACTTATTAATATGAAGTCATGAATAAGGAAGCCATTTATAATGTATTTCTCATTTTTAGCAGAAATCATATGGTGCAGAGACTTCTTGAAAGCAGTAAAGATAATCAATGTAAGGAAACGTTCAACCAGATTCCAGACCTTAATCTGTACAAGAAAACTCCTGGAAAACATCCATATGAAAGCAGTGAATGTGGAAAAGTCTTCATGCATCATGCCTTCCTTAAACAGCACATCAGACCTCATACTGGACACAAACTACATGAATATCAGGAATGTGGGCAGGTCTGCAGTTCTCCCTCCTACTTGAGAGCACATATGGGAACTCACAGTGGAAAGAAATCCTATGTCTGTAAATCTTGTGGAAAAATTTTTACTCATTTCTATTGGTTCACTCGACACATGAGGACTCACACCGTGTATAAAATCTATGAATGCAAGCAGCATGCAAAAGTCTTCAGTGAGTTCTCCCATCTTACCAGACGTGGGAGAAATCACAGTGGAGAGAAGCCATATAAATGTAAGGAATGTGGGAAAGAATGTATTTATCCTTCAACCTTAGGAAGACACATGATAACACACAGTAGAGAGACACTGTATGAATGTAAACAGTGTGCTAAAGCCTTTATTTGTCTCACTTCCTTTCGAAGACATGAAAGGATTCACACTGGAGAGAAACCATATGTATGTAAACAATGTGGAAAAGCCTTTGGTTACTCTCATTCTTTTCGACGACATGAAAGAACCCACACTGGAGAAAAACCCTATGAATGTAAGTATTGTGGGAAAGCCTTCAGTTGGCTTGAATCCTTTCAAAGACATGTAAGAATGCACACTGGAGAGAAACTCCACAAATGTAAAAAATGTGGGAAAGCCTTCAGTTGTCCCAGTTCATTACAAAGACATGAAAGGACTCACACTGGAGAGAAACCCTATGAATGTAAGTATTGTGGGAAAACCTTTAGTTGGCTTGAATCTTTTCAAGGACATGTGAGACTGCACAATGGAGAGAAACCTTATGAATGTAAACAATGTGGGAAAGCCTTCAGTTGTCCCACTTCCATTCGGCGACACGAAAGAACTCACACTGGAGAGAAACCCTATGAATGTAAAAAATGTGGGAAAGCCTTCAGTTATCCTCAATCCTTTCGAATACATGAAAGAATTCACACTGGAGAGAAGCCCTATGAATGTAAGGAATGTGGGAAATACTTCATTTGTCTGTCAGCCTTTAGAAGACACATGATAACACACACCGGAGAAAAACCCTACAAATGTAAACAATGTGGTAAAGCCTTCAGTTGTCCCAGTTCAGTGCGAAGACATGAAAGGACTCACAGTGGAGTAAAGCCCTATGAATGTAAGTTTTGTGGGAAGGCGTTCCGTTGGCTTGCGTATTTTCAAGGGCATTTGAGAATGCATGCTGGAGAGAAACCCTATGAATGTAAACAATGTGGGAAAGCCTTCAGCTGTCCTAGTTCATTTCGAAATCATGAAAGGACTCACACTGGAGAGAAACCCTATGTATGTAAGTATTGTGGGAAAGCCTTTTGTTGGCTTGCATCTTTTCGAGGACATGTGAGAATACACACTGGAGAGAAGTTATATAAATGTGAAAAATGTGGGAAAGCCTTCAGTTGGTCCTCATCATTGCTGAAACATGTGAGAACGCACAGTGGAGAGAAACCCTATGAATGTGAACAATGTCGGAAAACCTTCAAGTGGCCTTCATCTTTACAAAAGCATATGAGGATTCATACTTGATAAAAACCCTGTGTTTAAAACAAAAAACAACAAAAAAGGAAGGAAAGCCTTTAGTTCTCATTCTTACAAAAACATCTGAGAACTCACACTGGAAAGAAGACCTGAAAATAAAAGTAATGTGGGAATGCTCCGTGCTAATTAATTCATGTATAATTGCCCAGAAAGTTCAAACCATGACAGAAATCTTATGAAATTTATAAATGACATTATCATGACACAGTACCTCATTTTGAAATTGAATTCCTAGACTATGAATTTCCAGTTCTTACTTTTGGAAGTAAAACATTGGGTGACAATTTTCTAAATGAACTTTTACTAATACAACAAATGTTTTAATGGGTCAGAGTTTATTTTTTATAACTTGGATAATAAAAAAATTTACCTAACTGTTGGAGCCATTGGTAGTTTAAAGTGCATTTTTTAAATGCAAAGTAGATTTAATTTTTAAATCATTTTTTAACTGCTCCGCAAATAAGGGGCCATAGTAACATTACATTTGGTCTTTGTTGAGATTTTCTTACTTGCCTCGTGTGGCAGATATCGTTTACCAATTATATGTATTTTATCCTTATTTCTTACTGAGAAGAGCTGTTTTTCTCTTTTTCTTTTTTATTAAAACAGTCTTATTCTACTTTCCTTGCTAGTAAATAATTGGCCTGAAATTGTACGTATGAAAAGTGTATCACGGTATAGTCACATGTGAATTGTTATTTTCATCTTTTGCCTTTGTCCTTGCTTCTGGCTGGGATTTGGACAATTTGTTCATTCTTTTAAGTGAAACTTGTGATATGACAAAATTTAGAGTTGAGTATGGATCTCCTGGATGATATTATGTCTACATGGTTAATGTTGGGAACTACATTTTCTCAAATTCCTTTGTGGTTTCAGGTTAGAATTCACCAATGCCCTGATTTGGATAAGATTTGGAAGGCAGAAGTAAGAAAGCCACTACTGAGGTTTTGGAGCCACCACACAGGGACACAAGACAGATACATAGTCATGTCGTGGATACCAGCTTCTAGCTCATTTTTTTACTGATTCTTGGCTCTGCCAATCAAGAGCTTCCCCAAACCCAACACCAACTACCAGATTTACGTTGTCTCAGAGGTATAGATTTCCAAAGACACCTCCAGAAACTCCACATCAATGATAAATACCAAAGTCTAGAATTCCTAATGTGTCCATCAGGCCACTGATTTTGACTGTTATAGCTGCGAATATTCTCTCAGTTTCTGTCTCCCTTCTTTTTGGATTGTAACTATATGAAGTCTAATTTGTGTAATAAATACCACATTCTGTTAAAACTCCTAGTGGCTCTGTGTTCCTGATTCCCTTTGACTGCTACAGTGGTGCAGCCAAATACAACCACATAGGAATTCACTCCTGTACTGTGTTATGGGGTGAGTGCTTTGACCGAGTCCTTCCATGTGAGAATAACCACCTTCCTCATATCAGGAAAAGATTCTGGGAGTTTCCTATTACCCACAGTTGAATGTAATCCCTCAGTATATATACAACTGTTGTATTTGATTCTGTCTGATTAAAAGCAGTGTCCCATTTTTTTTTTGGGTAAAACAATACTTTATGTAAATGTTTCCTATTAACTGTTTCCAAACAAATTACATATTACAAATATTTTGTTTTTCATTTATTTAGGTGATACATAATCCCACTGCAATATGGATTGTCACATCAATTTTGTAATTTCATCAGTTTAAGGATTATACCTACTGAGTTAATATTACCAGGCACCTACAACTTCTTTTTTTTTTTTATTTAATTTTTAATTTTTATGTAGTTACGGTTTTTTTCTTTAAAACAACTACTTAATCATTGTTAGTAGCAAAAACTTAAATCAGTGCCCTCTAGCCAAAGACCACCAGCATCACCTGTGTAGTAAAATGGAGGGGTGTCTTGAATTGTATCAATCGAGTGAGCACAAATTATAAAGGATATATCCATGAGAGTGTTTCAAAGGTCTTATTACAGAATTTGGGCTTGTTTTAGGTGATTTTGGTTAAATATTAAAGGAAGCAAGACTTTTCTCTGTATTGGATGCTATGAGGAGGCGAATGTAATTCTGATTGGTGATCATAATAGTTCTTATCTAAAAGGCTGAAAGAGTGCTGTCAAGCTGAAAGTAATTGGTAAGGAAGCACCTGTCATTTTAGCAAGAAGGGGGGTATGTTTGGTCACTTTTCTGGTTTGGACTGTTCTGTTTTAGTGCTTTTTAGAGACATTGCAGAGTGCCCTTGTTTTTGTCTTGATCCATCACAATCACTGAGTAGCCTTATCTGATGGTGCTTCTCTTCAACAGGGTAAAATGTGATCCAACAGTGAGTGCCGGGCCAACTCCTAGTAGTCTGGGCTGCTGTTAACTTTCTCGTTTACTAGCTAAATAGTGAAATATTTCTTACTATATGTTGAACAGTGTTTTAAAGTGTTTCCCATAAAGTAACTCCCATAAAGTTAAAATATATAAATTCAATTAGTCCTAACAAACTCTGTAAGATAAATATTTTCAATATCTCCTTTTATAAGTGAACAGAAGCTTATATGGTTAGGTAGATTACTAGAGAACCCAAACCTAGCAAGGGACAAAATCAGGATCACTATTCAAATCAAATTTCTTGCTCAGAGACACCATATGCTTTACTTGATGCTAGTATTTATGAACATCCCACATATGGCCAGATATTCTTGACTCAAAAGGTACACAACTTGATGCAAAATAATGCACTTTAGACTCTGGATATAGAGGTGTCTTCATTTCCTGGCTGCTAGGACAAATACCACACGATGGGTTGGATTTATTGGATCACGGTTTCAGAGGTTAGAAGGCTTGCTCCCTCTCTGTGTTGGTAGTGTTCTGGCTGGCTGGTGGAATAATTATACATTTGTGAAATCTCCGAATTATACTTAAAATAGCATGTATGTGTATTTAAAATAATAGAAAGCACAGCAGAAACATTTTCATGTACTTAGAGAAACCATACTGTCCTGAACCTTGACTTCTACATAGGAATATAAATTGTTTCCACCACCTTCGGGATAAGAAGAGGGTTTGGAGAACTGGGGGAGGACTTGTACCCCAACAGACCTTTATTAAATCTCAGGCTGAAGTTAGGAGACCCCCTCCATGGCCACACCTGCCCTGATCTCACGCACATCTGGAGACAAGTGAGAAAACTCATGGAATCTGTTTTTGACTTTAAACCAGGTTTCTTGGATAACATCTTTGGGAATAGTGTGGTTCAGAAATGTGACACACCCCATCGTTCTCCCCAGTCTCGGTCGACTCTTTTTGTTTTTTTTTTTTTTTTTCAGGACCACAGAACTCAGACAAAATTAAACATTTGGAAATGGCCTTCCTGGAAGCCATTTCCAGCTGAAACGTTCCCATCACAAGCCCAGTTCTGTGCTTTCTTGCTGGAAAACATTCTTAGGAATCCACACCTGGTAACATTTTACAGAAAGTTGCTCTGCATTTTCCCCAGGTGGCTGTGCGATGAGAGGGCAAAGAAGCAGCTGGAGGGCCCATGTCAGGGGGACACACACCCCTTAGCCACAGCAGCCCTCACTGCCCCATAATCAGGGGCTCACCACCCACCAGCACAATTGCACAAGTCTCATAACTGATGTCACAAAGGGGATGCCTGCCCTGGCCTGCCAGGGGCACCCACAGACTCCTGCCTGGCATCCCTCTGGCACCCATGGTGGGGGCTGCGGGCAGATGAGGAGCCGTTAGTTTTGTGATGGTTACCAGGGGACCGCAGCACAGGACACGGCGGTTGAACGAGGAGATGGACATTTTTGCTGCTGTCACTGAAAGCAAAGTGACAAAGGATGAAACAGTTTGGGGTGCATTTCTGGAAGAATTCTGTACCAGCCAGAAGAGCTGGAACATCATAATGCCAGCCATGTTGGACCCTGATTCTCACCTTCTCAGGTTTTCATTTTGCAGCTTTTTGTAGCATATGGGGTCAGGAGGTGTGAAAATTCTGTATCAGGACAGCGGAAGGACCCTCCTGGGATGGTGGGGGGGGGGTTGTTAGGGGTCAGGAGACACCCTTCTGTCTCATTGGGATCGGGGAGAGGAAAATTCACTCTGAAGATCCAGTGTTTTTTTTTTTTTTTTAAGAAATTCAGTTTTATTGAAACATATTCACATAGCATACAGTCATCCATGGTTCCAGTGGGTTTTTGCCTAGGATGAAGTTTGTGTAAAACCTTGGAGTGTGTTGTGTGTGTTCGAACCAGTTTTATTCAGTAAGTTAATATCTCTCTCGTGTATCGTGCCCTCTCTTAGGTGCCACAGTGAGCAAAGCTGTCCCCTTGAAGCTGACATTCTAGAAGATAAGAAACAAAAGTAGAAGTAGAATATACAGTGTATCAAGTGGTGGTTGGGTCTAAGGAGGGAAAGTACACTGGGGAGGGTTGTAGGGGCTCTGGGCTGTGTGTGTCTCTTTGAGAGCATCTGCTGGAGTCTCGGGTCACTGTCACTCAGGGTTTGTCTTTGAGTTTGTGTGTGTCAACCCGCATGTCACGGGGACATGGTGTGATTTTGTAGGTCTGTCTGCAGGGCTCTGTGTGTCTATCTGATTGGGTTCCTGTGTCTGGTGGCCTATTTTACTCTTGGCAGGAGTGCCTTTGAGTGTGTGTCTCAGGGTGTGGCAGTGCTCTTTCTGGAAGTTTCCAGTCTGTGTGCTGTTTAACTGAAACCCTCAGCAGGTCCAGGTGGGCTTACAAGTGAGTTGTATTTAACCTTTAGTGGGTTAATTATTGTATTTAATTATTGTAGGTTAGTTATTGCAGTACTAAGTTCTTCCAAAATATATTGAAAAGCAGAAGCTTTGCAAGTATTTGAATTAATTTTGTATGAGCTCCCCTATTTCACAGAGTACAAAGTCCTACATAAACAGCATAGTATATACCGTCTTAGTTTGCCAGGGCTGCTCGGACAAATCCCACGAAGGGTTGACTTTTAAAGCAGGAATTTATTGGATCAAAGCCTGTCCTCATTCAATTTGCGCCACACCTTATCTAATAACAGCATCTTCAAAGACCCTATTTACAAATGACTTGACACCCATAGGATGAGGGGTTAGGACGTGAACCTGCCTTTTGTGGGACATGATTCCCCAACACGTCTTGCCAGCAGTTTCGGCTTCTTCATAGAATTTTCTCTCAGCTAAATACCTTTCCAAATGTATTGATATTTACTCTAGTTTTCTAATACCTGCAGTAGCTCAAACTCGTGAAGGATAATCGTCATGTGACAGAACATTTAAGGCAAAACATAACTGACACCAGAAATCAATCTCCCAAGTGCACTGAGTGTCAGATTGTTCCCACAATGCCCTGTGATTGGCTGTTTTTTTCCTTAGGTAATTATATTCATTTCCTAGAGCTGCTGTAATGAAACACCACATACTAGGTGGCTTAGGACAACAAATTTATTCTCTCAGCTCTGGAATTTGCAGTTTAAAATCAAGGTGTAGCAGAGGCAGCCCCTCTGAAGGCTCCTTCCTTGCCTCTTCCTGGCTTCTGGCCATTACCACCAGTATCTGCAAACACAGATATGCGTCCTCAAGGAGGTCACAGTCACGTATCTTTTTTTGGGGGACAAACTCAACCCCTGACAGACACCAAAAAGAAATCATTACATGGCAGGAATATAAACATTGCTTATTTTTAGTTTGAATATATTTGATCTTTGGAAAATTAGTTTAATTTCAATTCATTATTTTAGGAAGATTGTGTTCAGATGTTTCAGATTCTTATTTTTATTTGACTAAAATAAAGGAAATGTAAGGACCTAGGAATGATTTCTGCATGGACTTCCTTGATCTCTTGCCAGTGTTAGACATTTTCTCCCTTCTCTGATTTACCAGAGCTTTTCTGACCTAAGAGAGCCAGTGTTTTTTCCCTTAATTATGGCATGTTTCCTCTGACATTAAGAAAATTTGTGTAAACAACTGTATTCGCTTGTTGCTTGCTGCAGTTAAGCATATATTCTAATGTGCTGTGATCTGGGGGGTGGCTTGGATATGTCTACTACAGGGGGTGGGTTTCCACATCCACTGTGGTGGTTTCGCTTCAGCAGAAAGTGTAGGACAACTGAGGCAACTGAAGCTGAATGGACAGCAGGCGTCTGGGGAAAGTGTCCTCATGGGTGGATGAGCCAAAGAAAAGACAGAAGCCAGTTGCACAGGTAATTGCAATACCATTTCCCCGTGACGCTGACTTAAGTCAAGTAGCCTATTGCATAGGGGAGAAGAATTACAATTTTCCCACCATGAGGACACTGCTAGATTGTTTCACAGAGGATGGAAAACAAAGGATCAATAATCAATACAATTGCAATATTGTTTGAGAGCTGGGACTTCATTATATCTCATAATTAAGGATAATCTACCCCCAAATTCCTTTCCCTAAGTAGCCCTTCTTATGTAAAATGAGAATGGCATAATAAAAAGTATATGTTCCTTTAAGCACTTCTCTGATACATCATTATATTCATGAATATTTTGAAATATATATTTTTCCCAACATAACTACAATGCTACTATCATAGCTATAAATAAACAGTTATTACTTAATATATTCAAGTATATAAGTAGCATTCATTTTCCCTACTTAACTCCACAATTTAAAAAGATTGCTGTTGGATCATTTGAATTGGGATTTAATAAGATTCACATATATCACATATATTGATTTGCCATTGTGTCTGTTGATATATTTTAATGTATAGTTCCTACATTACATGTTTTTCTTTGTAATTTGCTTAATGTAATAGATTCAAAATTTCAAGGAACGGGTATGTCTGTTAATTATACTGCCCTTGTTCTGAATTAGTTAAGTTGGATTTTAAATTTGGGTCCAGGTAGAGGTCAGGTGTGAAACAACGGGAAACTGAGGACATAACGCATGAGAAAAGATAGTGCGTTAATCATAGGTCCTAGAGAGAGGGCTAGCCCACGAGGGGTCCACGGGAGCTCAAGCAGCAGGTGGGGAGTACACGGGCAGAGCGAGAGGGACCCGTGGCTTTAGCCTTCATGTGGTCCGGGGTGGAGATTAGATTTTCCGTGGGAGTCAAGGATTTGTTAGTTTAAAGCAAATATGTGCAGAGAGAGAAAGGGTCTGGGGGTCCAAGGGCTGTGAGGATGGTGAGCTGTGGGTTTTGGATGAGCTGTGTGGGTGGTGGCTGCAGATGTGGGTTTTGTCTCTGGGGGAGCTTATGCCCCAGGGCTGGAGAGTTGCTTATTAACTAGGCCAGAGGTCAGTGTTGAAGCAAGTGGCTTAGCCAAAGTAAGATGGAGGCCGAGGCAGCATGCACAAAATTTTTATAGTTACAACAGCCCTGATGTTATTTCACACCTCCTTCTGTTCCCTGCATTTGATGTTAATTTCAAGTTAGACCTACATATGTGACATATCAAGGTGTACTTTTTAATTTTCTTTTTAATTTGAATAGCTAAATAACTTTCATATATGTAGTGATGGTTTTGAAGGAGTGGGTCAGGTTAAAGTTTACTGTGATAATGTGTGTGTGTGTGTGTGAGAATAACAAGAAACTTTGCTTGGTATTGACAAATCCAGTAAGATCTCAGTTTCCCACAAAAGGCAAAAGATGGCCCTGGGTCTTCTAAACCATCACCATCTCCTTACACAGGGTTGGAGTATTGATTTTTTTGTTTTGCTTTCATTTGTTTCTGTTATTTTTTGGGTTATATTCACCTTTATACCAATATAGTCATAAAATGTGAAAATTTCCCCTTTTAACCACTTAACTGGTTAAAATAAATGTATAAGTAGCTGGGTACAATTAATTAACTGGGTACAATTCAGTGATTTTAATTATATTCACAATATTTTGCCACCATCACCACCATTCTTTACTGAAACTTTTTCAATATACCAACCAGAAACTCTGTACCTATTAAGCAATGATTCTCAATCCTCTTCCAATCCTTTAGCCATCTCAACAATATTGTCTCCCAATCAACATGGCAAATCTTGCTGTATACGTTTAGGTCTTCTTTAATTTCTTTGAGCAATGTTAAGTTTTCAGTGTAGAAGTCCTTTATATCCTTGGTGAAATTTATTCCTAGATATTTTATTCTTTAGATGTTATTGTAAATGGAATTGTATTTTTTTTTTTGGCTTTTTTTTTTTCATTTTTATTGAGATTGTTCAGATACCATACAATTATCCAAAGATCCAAAGTGTACAATCACTTGCCCCTGGGTACCCTCATACAGCTGTGCATCCATCACACTTAATTTTTGTTCAATTTTTAGAAACTTTTCATTACTGCAGACAAGAAATAAAGTAAAAGATGAAAAAAGAAAAAAAGAAAAGGAAACTCTAATCCTCCCTTATCCCTAACCAACCCCCCTCAATTGTTGACTCATAGTATTGATAAAGTACATTTGTTACTGTTTATGAAAAAATGTTGAAATACTACTAACTGCAGCATATAGTTTGTAATAGGTATATAGTTCTTTCCTATATGCCCCTCTATTATTAACTTCTAATTGTATTGTCATACATTTGTTCTGGTTCATGAAGTGATTTCTAGTATTTGTACAGTTGATCATGGACATTGCCCACCATAGGATTCAGTTTTATACATTCCCGTCTTTTGACCTCCAACTTTCCTTCTGGTGACATATATGACTCTGAGCTTCCCCTTTCCACCTCATTCACACACCATTCGGCGCTGTTAGTTATTCTCACATCTTGCTACCAACACCCCTGTTCATTTCCAAACATTTAAGTTCATCCTAATTGAACATTCTGCTCATACTAAGCAACTGCTCCCCATTCTTAGGCCTCGTCCTATATCTTGGTACCTTATATTTCATGTCTATGTGTTTACATATTATAATTAGTTCCTATCAGTGAGACCCTGTAATAATTGTCTTTATGTGTCTGGCTTATTTCACTCAGTATATTGCCCTCGAGGTTTTGTCATCAACCCATTTTTTTTTTTAATATGGTTTTGTTCACTCACCATACGTTCCATCCCAAGTAAATAATCGATGGTTCTCTGCATGGTCATACATTTATGTGTTCACCACCTTCACCACTATCTATATAAGAGCATCTGCATTTCTTCCACAAGGCAGGAGGGAGAGTCAAAGAAGGTAGAGAGGCAAAAGAAAGAGGAAAAAAAATGACAGCTAGGAAGTAGCAAAAGGAAAAATAACCTTAAATCAAAGTAGAATAAAGAATCAGACAATACCACCAATGTCAAGTGTCTAACATGCCTCCCCTATCCCCCCCTCTTCTCTGCATTCACCTTCGTATATCACCTTTGTTACATTAAAGGAAGCATAATACAATGATTCTATTAGTTACAGTCTCTAGTTTATGCTGGTTGCATCCCTCCCCCAATGCCTCCCCATTTTTAACCCCTTGCAAGGTTGACATTTGCTTGCTCTCCCTTGTAAAAGAACATATTTGTACATTTTATCACAATTGTTGAATACTCTAGATTTCACCAAGTTACACAGTCCCAGTCGTTATCTTTCCTCCTTTCTTGTGGTGTCTCACATGCTCCCCACCTTCCTCTCTCATCCATATTCATAGTTATCTTTGTTCAGTGTACTTACATTGTTGTGCTACCATCTCCCAAAATTGTGTTCCAAACCACACACTCCTGTCTTCTATCACCCTGTAGTGCTCCCTTTAGTATTTCCTGTAGGGCAGGTGTCTTGTTCACAAAGTCTCTCATTGTCTGTTTGTCAGAAAATATTTTGAGCTCTCCCTCATATTTGAAGGACAGCTTTGCTGGATACAGGATTCTTGGTTGGTGGTTTTTCTCTTTCAGTATCTTAAATATATCACACCAGTTCCTTCTTGCCTCCATGGTTTCTGCTGAGAGATCCGCACATAGTCTTATTAAGCTTCCTTTGTATGTAATGGATTGCTTTTCTCTTGCTGCTTTCAGGATTCTCTCTTTGTCTTTGACATTTGATAATCTGATTATTAAGTGTCTTGGCGTAGGCCTATTCATATCTCTTCTGTTTGGAGTACGCTGCGCTTCTTGGATCTGTAATTTTATGTCTTTCATAAGAGATGGGAAATTTTCATTAATTATTTCCTCTATTATTGCTTCTGCCCCCTTTCCCTTCTCTTCTCCTTCTGGGACACCAATGATACATACATTATTGTACTTTGTTTCATCCTTGAGTTCCTGGAGACGTTGCTCATATTTTTTCATTCTTTTCTCCATCTGCTCCTTTGCGTGTAGGCTTTCAGGTGTTTTGTTCTCCAGTTCGTGAGTGTTTTCTTCTGCCTCTTGAGATCTGCTGTTGTATGTTTCCATTGTGTCTTTCATCTCTTGTGTTGTGCCTTTCATTTCCATAGATTGTACTAGTTGTTTTTTTGAACTTTTGATTTCTACCGTATATATGCCCAGTGTTTCCTTTACAGCCTCTATCTCTTTTGCAATATCTTCTCTAAACTTTTTGAATTGATTTAGCATTAGTTGTTTAAATTCCTGTATCTCAGTTGAAGTGTACATTTGTTCCTTTGACTGGGCCATAACTTTGTTTTTCTTAGTGTAGGCTGTAATTTTCTGTTGTCTAGGCGTGGTTTCCTTGGTTATCCAAATCAGGTTTTCCCAGACCAGAACAGGCTCAGGTCCCAGAGGGAAGAAATATTCAGTATCTGGTTTCCCTGTGGGTGTGTCTTAGAAAATTGCTCCACCCCTTGATGCCTCGGGTCACTGTGCTTTTCTGCCCAGCAGGTGATGCCTGTTAGCCTATAATTCTTGACTGGTGTGAGGAGGTATGGCCGTGTTCCCCCAGGCTCTGGGGTCTGGTTCTGAATGGAAAGGGTCCCACCCCTTTCCTCCTAGAGAAGACAGACCCCCCAGGTGGAGGTCATTAGCATTTCAGTGGTCTCTCTCTCTGCTTGTGCTGTCTCCACCCTTCCCCGAGTCACAGCCCTGGAAACTGAATATGACTGGGGCTTTCTCCACTGAGCCAAAAAAGAAACAGCTAGTCCCCTTCAGACCCAGTCCAAGGCAACCCTCCAGCTCTCCCAGGTCAGTCGTCACCCAAAGCCTCTGTCTGTTTTTTGGGGCTGCGTACCTGTAGTGAGCAGTTCACACTCACTACTTAAAACCCCAGTTGGAGCTCAGCTGAGCTATATTCGCTTGCTGGGAGAGAGCTTCTCTCTGGCACCACGAGGCTTTGCAGCTTGGGCTATGGGGGAGGGGGTCTCATGACTTGGATCCGCAGGTTTTACTTACAGATTTTATGCTGTGTTCTCGGGCATTCCTCCCAATTCACATTGGTGTGTGATGAGTGGATGGTCTCATTTGTCCCCCTGCAGTTATTCTGGATTATTTCCTAATTGTTTCTGATTTTTTGTAGTTGTTCCAGGGGGACCACTTAGCTTCCACTCCTCTCTATGCCGCCATCTTGCCCCCAGAACTGGAATTGTATTCTTGATTTCCTTTTCAGATTGTTCGTTGCTGGTGTATAGAAACACAACTGGGTTCTGCATGTTGATCTTATACCTTGCCACTTTGCTGAATTTGTTTATTAGTTCCAGTCACTTTTTGGGGGACTCTGGGATTTTCTAAATATAGACTCATATCATCTATGAATAGAGATAGCTTTACTTACTTTCCACTTTGGGTGCCTTTGATTTCTGTTTTTGCCTGTCTACACTGGCTAGAACTTTACTAAAAGGTCGGATAGCAGTGCTGTATGCAGATATCCGTGTCTTCTTCTTGAGTGTACGAAGGCACTTTCCAGTCCTTCGCCATAGAATATAATATTAGCTGTGGGTTTTTCCAGGTAAAGTTATTTTTCTTTTTCTCTGCTATATATTTTATAGCAGTTGTAGGTTTGCAGAAAAATCTTGGACAGACTGCCCAGTACCACCCCCCCACATCTGCCTCTATTAACATAATGCATTATTGTAGTATATTTGTTACAACTGATGAACCAATATTCTCATAATTAAACTATTAACAATATAGTCCATAGTTTACTTTAGGGTTCACTGTATTGTATAGCCCTATGGTTCCTAAATTTTTTTTTCTGGTAAAATAAATAACATGACTCATTTTTCCCCCCACTTTCAAATATACAATTCAGAGTGTTAATTACATTCGCAATGTGCTACCATCATGACCATCCATTTTCAAAACACTCCCGTCACCCAAAACAGAAACACTGTATCAATTAAGCATTACCTCCTCATTCACTTCCCCCGTCCTGACCCCTGGTAACCTGTATTCTAATTTCTGCCTATGAATTTGCATATTCTAATTATGTCATTTATGTTAGACCATCAATGTTTGCCCTTTTGTGTCTGGCTTATTTCACTCATCATGATGTCTTTGAGGTTCATCCATGTTGTAGCATTTATAAGAAACTCATTCCTTTTTATAGCTGAATAATGAAGCATTGTATTTGTATACCACATTTTGTTTATCCATTCATCTGTTGATGGATTGCTTCCATCTTTGGGCAGCGGGAATAATGCCATTAGGAATGTCAGCGTGCAGCTATCTGTTCGAGTCCCTGCTCGCAATTCTTTTGCACAGATACCTAGAAGCAGGATTGCAGGGTCATACAGAAATTTTCTAATTAATTTTCTGAGGAGCTGCCAAATTGTTTTCCACAGTGACAGCACCATTTTATAGTCCCATCAACAGTGCATGAAGATTCCTATCCTGACCAACACTTGTTATTTTCCATTTTAAAAATAATAGCTATTCCAGTGTACGTGAGGTGCTATCTAATTGTGATTTTAATTTTCATTTCTCTGGCTAATGATGTTGAGTATCTTTTTGTGTGCTTATTGGCCATTTGAATATCTTTGGAGAAATGTCTGTGCAAGTCCATTGCCCATTTTTAAAAACAGTTTTATTCACATACCAGTCCATTCCAAGTGTACAGTCAGTGGCTCTCAGTATAATCACAGAGCTGTGCTTACACTGTCACAATCAATGTTAGAACATTTTCATAGCTCAAAAAACAAAATCCTATGCCCCTTATAAGCCCCTATTAATGACACATATCTTCGGTGTGGTACCAGTGTTACAATGGATAGAAGAACATTAAGATATTACTCTTAACTAGAGTCTATAGTTTGCATTAGTTGCATTTTTCCCCATATACCACCCTATTACCAACATCTTGTAGTTGTGATGTACATTTGTTCTAATCCATGAAAGAAAATTCTTGTATTATACTATTAACCACCGTCATTATCCACAACAGGGTTCACTATGTTATTCAGTCCCTTGTTTCACCCACAAGCTTTCCTTCTAGTGAAGGAACCCTAAACTTCCCCTTTCAATCAAAATCACACGATTCAGTGCTGTTACTTACACACACAATGTGTTACCATCACCTTTATCCATTTCTAAACATTTACAATTATCCTTATTTAAAAATTCTGCACAAATTAAACATCAGTTCCCCCATTCTTTATCCTCATTCTATCTTCTGGTAACCTACATGCCATATATTAATTCCATGGGTTTGTCATTACATTTAGTTCAAACGCGTGAGATCACATACTTGTCCTTTTATGCCTGGCTTATTTCACTCAACATAATGTCCTCAGGTTTCACCCACGTTGTTGCAAGCATCAGGACTTCATTCTTTCTTACAGCTGAATAATATTCCATTGTGTATAAACACCACATTTTGTTTATCCATTCATTGGATGATGGACACTTGGGCTGCTTCCATCGTCTGGCAATTGTGAATAATGTCACTATGAACATTGTATTGGAGTGCAAATGTCTTGTCACATCCCTGCTTTCAGTTCTTCGGGTATATACTGACTAGCAGGATTGCTGGATCATAAGGTAAGTATGTTTACCTTCCTGAGGAACCAGCAAACCACCTTACATGACAGCTGCACCATTTCACATTCCCACCAGTAGTGAATAAGTGTTCCTGTTTGTCCACATCCTCTCCAGCACTTGAGGGTTTCTGTTTAATAGTGGCCATTCTAGTAGGTGTGAAATAATATCTCATTCTGGCTTTGATTTGCATTTCCCTAATAGCTAGTGAAGTTTAGTGTCTTTTAATGTACTTTTAAGCCATTTGTGTTTACCTTTTTGAAAAATGTCTATTCAAGTCTTTTGCCCATTTTTTATACTTTATCAAAAATTAAAAAAAAAAACATTTCAAACAAAGGAAAAAGAAAAAAAAACTAAAATAACTGCATTGCCTCCAACATGTTCCTTCCATACCCCAAGAAAATTAATAAACCATAGTCATTTCTGAGCAATCCTGTATCATTAAGATTACTCTCCATATCTTATCTGTTCTTATTAGATTATCATTCCCCATTCACTAGTTGCTGTCTAGGTTCCCTACATTCTACAATATTAAACATTTATTTTACATTTGTCACAGAGTTCACATGAGTGGTAACATACATCTCTCTTTTTGTGTCTGGCTTATTTCACTCAGCATTATGTCTTCAGGGTTCATCCATGTTGTCATATGTTTCACGACTTTGTTCCTCCTTACTGCCGCATAATATTCCATTGTGTGTTTATACCATATTTTATTTATCCACTCATCTGTTGACGGACAGTTGGTGTTTCCATCTCTTGGAAATTGTGAATGTGCCGCTGTGAACATTGGTATGCAAATATCTGTTCTTGTCACAGCTTTCAGATCTTCTGGATATATACCAAGAGGTGAAATTGCTGGATCATAGGGTAACTCGGTATCTAGTTTTCTAAGGAAACACCAGACCGTCCTCCAGAGTGGCTGTACCATTATACAGTCCCACCAGAAATGAGTAAGACTTCCAATTTCTCCACATTCTCTCCAGCATTTGTAGTTTCCCATTTGTTTAATGGCAGCCATTCTAATTAGTGTGATATGATATCTCATGGTAGTCTTAATTTGCATCTCCCTAATAGCTAGTGAAAATGAACATTTTTTCATGTGTTTTTTAGCCATTTGTGTTTATTCTTCAGAGAAATGTCTTTTCATATCTTTTGCCCATTTTATAATTGGGTTCTTTGTACTATTGTCATTGAGTTGTAGGATTTCTTTATATATGCAAGATATCAGTCTTTTGTCAGATACATGGTTTCCAGATATTTTTTTCCCATTGAGTTGGCTGCCCCTTCACCTTTTTGACAACTTCCTTTGAGGTACAGAAGCTTTTAATTTTGAGGAGTTCCCATTTATCTATTTTTTCTTTCATTGCTTGTGCTTGGGTGTAAGGTCTAAGAAGCAACCTCCTAATACAAGGTCTTGAAGATGTTTCCCCACATTATCTTCTAGGAGTTTTATGGTACTGTCTCTTACAGTGAGGTCTGTGATCCACTCTGAGTTAATTTTTGTGTAGGGTGTGAGGTAGGGGTCCTCTTTTGTTCTTTTGGATATGGATATCCAGTTCTCCCAGCCCAAGCCCCATTTATCGAAGAGACTATTCTGCCCCAGTTCAGTGGGTTTGGGGGCCTTATCAAAGATCAGTCAACCATAGATCTGGGGGTCTATTTCTGAATTCTCAATTTGATTCCATTGATCAATAAGTCTTTCTTTGTGCCAAAACCATGCTGTTTTGACTACTGTGGCTTTATAGTAAGCTTCAAAGTCAGGAAGTGTAAGGTCTCCCACTTTGTAGTTCTTTTTCAGAATGTTTTTAGCAATTTGAGGTACTTTTCCCTTCCAAATAAATTTGATAACCAGCTTTTCCAAGTCTGCAAATTAGGTTGTTGGAATTTTGATTGGAACTGCATTGAATCTGTAGATGTGTGGGTAGAATTGCCATCTTAACGACATTTAGCCTTCTTGTCCATGAACATAGAATATTTTTCCATCTTTTTAGGTCCTCTTCTATTTCTTTTAGTAAAGGTATGTAATTTTCTGTGTATAGGTTTTTTACATCTTTGGTTGGGTTTGTTCCTAGGTACTTGATTTTTTTAGTTACTATTGAGAATGGAATCTTTTTCTTGAGTGTCTCTTCAGTTAGGTCATTTCTAGTGTATATGAACATTACTGCCTTTATGTGCATTATCTTGTATCCCACCACTTTGCTAAATTTGTTTATTACCATAAGTAGCTGCGTTGTCAATTTCTCAGGGTTTTCCAAATATGAGATCATATCATCTGCAAACAGTGACAGTTTTACTTCTTCCTTTCCAATTTGGATGCCTTTTATTTCTTTGTCTTGCCAAATTGCCCTGGCTAGCACTTCCAGCACAATGTTGAATAACAGTGGTGACAGCGGGCATCCTTGTCTTGTTCCTGATCTTAGAGGGAAGGCTTTCAGTCTCTCACCATTGAGTACTATGCTGGCTGTGGGTTTTTCATATATGCTCTTTATCATGTTGAGGAAGTTTCCTTCAATTCTTACCTTTTGAAATGTTTTTATCAAAAAAAAAAAGGATGCTGGATTTTGTCGAATGCTTTTTCAGCATCTATTGGGGTGATCATTTGATTTTTTTCCCTTTTGATTTGTTAATGTGTTGTATTACATTGATTTTCTTATGTTGAACCACCCTTGCATGCCTGGAATGAACCCCACTTGGTTTTGGTGTATGATTTTTTTATATGTGTCTTTGGATTTGATTTGCAAGTATTTTCTTGAGAATTTTTGCATCTATGTTCATTAGGAGGATTGGCCTGTAATTTTCCCTTCTTGTAGCATCTTTAGCTGGTTCTGGTATTAGAGTGATTTTGGCTTCATAAAATGAGTTAGGTAGTGTTCTGTTTTCTTCATTTTTTTGAAAGAGTTTAAGTAAGATTGGTGTCAGTTCTTTTTGGAAAGTTTGGTAGAATTCCCCTGTGAAGCCATCTGACCCTGGGCTTTGATTTGTGTGAAGTTTTTTGATGACTGGATCTTTTTGCTTGTGATTGGTTTGCTGGGGTCTTCTGTTTCTTCTCTGGTCAGTCTAGGTTGTTCATGTGTTTCCAGGAAATTGTCCATTTCCTCTAAATTATCTAGTTTGTTGCCATAGAATTGTTCATAGTATCCTCTTATGATTTTTAAATTTCTTCAGGATCTGCAGTAATGTCCCCTCTCTCATTTATTATTTTGTTTATTTGGGTCTTCTCTCTTTTTGATATTGTCAGGTTAGCTAAGAGCTTATCAATCTTGTTGATCTTCTCGAAGAACCAACTTTTCGTTTTATTCTATTTTTTTTTTTTTTTGTTCTCTGTATCATTTATTTCTGGTTTAATCCCCGTTATTTCTTTTCTTCTACTTAGTGAGTCCTAGAATGGGCAATGATGGTGGTTAATTGTATAAATGTAAGAAAGTTTCTACATGAAATAAATCAAATGTATGTCACTATTACAAGATCTTAAAAACGGATGGGATGTGGAAAAATATAATTAATGCAAAATAATGTTTATAGTTAACAATAAAAATATATTAGAGGCATACAGCAGCAGATTTGAAGAGGAAGCAGAATCAGTGAGCTAGGGGACAGGACAATTGAAATCATATGGACATATGGTCAGAAGAACAGATAGAGAATAGAAAAAATTGATTAGTGTCTAATGAGTGACAACAGGAGGCATTCAGACATACACATCAGGGGCATCTCAGAAGGAGAAGAGAAGGGGAAAAAGCCAGAAAGTATATTTGAGGAAATAATGTCTGAAAATGTCTCAACTCTTATGAAAGACATAAATATACATGTTCAAGAAGCACAATGAACTCCAAATAGAAAAAACCTGAATAGATCTTCTCCAAAACACACACTAGAAAAAACCTGAATAGCTCTTCAAAACACACACTAATCAGAATGTGAAATACTAAAGATAAAGAGAGAATTATGAAAGCAGCAAGAGAAAAGTGATTCATCACATACAGGGTCCTCAATAAGATTAGATGCTGATTTCTCATCAGAAACTATGGAGGCATGAAGACAATGGTATGATATATTAAAGGTAATGAAAGAGAAAAACTGACAGTCCAAAATTTTTATCTGGCAAAACTGTCCTTCAAAAATGAGGGAGAGTTTAAAATATTCACAGATAAACAGAAACAGAAACTGAGCGAGTTCGTCAACAAAAGACCTGCTCTGCAAGAATAACTAAAGGGAATTGTTCAGGTTGAAAGAAAAAGGAAAGAGTGACCTGGATTAGTGTGAAAAAGTGAAGCTCTCCTGATAGTTCTGCAACCTCAATATGTAACTCTACTCTTTAATTCCTATAACAGTCAGAATATGATTTGAACAGGAAAAAGTGATATTTCCTGATAATGGACATGCAAAATATAAAGAGGTAATGTGGGACAAAAGCAATATAAAGGGGAAACTGGGGAATATGGGATCAGAGAATGTGTATGCTATTAAGCTAAGTTGGTATCTTTTCAAGTTAGTAGGTTATAGATGTAAGGTGTGTAATACAAACACCAAGATAACCAAAATAAAGTATTTAAAAATATACAGAAACAGAAAAGAGAAAGGGTCATTCATTTACATCACAAAAGATCAACTACACAGAAAAAAGGGCTGCAATAAAGGGAGAGAGAAAATTTTATGATATATAAAAACCAAAGGACAAAATGGCTGAAGTGCTGCTCTTACAGAAACAACACTGAATGTTAATGATTAAAAAAGCACAGTCCAACTATATGTTGTTTATAAGAGACTCAACTTAGACTCAAAGACAAAATAGGTTGAAAGTGAAAGAATGGACAAAGATCTCCCATGCAAATAGTAAGCAAAAAAAATCTGGGGTAGCTATACTATATTATATATCAGAAAAAATAGACTAAGTCAAAAGCTGTTACTGAGACATTATATAACAAGGAGAAATAACAAAAACATTTTGGCACCTAACCCCAGTGCCCCAAAATACAAGAGGCAAACACTGGCAAAACTAAAGGTAAAAATAGATGTCCCTACAATGGTAGTTGGAAACTTCAGTACACGACTCATGTCAATAGATAGAGCATCTAGGCAAAAGATCAATAAGGAAACAGAGAACTAGAATAATATGAAAAATGAATTAGACCTAAAAGATATATACAAAACATTGCATCAAAAAACAGCAGGATATATATTCTTCAGTGAACATGGATCATTCTATGGGAGAGTCCACATTTTGGGTCACCAAACAAGTCTCAATAAATTAAAAAAGTTTGAAATTATACAAAGCATTTTCTCTGACCACAATAGAATGAAGCTGGAAATCAATAACAGGCAGAGAGCTAGAAAATCAATAAATATTTGGAAGTTAACACAATATTAATCGATGGTTCAAAGAAGAAATTACAAGGAAGATCAGTAAGTATCTTAAGATGAATAAAAATGAGAATACTACGTATCAAAACTTATGGATGTAGTTACTGAAATGCTGAGGGAAATTTATAGCCCTAAATGCTTACATTAAAAATGAAGAGCTAAAATCAAGGATCTAACTGCACACCTGGAGGAACTAGGAAGAAAAGCAAACTAAACCCAAAACAAGCAGAAAGAAAGAAATTACAAAGTTTAGAGAAGAAACAAATGAAATAAAGAATAAAAATTGAAAGCATTAACAAAACCAAAAGTTGGTCTTTGAAAAGACAATAAAATTGACAAACCTTTAGCTAGATGAGAAAGAAAAATAGAAGGCACAAATAAATGACAAAAAATGAAAAAGGGACATTTCTCCTGACCCCTCAGAAATAAACAAGATCAGAAGAAGATACTCTGAACAACTATATGCCAACAAATTAGACATCCTAGATGAACTAGAAAAATCCCTAGAAACACATGAACAGCCTACTCGGATACTAGAACAAATAGATCTCAACAGAGCAATTAGAAGAGATTGAATCAGTCATCAAAAACCTCCCAACAAAGAAAAGCCTAGGAGCAGATGGCTTCACAGGTGAATCCTACCAAACATTCCAAGAAAAATTAATACCTTTCATGTTCAAAGTCTTGCAAAAAGAGGAAGGACCACTACCTCATTCTGTCAGGCCAACATAATAGCAAAGCCACATAAAGATACTACACAAAAAAAAGACCAAACTTTCTAAAGAATATAGATGCAAAAATCCTCAACAAAATATTTGCAAATCAAATCCAAAAGCACAGTAAAATAATTATACACATTGCTCATGTGGGATTTATCCCAGGTTTGCAAGGGTGGTTCAAGATAATAAAATCAATTAATATAATACACGTTAATAAAATAAATGGGGAAACATCACCTCAATTGATGCAGAAAAGGCATTTGAAAAAATACAGCATCCTTTGTTGATGAAAACAGAAAAATAGGAGTAGAAGAAACTTCCTCAACACAATACAGGATATATATCAAAATCCCCTGCTAACATCATACTCAATGGTGAAAGATTGAAAGCTGGTTCTCTCTAAGATCTGAAACCATACAGGGATGCTTACTACACCACTGTTATTCAATATTGTATGGAAGTTCTAGCCAGAGAAATTAGTCAAGAAAAAGAAAAAACAAATCCCAATTGGGAAGGAAGTAAAATATTCACAATTTGCAAATGGCATGATCCTATATATAGATTTGAAAAATCTACAACAAAACTACCAGAGCTAATGAATGTATTCAGCAAATTGGTGGGATACAAGATCAGCAAATAAAAATGGGCATTTCTATACACTAGTAACAAGCAATCTCAGGAGGAAATCAAGAAAAAAATTCCATTTATAATAACAACTAAGAAATCAGATATTTAGGAATAAATTTAACCAAGAATGTAAAGGTTAAATGGTAAACTACAAAACTTTGCTAAAAGAAATCAGAGAAGACATAAATAAATGGCAGGATATTCCATTCTCATGGATTGGAAAATTAAATACTGTCAAGATATCAATTCTACCCAAAATGTTTTCCAGATTCAATGCAATCCCAATCAAAATTCCAACAGCTTACATTGCAGAAATGGGAAAGCTTATCATGAAATTTATTTGGAAGGGTAAGTGTCCCCAAATAGCTGAAGCCATCTTGAAAAAGATGAACTAAGTTGGAGGATTCACACTTCCTGACTTTAATACTCATTAAAAGGTACAGTGGTCAAAACAGCATGGTACCGACACAAGGAAAGATTATATAGACTAATGGAGTTGAATTGAGAGTCAGAAAGAAATTCTCACATCTCTAGCCAATTGATTTTTGACAAAGCTGCCAAGTCCACTCAATTAGGAAAGAATAATCTCTTCAACAAATGTTGCTGGGAGAACTGGATATCATTATGCAAAAAATGAAGGAGGGCCCCTATCTCACACCACATATAAAAGTTAACTCAAAATGGATCAATGACCTAAATATAAGAACTAGGACTGTGAAACTCCTAGAAGAAAACATAGGGAAGCAACTTCAGGATCTTGTGTTAGGCAGTAGTTTCTTGGACTTTACACCCAAAGCAAAAGCAACAAAAGAAAAAAATAGGTAAATGGGCCCTCATTGAAATTAAAAAAAGCTTTTGAATCTCAATGGACTTTATCTTGAAAGTAAAATGATAACCTACTCAATGGGAAAAAATATTTGGAAAGCACATATCCAATAAAGGTTCATACCCAGAATATTTAATAAATCCTTCAACTTAACAACAAAAGCCAAACAACCCAATTACAAAATGAGTGAAGGACTTGAACTGACATTTCTCCAGAGAGTATATACAAATGGCTAAAAAGCACAGGAAAAGATGCTTGACATCATCAACTATTAGGGAAATGCAAATTAAAACTACAATGAGATACCAATTCACACCCAGTAGAATTGCTACTATTAAAAAAAAAAAACATAAAATTGCAAGTGTTGGAAAGGATGTGGAGAAATGGGAACACTCATTCATTGCTAGTGGCATTGTAAAATGGTGCAGCCACTGTGGAGGACAGTTTGGCTGTTCCTCAGCAAACTAAGTATAGAACTATCATATGACCCAGTGTGATGCTTAGGTTCACGTGTCAACTTGGCCAGGTGATGGTACCCAGCTGTCTGGTCAAGCAAGCACTGGCCTAACCGTTACTGCAAGGACATTTGTGGCTGGTTAATAAACCAGAAGGCTGGTTCATTAAATCATCAGTCAATTGTTTGCAGCTGTGACTGATTACATCAACGAAGGGTGTATCTTCCACAATGAGAGAATGTAATCACATGGATTTAATCCAATCAGTTGAAGACTTTTTTTTTTTTCTTACTGCCGTGTAGTATTCCATCGTGTGTATATACCACATTTTATTTATCCACTCATCTGTTGAAGGACATTTGGGTTGTTTCCATCTCTTGGCAATTGTGAATAATGCTGCTATGAACATTGGCGTGCAGATATCTGTTCGTGTCACTGCTTTCCGATCTTCTGGGTATATACCGAGCAGTGCAATCGCTGGATCGAATGGTAACTCTATATCTAGTTTTCTAAAGAACTGCCAGACCGACTTCCAGAGTGGCTGAACCATTATACAGTCCCACCAACAATGAATAAGAGTTCCAGTTTCTCCACATCCCCTCCAGCATTTGTAGTTTCCTGTTTGTTTAATGGCAGCCACTCTAATAGGTGTTGGATGGTATCTCATTGTGGTCTTAATTTGCATCTCTCTAATAGCTAGCGAAGCTGAACATTTTTTCATGTGTTTCTTGGCCATTTGTATTTCCTCTTCAGAGAACTGTCTTTTCATATCTTTTGCCCATTTTATAATTGGGCTGTCTCTACTATTGTCATTGAGTTGTAGGATTTCTTTATATATGCAAGATATCAGTCTTTTGTCAGATACATGGTTTCCAAAAATTTTTCCCATTGAGTTGGCTGCCTCTTCACCTTTTTAAGAAATTCCTTTGAGGTGCAGAAACTTCTAAGCTTGAGGAGTTCCCATTTATCTATTTTTTCTTTTGTTGCTTGTGCTTTGGGTGTAAAGTCTAGGAAGTGGCCGCCTAATACAAGGTCTTGAAGATGTTTTCCTACATTATCTTCTAGGAGTTTTATGGTACTTTCTTTTATATTGAGATCTTGCATCCATTTTGAGTTAATTTTTGTGTAGGGTGTGAGGTAGGGGTCCTCTTTCATTCTTTTGGATATGGATAGCCAACTCTCCCAGCCCCATTTGTTGAATAGACCATTATGACTCATTTCAGTGACTTTGGGGGCCTTATCAAAGATCAGTCGGCCATAGATCTGAGGGTCTATCTCTGAATTCTCAATTCGATTCCATTGATCTATATGTCTATCTTTGTGCCAGTACCATGCTGTTTTGGCAACTGTGGCTTTATAATAAGCTTCAAAGTCAGGGTGTGCAAGTCCTCCCACTTCGTTTTTCTTTTTTAGAGTGTCTTTAGCAATTTGAGGCATCTTTCCTTTCCAAATAAATTTGATAACTAGCTTTTCCAAGTCTGCAAAGTAGGTTGTTGGAATTTTGATTGGGATTGCATTGAATCTGTAGATGAGTTTGGGTAGAATTGACATCTTAATGACATTTAGCCTTCCTAACCATGAACATGGAATATTTTTCCATCTTTTAAGGTCCACTTCTATTTCTTTTAGCAGAGTTATGTAGTTTTCTTTGTATAGGTCTTTTACATCTTTGGTTAAGTTTATTCCTAGGTACTTGATTTTTTTAGTTACTATTGAAAATGGTATCTTTTTCTTGAGTGTCTCTTCAGTTTGTTCATTTTTAGCATATAGAAACATTACTGACTTATGTGCATTAATCTTGTATGCCACTACTTTGCTAAATTTGTTTATTAGCTCTAGTAGCTGTATCGTCAATTTCTCAGGGTTTTCCAGATATAAGATCATATCATCTGCAAACAATGACAGTTTTACTTCTTCTTTTCCAATTTGGATCCCTTTTATTTCTTTGTCTTGCCGGATTGCCCTGGCTAGCACTTCCAGCACAATGTTGAATAACAGTGGTGACAGCGGGCATCCTTGTCTTGTTCCTGATCTTAGAGGGAAGGCTTTCAGTCTCTCACCATTGAGTACTATGCTGGCTGTGGGTTTTTCGTATACGCTCTTTATCATATTGAGGAAGTTTCCTTCAATTCCTACCTTTTGAAGTGTTTTTATCAAAAACGGATGTTGGATTTTGTCAAATGCTTTTTCAGCATCTATTGAGATGATCATTTGATTTTTCCCTTTTGAATTTTTAATGTGTTGTAATACGTTGATTGATTTTCTTATGTTGAACCATCCTTGCATGCCTGGAATGAACCCCAGTTGGTCATGGTGTATGATTTTTTTTATGTGTCTTTGGATTTGATTTGCAAGTATTTGGTTGAGGATTTTTGCATCTATATTCATTAGGGAGATTGGCTGGTAGTTTTCCTTTTTGTAGCATCTTTGCCTGGTTTTGGTATTAGATTGATGTTAGCTTCATAAAATGAGTTAGGTAGTGTTCCATTTTCTTCAATGTTTTGAAAGAGTTTGAGTAAGACTGGTGTCAGTTCTTTCTGGAAAGTTTGGTAGAATTCCCCTGTGAAGCCATCTGGCCCTGGGCATTTATTTGTGGGAAGATTTTTGATGACTGATTGGATCTCTTTGCTTGTGATGGGTTGGTTGAGGTCTTCTATTTCTTCTCTGGTCAGTCTAGGTTGTTCATATGTTTCCAGGAAATTGTCCATTTCCTCTACATTATCCAGTTTGTTGCCATACAGTTGTTCATAGTATCCTCTTATAATTTTTTTAATTTCTTCAGGATCTGCAGTTATGTTACATTTTTCATTCATTATTTTGTTTATATGGGTCTTCTCTCTTTTTGATTTTGTCAGTCTAGCTAGGGGCTTGTCAATCTTGTTGATCTTCTCAAAGAACCAACTTTTGGTGATATTTATCCTCTCTATTGTTTTTTTGTTCTCTATGTCATTTATTTCTGCTTTAATCCTTGTTATTTCTTTTCTTCTACTTGGTTTAGGATTGGTTTGCTGTTTATTTTCTAGCTTCTTCAGTTGATCCATTAGTTCTTTGATTTTGGCTGTTTCTTCCTTTTTAATATATGCGTTTAGTGCTATAAATTTCCCCCTCAGCACTGCTTTTGCTGCATCCCATAGGTTTTGGTATGTTGTGTTCTCATTTTCATTCGTCTCTATATATTTAGCAATTTGTCTTGCTATTTCTTCTTTAACCCACTGATTGTTTAGGAGTGTGTTGTTTAACCTCCAGGTATTTGTGAATTTTCTAAGTCTCTGATGGTTGTTGACTTCTAATTGTATTCCATTGTGTTCAGAGAATGTGCTTTGAATAATTTCAATCTTTTTAAATTTACTGAGGCTTGTTTTATGCCCCAGCATATGATCTATTCTGGAGAAAGTTCCGTGAGCACTAGAAAAGTATGTGTATCCTGGTGATTTGGGATGTAAGGTTCTGTATATGTCTGTTAAATCTAATTCATTTATCATTGTTTAGGTTTTCAATTTCCTTATTGGTCCTCTGTCTGGTTGATCTATCTATAGGAGAGAGTGATGTGTTGAAGTCTCCCACAATTATTGTGGAAACATCAATTGCTTCCTTTAGTTTTGCCAGTGTTTCTCTCATGTATTTTGTGGCACCTTGATTGGGTGCATAGACATTTATGATTGTTATTTCTTCTTGTTGAATTGCCCCTTTTATTAGTATGTAGTGGCCTTCTTTGTCTCTCAAAACATCCCTGCATTTAAAGTCTATTTTATCTGAGATTAATATTGCTACACCTGCTTTCTTTTGGCTGTAGCTTGCATGATATATTTTTTTCCATCCTTTCACTTTCAATTTCTTTGTGTCCCTGTGTCTAAGATGAGTCTCTTGTATGCAACATATTGATGGTTCATTTTTTTTGATCCATTCTGCGAATCTATATCCTTTAATTGGGGAGTTTAATCCATTTACATTCAATGTTATAACCGTGAAGGCATTTCTTGAATCAGCCATCTTATCCTTTGGTTTATGTTTGTCATATATATTTTTCCCCTCTCTCTATTAATATCCTTTATTGTACCCATACCGAATCTCTTTAGTACTGAACCTTTCTCCAGGTCTCTCTGTCCTTTCTTTGTTTCTCTGTCTGTAGGGCTCCCTTTAGTATCTCCAGCAGGGCAGGTCTCTTGTTAGCAAATTCTCTCAGCATTTGTTTGTCTGTGAAAAATTTAAGCTCTCCCTCAAATTTGAAGGAGAGCTTTTCAGGATAAAGTATTCTTGGTTGGAAATTTTTCTCACTCAGAATTTTAAATATATCATGCCACTGCCTTCTTGCCTCCATAGTGGCTGCTGAGTAGTCACTACTTAGTCTTATGCTGTTTCCTTTGTATGTGGTGAATTGCTTTTCTCTTGCTGCTTTCAGAACTTGCTCCTTCTCTTCCGTGTTTGACAGTGTGATCAGAATATGTCTCGGAGTGGGTTTATTTGGATTTATTCTATTTGGAGTTCGCTGAGCATTTATGATTTGTGTATTTATGTTGTTTAGAAGATTTGGGAAGTTTTCCCCAACAATTTCTTTGAATACTCTTCCTAGACCTTTACCCTTTTCTTCCCCTTCTGGAACACCAATGAGTATTATATTAGGACGTTTTATATTATCTATCATATCCCTGAGGTCCGTTTCGATTTTTTTCAATTTTTTTCCCCATTCTTTCTTTTATGCTTTCATTTTCCATTCTGTCATCTTCCAGGTCACTGATTCGTTGTTCAACTTCCTCTAGTCTTGTACTATGAGTGTCCAGAATATTTTTAATTTGGTCAACAGTTTCTTTAATTTCCATAAGATCATCCATTTTTTTTATTTAGTCTTGCAATGTCTTCTTTATGCTCTTCTAGGGTCTTCTTGATCTCCTTTGTATCCCATACTATGGTCTCATTGTTCATCTTTAGTTCTTTGAGTAGCTGCTCTAGGTGCTGTGTCTCTTCTGGTCTTTTGATTTGGGTGCTTGGGCTTGGGTTATCCATATCGTCTGGTTTTTTCATATGCTTTATAATTTTCTGTTGTTTTTGGCCTCTTGGCATTTGCTGAACTTGACAGGGTTCTTTTAGGATGTGTAGACCAATTGAAGTCCTTATCTCTAATTTATCAGATCTACAGCTTCGTGGAGTACACTTTCTCTAACTAACCAGCAGGTGGCGTCCACGAGCCACCTGTTCTCCACAAGCCAGTTCTCCCCTGCTTTGCCTTTGTGGTGAGTGGGGGAGTGAGTCTTGTGGGGTCCAATTGGTGTACCAAGCTTGCGTGTGTAGTTGGTGTTGCCCGCCCTGTATATGGGGCGTGTTTCTGGGCAGTCAGGGAGGGGGGGTGGCTCTAACAATCAAATCTCCCTGGTGATCCTGGAGTTTTAAAGCTGCTGCAATAGTCTAATCCTTCAGTTCAGTCCTGCCACAGTTTGTCTCTGCCACTGACCCACAAGTCCTTGGTATTGGTGTGTGGCTCCTGAGACTGGCAAGTGGGTCCCTCTTCCAGGTCGTGCACCCCCTGGTCCTCTGTTGAGGGATGACTGTGCTATGTCACAGGTGAGTGCCGTCCCCCCAGGGCAGTTCTGGGCTGCTGGGCTGTGTAGGGAGGCTCCCAGTCTGCTGAAATGATGGCTGAATGGGGCTTTGTTAATTCACACTGCTCCACCTTCCCAACTCTGGGACAATCAGCTGAGGTTGCAGGGAAGGCTAATGTCCATGCCCAGTTTTGTGGAGTGTGCCTGTTATTTGAAGCACTTCCGTCACACTGGGTTGTGTGGGGCAGCTCTGGGCTATGGGGCTGGCGATGGGCAGGAGTGTTTCCTGTCCACCAGGATGATGGCTGTGAGCGGACACCCCCCTTTTCTTGGGAAGTTGTGTTGTTTAGTGAAATTTCTCAGCCACTGGATTATTGCCTTTTGTCTCAGAGCTCTCTTAGTTCTGCTCTTGTCTTGACCTGCCCAAATTGCAAGTCTTTGAAGCTTTCTGTATTGGGCTTCTTAGAGTAATTGTTTTACAAAAAGAAAAAAGGATTAAAAAAAAAAAAAAGGGCCCTCCTCACAGATCTAATGGGTTATTGAAATGCTAAGAGACAAAGCAATTAGGGCCATTAAGGAAAGTTCCACAGGGCAGAGAGATCAGCTTTTCTTTGGGATTTGCATATGAGCCTGAGGGCCTGAGCTCTGCCCTTCCCCTTTCTATGTTCACCAGAACTCCAAAAATCCTCCACTTTTATTTTGGAGTTTTTCTTGCTGTTTTTTGCTATGTCTGTCTCCTCTCTGCTGGGCTGGCTGCTCTCAGATTCTCTGGTGTCTGGTCTCAGTCTATCTATGGTTGGAGTTTGGATCAGTAGAATGAGTTTCCGATAAGGGCTGCCACTGCAGTTCTCCCTTCTCCTTCCCGGAGCTGACAGCCCCTCCTCCCACGGGACTGAGCCTGGCAGGGAGGGGTGCGGGTCCCCTGGCCGCAAAAACTTACAGATTTCACTGATCTCAGCAGTTCCACGTTTTCATGAGTGTTGTATGAAGTATGCCCAAAGTCAGATTGCTCTGTGGTGTCCAGTCCACACAGTTCCTGGCTTTCTACCTACTTTCCTGGAGGAGTAACTAAAACATACAGCTCACCAGTCCGCCATCTTGCCCCGCCCCTCCGAAGACTTTTAAGCGAGACAGATAGAGGACCTTCACTTCTTCTTTGGCTAGCCAGCAAAGCATTTGCTGAGGAGTTCATTGAAGTTGCCAGTTCATTTTCTGAGTTCATTGAACACGTTCATCGAGGTTGCCAGTTCACTGCCTGAGGAGTTCGTCGAACATCTTCATTAGAGTTACCAGTTTGCTGCCTGCCCTACAGAATTTGGACTCGAGCATACCCACAGTCACGTGAGACAGTTTTATAAATCGTATATTTATAGGTATCTCTTGTTGATTCTGTTTCCCTAGAGAACCCTAACTAATACACCCAGCAATCCCACTACTGGGTATATACTCAAAGGAATTGAAGGCAGGGACTCAAACAGACATTTGCACACTGCTGTTCATAGCAGCATTATTCACGATTGCCAAAAGATACAAGCAACCCGAGTGTCCCTCAACTGATGAATGGATAAATAAAACGTGTTATACACATACAATAAAATACTATTCTGCATTAAAAAGGAAGGGAGTTCCAATCAGGCAACAACATGGATGAGCTTTGGATACATGTTGAGTGAAGTAAGCCAGATTCAAAAGGAAAAACAGTGTATGATGTCACTGATATGAAATAACTACAATCAAGCACACTCACAGAGTAAGAATCTAGAATATAGGTTATAAGGGGCTGGGTTGGGGGTGGGGAATGGGGAGTTAATGCTTAAATTGTACAGAACTTCTTTTGGGGTTGATTGTAAAGTTTTGGTAATGGATGGTGGTGATGGTAGCACAATATTGTGAATGTAATTAACAGCATTGAATTATATATATGAACTTGGTTAAAACAGGAAATTTTAGTTCATATGTACATTACAATAATAAAGGAATAAATATAAATAAATATAAATAAAAGAAAAAGAAAAAAACGTAGGACTGTACAAAACACACACACACATGCCAAAAGCTTACAGTCTCATAACATACAAGAAGGAAATATATGTATAATATGCCAAAGTGAGTGGGAGCAAAACTGAACTGATCTTAGGAAATGACAATGTATTACTGGATTTGTAGCACTAATAAATCTAATCTTTATAAAAAATGCCATCACTAATAGAGGGGAAATGAACAGAGGTATATGGGGGTAAGATTTATATTGTATCCCTGGGATTAAATAAATATAAGTGTATATATTCTGATCTGTTACAATCTGTATGGTAAGCCCCAAACTACTTCAAAGACAATTTAAAAGTGAAAAAAAAAATCATTCATGACATTGAAATATTTCACTAGAAAAGCAAATAGAATTGAGACATAGAAACAAAGGTGAAATATCAGATTTAAATCTAACTGTATCAGTAATGTTAAATGTGAATGGATGAAATAATAAGATCAAAAGGCATAAATCTGTCAGACTGCATAAGAAAAAGGACCCAAACATATGTTGCCTACAGGAGACACACTTTGGATTCAAAGATACAAACAGAATGGAAGGAGAAAAATGGTAAAAAGATAAATGAGGCAAACAGGAACCACCAGAGAGCTGGAGCAGCTATGCTACTATCCAACAAAACGTAAAAGTGCTACTAGAGTTAAATAGGGACATTTCATAATAATAAAAGGGTGAATTCCTTAGGAAGTTATAATTACCAACATATGTGCACCTAATAGTATAGCAGCAAAATACATGAAGCAAAAACAGAAATGATGGAAGGAACAGACAATTCAACAATGATAACTGGGGACTTCTATTCTCTGTGTCTGGAAAGGGTGAGCCCACACATTTGGAGGGGCCAGGTCTCCCCCCTTCATGTGGTGATGCTCAATGAGAGCATGGCTGTAGCCTCAAGGCTTGCAGAGGGTGGGGCCCAGGTGTCTGGGGAAAGCTTGACCACTACCCAAACCCATGAAAAATGTGGGAATGCCTTTCCAGTAGGCCCAGAGGCAAAACTGATCAATTGACAGATGATTGTCAGAACTCAGAATCTACTGGAGTTTGCCATGCTTGGTTTCAAATCCGCTTCAAGCTGGCAATCCCTGCTTGAATGGGATGGAACTATCTGGAATGAGACTGCCTAACCGATGTATGATCCACCATTGTATTATGGAAGCAGATAACTTGTTTTCTAGTTTTTACTGGTCCACAGAAGGAGAAGAATTTGATCCCACGACTGAACAAAGTGTAACTGACTTTGATGAACCTTTGCACTTCGAGTTGTTACCACAAAGAGGAAACAACCCAAGTCCCCAACAGATGAATGGAAAAACCAAATGTGGAATGTACATACAATGGACCAGGAAAAGGGATGAAGTTCTGATACACACTACAACATGGATGAACACTGAAAACATTATGCTAATCAAAGAATGTCAGACACAAAAGGACAAGTATTGGATGATTCTACTTATAAGAAATATCTGGAATACACTAATTAGTAGGTGCAGAGAATAAAAGGTATCAATCAGCAGGGCCTAGGGATAGTGGAGAATGGGGAGTAATTGCTTAGTGGTTTCAGAGTTTCTGAACAAACTGCACAAAACATGAAAGATCACATATAAAAAAAGTTCACCTCATTGACAATGAAAAAATCTTGAGTAGATCCCAATACACACTGATGGAAAGGGCAAAAGACAATAAAGTAGATAATCCAGAGTGTTGACAGTCATGCAAATATTTATGTATGGATGGGAGGAGGATCTATTTACATACTCTATTGATACTCTATTCTAGTCAGTATGAACTTGGCCAGGATCTACAACTGAGTGATTTTTCTCCAATGTGTGGAGAAGTTTTGTTACTTCACACTTGCAGAATGAAACAAGAATGATAGGGAATTTGGGAGAAAAAAACATAATTTAAGTTACCTTTTTTTTTTTTTTTTTTTTTTTTTTTTTATAAAAGGGAGTTTATTTGGTTACACGGTTACAGTCTTAAGGCCATAAAGTGTCTAAGGTAAGTCATCAACAATCGGATACCCTTGCTGGAGGATGAACAATGGCATCCGGAAACCTCTGTTAGCTGGGAAGGCACATGGCTGGTGACTGCTCCAGAGTTCTGGTTTCAAAATGGCTTTATCCCAGGACATTCCTCTCTAGGCTGCAGCTCCTCTCCACAATGCCACTCTCAGTTGCTCTTGGGGCATTTGTCCTCTCTTAGCTTCTCTGGAGCAAGAGTCTGCTTTCAACGGCCGTCTTTAAACTCTCATATGCAGCTACTCTCTCAGCTTCTGTGCATTCTTCAAAGTGTCCCTTTTGGCTGTAGCAAAAGCTCACTCCTTCTGTCTGAGCTTGTATAGTGCTCCACTAAACTAATCAAGGCCCATGCTGAATGGGCAGAGTCACACCTCCATGGAAATTATCCAATCAGAGTTATCACCCACATTTGGGTGGGTCACATCTCCAGGGAGCAACCCAATCCAAACATTCTGGCCCCACAGGATTGCATCAAAGAACATGGCTTTTCCTGGGGGGTCATAACATATATGGCACATGGTCTCTCTCAGCCAACCTGAAAATAAACTCACTACTCTTCCCCCCACGAAGAACATGACCCCCAGAGGTGCAAGTGTCCCTGGCAACATGGACACGACTCCCAGGGATATGCCTGCTCCCGGCTTCGTGGGACTGAAAATGCCCCCCCGACCAAAAGGGTGAAAAGAAATGAAACAAAATAAAGTCTCAGTGCCCCAGAGACCCCAAATAGAGCAAAGAGTTCATTCCGGAGGTCACTCCCATGCATTATATAAATATTCCTTTTTAGATTCTGGTGCATTAGAGCAGCTAGAAGGAAACACCCGAATCTGTTGAACTGTAATCCAGTAGAATTGATTCTTGATGATAACTGTATAACTGTATTGCTTTTATCGTGTGGCTGTGTGATTGTGAAAACCTTGTGACCAACACTTCCTTTATTTAATGTATGGGCAGATAAGTAATGAAATAAAGATAAATATATACGATGGGGGAGTAAAGGGTATGGAATGGTTTGGGTGTTCTTTTTTATTTTTATTTTTTTCTTTATTTTGGAATAATGAAAAGGTTCTAAAAATTGATTGTGGCAAAGAATACACAACTATATGATGACACTGTGAGTCACTGTATACTTTGGATGGATTATATGGTGTGTGAATCTCAATATATCTCAATATAAATTGCATTAAAAAACAAAAACAAAAACAAAAAAACTCTAATGTGATGATTCCCAAAGTTTTATCTCCAGGTTAGGCCTCTTTCCTCTTTCTCTTAAACTCCAAACCTTTGTATCCAACTGCCTACTTGACATCTCCAGTTGGATGTAAAGTGTGAAAGGATACATACATATGTAATAGAAGTATAAAGAAATACATGTGAATGATGAGCATTAAATTTAAGACAGTGGCTACCTCTTGGGGGGAGAGAGTGGGATGCAATCAGTGAAGAGTTCACAGGGAGATTTAACTCTATAGATAACCCTTTCTTCCCTAAGCTAAGAATTAGAGAGACAGGCATTTGCTGTATGTCTTAAATATTTCATTATATATTTTAAAAACTATTTTGCAAAAAAAGAAAAGCAGGCAAAACAGTATATACAGTATGCTACCACTTGTGTTCAATTTATGTTTGCTTGTATATACATTCATACAGGTAACTGGTCATAAGTGTTTGTCTCCAGGTAGCTGAAGGAGAATTCAGTTATTTTCACTATGTGTACTTTCGCATATTTTGCATTATTACTAATTGGGGGGTGCGGGGGCCAGCCACTTCCCCTAAGCCTTCCGAACTTTCACTCGTTGCTCAAGACCATCAGTCCCTCAGCCACCTTTACGATTTTTCCAGTTTTTTTTTTTATTTTATTGAGATATATTCACATACCACACAGTCATATAAAACAAATCGTACATTTGATTGTTCACAGTACTATTACATAGCTGTACATTCATTACCAAAATCCATCCCCAACACCCTCATTACCACACACACAAAAAAAACCAGAATAATAATTAAAGTGAAAAGGAGCAACTAAAGTAAAAAAGAACACTGGGCGCCCTTGTCTGTTTGTTTCCTTCCCCCTTTCCACTCATCCATCCACAAACTAGACAAACGGGAGTGTGATCCCTATGCCCCCCCCCAATCCCACTGTCCCCTCTCATAAGCCACATTTTTATACAATCGTCTTCAAGATTCATGGGTTCTGGGTAGTAGTTTGATAGTTTCAGGTATCCACCACCAGCCATCCCAATTCACCAGAACCCAAAAAGGGTTGTCCATTGTGCATAAGAGTGCCCACCAGAGTGACCTCTCGGCTCCCCCCGGAATCTCTCTGCCACTGAAGCTTATTTCATCTCCCTTCACATCCCACTCTTGGTCAAGAAGATGTTCTCCGTCCCACGATGCCGGGTCTACATTCCTCCCCGGGAGTCATATTCCACGTTGCCAGGGAGATTCACTCCCCTGGGTGTCTGATCCCACGTAGGGGGGAGGGCAGTGATTTCACCTTTCAAGTTGGCTTAGCCAGAGAGAGAGGGTCACATCTGAGCAACAAAGACCAATCAGTTCTTTTTTGCTTCCCATTTCTTCCAATTTAGACTCCACCATCCACTGTCACAATCATGACTGAAATGACACCAATTCCCATGTTCATACCCCCAAACTAAAGCAAACCAATCATGTATCTTCTTTTTTTCTCCAGTACAATTCCTCAAAATTTTTCAAAGTATGGTCTGTGGACCAATTGCATCAGAATCACTTGGGTTTTAATAAAATCTTGATTCCTGGAGCCTACCCCAAACACTTTGAATCATACATTCTGGAGGTGTGGCTTATGACTCTGCATTTTACTCAAATAGCAGAGATTGTACTTCTTATTCACATAAAGGAGATTATTTAATTCATTCCCGACTTTTCCATAGGCCAAGATTATTTATTCATCCACAAGTGCTGAGCACTTGCTGTATGTCAGGCTGTATAACTGACCATCTAGACACTGTCCCTGATCTCGTGAGCTTGCAGCTAAGATGTTCCCCAGGAAAGTTGGCAGGATGACCCTGTTGATACATAGATGTCTTAGTTTTCCCGGGTTGCTACAGCAGATACCACAAACTGGTTGACTTAGACAATAGGAATCTACTGTCTCACAAATGTATTTGGAGGCTATATGTTGCAAATCAAAGAATCAGCAGGCCATGACTTCTCCCAAGTCTGCAGCTTTCTGGTGGCGGCTTGTTCTCAATCAATCTCTGCCTCCATCAAATAGCACTCTGTCCCTTTGTGTCTCCTCCTGTGATTTCTACTACCTCCATGTCCAAATTTCACTGCTTATAAGGACTCCAGTCATTCTGGATTAAGGCCCACACTGCTTCATTTGGGCCTCATCTTAAGAGAATTTTTGAAGATTCCATTTATGAGTTCACACCCACAGCATGGGGTCAGAACTTGAGCTACATCTTTCTGGGGGTTATGATTCAATCAACCTCAGTGGATAAACATTTCCTTTTTTTAATTTAAAAGCTAGGTAGTTATTTTTAAAACATTACCTTTTATTTGTAGCAAGAGTTACTGGTTTCCCATTTAGAATACTGATTTTCCTTTTTTATAAAAAATATGTAAAAAGTGAGTCAATTTAAAGAAGATGACAATATAGATATGGCAGAAAGACCAAAGGTGGTATACAATGCCTGAAGTTTGGGAAACACTCACCTAGCATTTCAGAGGTAGCTGTGGTAAAATAAAAAGAATAGAAAAGAATTGCTAACATTTATCACAACTTACTAGATCTAAGTCAGATCATGTCATTGCTCTGCTTGAAACCCTTCAATGCTTTACCATTACACTTTTTTTGGGGGGACAGATTTATTGAACTATATACAAGTAACCCATTTAAACTGTACAATTCAGTGGTTTTTAGTATATTCACAGAGCTGTGCAATCATCAGCACAGTAAATTCTAGAACACTTCCATCAACCCTAAGAGAAGCCCTGTACTCTTTAGCAGTTACTCCTCTTTCCCCAACCCCCCAGACTTAGGCAACCACTAATCTACTTTCTCTATATATAGCTTTGCCTATTCTAGACATTTCATATGAGTGGAATCATACGTGGTTTATTGTGACTGACTTCTTTCATTTCGCATAATGTTTTCAAGGTTCACTCATGTTACAGCATGTATCAGTACCTTGTTCCTTTTATTGTCAAATAATATTCCATTGTATGGATATACATTGTTGATCCATTCATCAGTTGATGGACATTTGGGTGGTTTCCATCTTTTGGCTATTATGATTGCTGCTATGTGAGGATATACGTTTTCAATTCTTTTAGGTACATACCTAGGAGGAGAATGTTTAACATTTTAAGGACTGCCAGCCTATTTTTCAAAGTGGCTGTACCATTTCACATTCCCACTAGCAGTGTAAAGGATTCTAATTTCTCAATATCATCAACACTTATTATCTATCTTCTATTATAGCCATTGTAGTGTGTGTGAAGTGGTATCTCATTTTTTACAATCACACTCTTAAGTGAAGTCGAGTCTGCCAGGGCCTACAAGGTCCCAAGTAACTTTTCTTTTCCAAAGGTCCACACTCCCTTATCAGCAATTGGAAAATCAAGAAGCCTTGAACCAAGATTTTTGGAACCCATCTGACAACAAATTTATAGTCTTTATTTCTTACACTTAATATGACTATTGTATTTTACTGCTTGCTCCAGATTCCAATGAAGATGTTATATATTAAATAATATGTATACTGTATTGCTGTTGTAAAATCCAAAAACCATTCCCAAGCAAACAAGGTCCCAAGGATTTCATAAAAGGATGATAGACCTGAACCACTCTCCCTTAAGTACACTTCAATTGAACCACTGACTGCTTTGCTTTTTCTGTACCAGGGCAGGCATTCTGCTTCAGGGCATTTGCCCTTGCTATTCCTTTACCTGGAAAGCTCTTTCCCCATTTATCAAATCACTTTCTTTAGGCTTCTGATTAAATGTCATCTTTTCAACTGTATGAACAGGCCACTCTATATTAAACAGCAGGACTTTCTCATTGCCTCACACTCTTCCATGAGACCAGTCTTTGTTTTCATCCTTGCAATGTCCTCAGCACCATGCTATAAAGTTGAATTTCCATTTTATTTTTTTTCCAGAGACTAGTTTATCTTCAGCCTTATGAACGCAGCTCCTTACACGGGTTTTGGTGGAGGTCGTGGGGCAGCACCTGCAGGTCTAAATCGGGGAGGGGGTTTCCTGTCCTTCCGGGCCTCACGAGATCGGTTTCTGACTACCTTGCTGTGAATGGCACAACTCACGCAGTAATGTAGTTTCACATACAGCTTAGGAAGCACATAGGCGTCGAAGATGCTTGCTTCGGAAATGTCCCTGACGGCTGCAGCCTCCACTATGTTTCGAATGATGAATTTCTTGATGGCCTTATCCTTGGGCACGCAGCGGGTACAGTTCGTGCAGCGAATAGGCTGCACGTGGCCGCGGCCCTTTTTGGCACGACCATTGTTCCTTCTTTTTTTTGTCATCTTACAAGAAAACAGCCAACGGACGTTCGGACGAATACCCGAGAAAGGCTAAGTTACCTTTTCCTTTTTAGGTGACAAGATCTCTAGCTTCTCCAAGAAAGATGGGAGCTGTGGGGCATCTTGTATCAAACCTAGCCAGTTCTTAGCCCCAGGACCAGGAAATAGTAGGAGGAGAGCCTGAAAATAAAAATTAACCATCGATTTCCTAAAGAATTTCCAACTCCAAAAAGTTCATGGACATAGTTTGTTTGCAGAGGGGCTGACAGCACCTGAGGCAGGGCTTCTCTGTGATGTCACTGGCAGCTATGAGATGTGATTCTGCTTGTGGATGCTGAGCTGATGATTCTTTGACAGCAGGGGTGGCTGTGGTCACTTTTTGTGGCCTCATGACATGGGCAGTACTGCTTCTGCCTCTCATCTCATAGCCAACCGGGCTTGCAAAACAGAACTTTTCCAGAGCAGGGCAAGTGTGGATTCCTGATGCTATTTCCCATCAAAAAGTCCCAGGACTGGGCTTGAGATAAGAACTTTAGAGTTTCAGGACAAGCCCCTGAAAGATACGATGTTGATGCTGAAGGTAAGGAGGTCCCCAAGCAGGCGAGAGTGGTTCTCTCCCTGGGGGAGTGTAGCAGGGTGCTCATGTTTCAGAACCGCAGCCTTCCCAAGATCTCACCGAGGAACCTCATGCAAACTCAAGCACAGATCCTGGGAGTCTTCTCACTTCCTCCAGGTGTGCTTGTGAGATGAGAGCAAGTGTGGCCTTGCAGGGTGAACCCTAAATTAAGATTGCTTGCTGTGAAAGGTCTACTGGGGTACAAGTCCTTCACCAATCCTTCAAATCCTCTTAATGATTCCAAGGTGGTGAAAAGACGTGTTATTCTACATCCGAAGAGAGTTTCAATCTCATTTGCTCTTTAATAAAATACAAAGCTGTTACTTTTCCTTTCCTCTTCCCTAAATCTGCTGAAGTCTAACCATATGGAAATAATATCTGTGAAATTTTAAAATGGGCTTTTGCAAGGAAAAAAAAGATGTAGTGCCCCCTTGAGGAGCCTGTGGAGAATGCAGGGGTATTCGCCTACCCCACCTCCATGGTTGCTAACATGACCACAGACATAGGGGACTGGTGGTTTGATGGGTTGAGCCCTCTACCACAGGTTTTACCCTTGGGAGGACGGTTGCTGTGGGGGAGAGGCTAGGCCTCCCTATAATTGTGCCTAAGAGCCTCCTCCCGAATGCCTCTTTGTTGCTCAGATGTGGCCCTCTCTCTCTGGCTAAGCCAACTGAAAGGTGAAATCACTGCCCTCCCCCCTACGTGGGATCAGACACCCAGGGGAGTGAATCTCCCTGGTAACGTGGAATATGACTCCCGGGGAGGAATGTAGACCCGGCATCGTGGGACAGAGAACATCTTCTTGACCAAAAGGGGGATGTGAAAGGAAATGAAATAAGCTTCAGTGGCAGAGAGATTCCAAAAGGAGCCGAGAGGTCACTCTGGTGGGCACTCTTACGCACACTTTAGACAACCCTTTTTAGGTTCTAAAGAATTGGGGTAGCTGGTGGTGGATACCTGAAACTATCAAACTACAACCCAGAACCCATGAATCTCGAAGACAGTTGTATAAAAATGTAGCTTATGAGGGGTGACAATGGGATTGGGAAAGCCATAAGGACCACACTCCACTTTGTCTAGTTTATGGATGGATGTGTAGAAAAGTAGGGGAAGGAAACAAACAGACAAAGGTACCCAGTGTTCTTTTTTACTTCAATTGCTCTTTTTCACTTTAATTATTATTCTTATTATTTTCGTGTGTGTGCTAATGAAGGTGTCAGGGATTGATTTAGGTGATGAATGTACAACTATGTAATGGTACTGTAAACAATCGAAAGTACAATTTGTTTTGTATGACTGCGTGGTATGTGAATATATCTCAATAAAATGAAGATTAAAAAAAAAAAGGGCTCTTGGGGGATTTATGGATCATTAAAACAAAAAGCCTCACAGCTATTCCATTTAGAAAAAGGCATGAAATTTTCCGTCTTTGATGATGTCATATATACTGCTTTTTTTCACTAGGGAAATTTCCTAAAATACCTTCTATCTGCAGCTCTCCTCAGTTGTTCCTTGGATAACTACCCTCTGAACACCTCAGCCTTCCCAGGGTTTCAATCGATGGGTAAGTGTGGATTTGCCGAGATGCTGCTCTGTTCATAGGAACACATGCTTTTCTGGGGGCATAAGTTTTGTCAACCTGCACTAGCAGCAAATCCATTCATGTCAATTTAAAATCCTTTCATAAGGACAAACAAACACCTACTCTTTGTAACTCACTTCAATGGAAAACATCAATGCACAGATACCCATGTCCAAACTCATGATCCCATATCCCTAAAACTTGTAACCATTGCAAAAATGAAGTTCCCCCATTCCTGTGCCTTTGTTTTGATGGGGAATCATTACAGTTAATTCCAGGAATGCTGGGCTGTCCCAGTACACACCCCACTATTTATAGACACAGCTGAGTTCCTGAAACAGTGTTTTTAATTGGATATGAAATCACCCCAAAACATCCATGCTTTTCTAAAAAGCCCTTCCTTGCTTACTCACGCCTTTTTCTTTCCTAAACACTAGCCTCATGTTTAGTGATAAGGAGCTTCTCAATAAAAGAATAAGTCCCTTGTTTTCTTCTCCCCTATAGATAGCTAAGGCCAGTTGGAACTAACTAATCACTGACACATGTGCAGTGAAAGAAATATTGCCCAAAAGTAACCCTGGAACAAATGACACCCTGTAAGCAGAACCAGGGTGAGCAGACACAACAGAAAAAAGAAACACTGGACCCTAAGAAAAGGCAAGATGTCCAACAAACTTAGTTCTGGCAATGTCACAGCTCACTCCTCAGAAAAAGCAACCAATCGTCAGCAGATCCACCCCTGCTGAGTGCCACCCTAGCTTTACAGCAGACCTCTACCCCTAATTAGTCTTAAAAACCCCTTGCTTCACCAGCTCGGGAGACAGATCTGAGCTTATGGCTCCTGTCTCCTAGCTGGTGCCTGGTAATAAACGCTTTCTTCAAAAACCCAGTGTCATGGGACTAGTCATTCCTGCATATTGGGAGTGAGCCCAGCTCAGCAACAGATCTATAAACAAATTAATGATAACAACTTCACTCACTGATGCTACTCCAAAGAAATGGCACATATGATACTGTTTTAGTTGGGGTTCTCTAGGGAAACAGAACCAACAAGAGGTATCTGTAAATATAAGATTTCATAAAAGTGTCTCATGCAACTGTGGGGATTCATGAGTCCAAATTACATAGGGCAGGATGCACAAGTCCAAATTCTGTAGGGCAGGCAGCAACTGGCAACTCCGATGGTGTTCGATGAACTCCTCAGGAGATGTTGGTTAGCTAAAGAAGTAAAGATCCTTTCTCTCTCAAGTCTTCAACTGATTGGATTAAATCCAGCTAATTGCATTCCCTCATTATGGAAGACACGCCCTTCCTTAATGTAATCAGTCACAGCTGCAGCCAATTGACTGATGATTTCATAAACCAGCCTTCTGGTTTATTAACCAGCCACAAATGTCCTTTCAGTAATGGTTAGGCCAGTGCTTGCTTGACCAGACAGCTGGACACCATCACTTGGCCAAGTTGACACATGAACCTAACCATCACAGACACATCCAGCATTCCCGGTTATCTTACCTCAGAGTTTACTTTCCTTCCAAGCCCTTTATCCTTATGAACCAAAATGCTACCATTTCGTAATATTCTCTATTTTTCCACAAAACTCTAAGCACCAGACTGCACGGAACTGTTTGATGTTACATATCCAGAGCATAGAGGACACTGATCAGTTTGGGGCTGAGTTGTGTGCCTTCTGAGTAGAGAAAGCCTAGCACCCGAGGGAGTAAATTTGAGTTACTTTATGAAAACACTTAGAATTGTGTCCAAATATTTCACTGTTTAAGATAGTGAGAAAGGCAACTTTATCCCCAGATGACTGGGTCCCGGCCTGGCCCTCACCACTATGTCAGGTTTTATCCTGTTGAAGAGACCATTTCACGTATCTCCATCATCAGACAAGGCTATTCAGTGACCACGATGGTTCATGACAAAAACAAAGGCACCCGTGTCATCACGGGTCTGAATTTGCTAAAGCAGGACAGAGCCTGAACCACAAAAATAACCTAACGTTTCCCCTTCTCACTAATGTGCCTGGTTCTTCCTTACCAATTCTGTTTAGCTGCACAGCATCCTGTCTGCCTTGCAGATGAGCTCTAAAGTGATGAACAATCGCAGAATGACATTCACCTCCTCACAGCATCCAACAGAGAGCGTGCCTTGTTTCCCCAAATTGTCGAGCAAATCACCTATAAGTCCTTGTGAACACTCTCTCCAGATACACCCAGTCTTTGTGACTTGCATCCATCCTGACTGTGACAATTCAATCCCCAGCTCTGTTTGACCACAATCATGATCCTCCTGGTGGTCTTTGGCTACAGGGAACTGACCAAGCCACGATTTATATTTTTGTTATTAAGAATGAACAAGAAGATCTTTTAAAGACAAAAATTCCAACTATACAAAAATAAAGTTCATCTGAAAAAAAAAAAAAAAAAAGCCAGAACCTATAGGTGCTTGACAATCGACTTAGACTATGTAATGTCCAAATTCACAAAATTACAAAGCTAAGCTTGGGTGGCAGGAGGGGAGTATTTGTGACCAGCCCCGTGAAGGCTCTTGGCATGTCTTGCTCACTCTACCATCAAGATGCCAAAGAGTAAGGTTGGCTCAGCTAAGGGGGGCAGAGAAGGAGCCCAAGAGGGGTTGGTGAGACTGTCAGCTATACCTGCTCCTGCAAAAATGTAAATGAAGCCAAAAAAGGCAGTGGGAAAGGATAATTCTTCCAACAAAATGTGTAACCAAAAGGGAAAAGGGGAACAAAGGAAAAGAAGCCAAACTGGCTAAACAAGAAACTAAAGATTTACCTGCAGAAAATGGAGAAACTAAAAATGAGGAGAGTCCAGCTTCTAATGGAGAAAAAGAAGTCAAGTCTGATTAATATCGTATACCGTGTCTCACCAGTGGTCCCTGTTTCTCCCATCTTAAAAATATTCCTCTGGATTGTACATCAACTGTTTTGTAAATGCAAGCTTTTTAGAAACTCTCAAGGAAATATTTTAAAGGAGATTGAAATCCTACCTCATCTCCATGAGGGTAAATTGTTTGCTCATTGTTTACTTTTGGTACAACCAGAAAATAGTGAGATATTGAATTATGGGAGGCTTGACTGTTTTGGATGTCAACATTCCATAGGGTGGGGGGGGTCACCAGTTTTTATAACCTATATTATAATACAAACTAAATGTTAGTTGGAATCACAGTCATGAATTTAACGTGTTGAACATTTTAAATTATTCCTATTCCCATGTGTTTTTTTTGTTTGTTTGTTTGTTTGTTTGTTTTTAGTAGGATTGTTCCTTAAAACCACTCCCTGATTTTGGCTCTCCCTGTCAGAACTGTGTACACTCTGTAACATCCTTGGCTGTAGCCATTCAGTTTTCCTAATAACTTTGTTATATGCTGTTAAAGATTGGAAACGTGAGTACATAGTGTGTATGATGTTAAGTTGTGAAGTAGTGGAACTTACAAAGTAACAGCTCATCAACATTTGAAGACATGGGTACTTGATATACTGTTGGGGAAAACTTGCCTCCAAATTTTAAGCTGGAAAGTCACTGGACTACTTTAGAAAAGAGTTACAGCTATGTGGCTCTTTAGATTTTTGGTACAAACGTTAAGAATAGTGTACAAATTGTTCATAATGTCTGTGTGATCTTCAGAACAACCAATACAATCTCAATTACGAAAGAAAAAAAATTACAAAGCTGAGTGAACAATCCATAGTCACAATGGAATATTTTACTGTATTCCAATAAACAGAAAATGAAGACAAGAACATTTATTAGTATTCAACATTTTTGAAAACACTTGTTAATAGGGTATCTACCCTACTTATAGAAAGCTTTGCTTTATGAAAAAAATGGAGTGATGTCTTCAACATGGCAACATAAGATGTCTACTGAACACCTTTCCTCAGAGATTCAGCAAAAAAAGGGACAAATCTCTCTTGCTCGCACTCTGGAGGAAAGTAGAGACTGGAGAAGGATCCCACAACTGCTGAATTGGAGAAAGATAAAAATATCAGGAAGGAAACTTCCATCCCAGAATGGCTGGTTCTTTTCCTTCCCCCTCACTTGGTCCCACGCAGCTTGGGAAGGGCACAAAGGCAGTGGCCCAGATCCCTCCCACCTCCCACCAGGGACGTAGACTGTAAAACCACTCAAAGCAGTGAGACAGATCCCCACATATATCCAGACACAGAGACCCGAGTCCACAGAGAACCATGGCAGGACACAGTCACTGAGGAATATGGAACACAAAAGAGCCTCAAGGAGGAGCATCCAAAATGGAGGATTAGGGAAGGAATAGCAGAACCTACTTCTGTCCCCAAAGCAGCAAGTGGTCAGGCAGAAACTGTGAATCAACTGTTTGGGGACCCGAGGGCAGGAGGGGACATTTCAATGCCAAAGTCACTGTGGGACAAAGAGACTGAGAAAACATGGGCAAAGACTGTAGTTCTAGCCATGGCTCCTGGTGCCCAGACCCCAGCCTTGAGGAAAGCAGCAGCAGGCAGCTGGATCCTTGCCTGGGGATGGCTGCAGATTGGGATGGCTGTGGTAGTCCTCGGTTCCAAGAGAAGAAGGGGACACAGCCCAACACTGAGCCAGATACTGGCCAGTGAGGAGAGAAAACAGGGTCCCAACAGTTTCAGTCCTGCCTGGTCAGATGCTACCAGTCAGGATAAGTAACCAACGAGCACCATCAGTGGGCAGGCCAGAAAGCACAGGGGGAAAACAGGGCTTTTTGGAGTACCTGGCCCTCTTTGGGCTGGGAAATATTGACTATCCAACTGTCAAAGTGGTGCTTTAATACAAACCCAAGCAACAACTAAATCATAGACAAGAGAGTGAAACTGACCTTCAGAATAGACCCAACAAGATAATCAAGTGAGCAGATAGCAGCAAAAAAAAATCACAAGGCATACTAAAACACAGGATATCTCAATCAAAGAAACAAACTAAAAAGTTGGAGGAGATACAGAATTTGGAACAACTAGTCAAAAACATTCAAACAAATCTAAACAGATTCAATGAAATGGATAAGGATATAAAGGTTATTAAGACAATAGATGAGCATAAAGAAGAATTTGAAACAATACAAAAAAAATTAAAAACCTTATGGAAATTAAAGACACTAGAGGAAATTAAAAATGTACTAGAGACACAAACAGCAGATTTCAAGAGGCAGAAGAAAGGATCAGCAAGCTAGAAGACAAAGCAACCAAATTTGAACAGACAGAAAACAAATGGAGAAAAAAATGGAAAATTTTGAGCAAGGTGACAGGGAAATGATTGACAACATGAAGCACACAAACATAGGCATCAGAGGTCTCCCAGAAGGAGAAGGGAAAATGTTCAGGAAGAATATTTGAGGAAATAATGGCTGAAAATTCCCCAACTCACATAAAAGACATAAATATGGAAATCCAAGAAGCCCAACATTTTCCAAACATAATAAATCTGACTAGACAAGCTCCAAGACACATAGTGATCAGACTGTCCAATTCCAAAGAGGAGAAAATTTTGAAAGCAGCAAGAGAAGTTATTCACCACCCACAACGGAAACTAAATAAAACTAAGTATGGGTTTCTCATCACATACCATGGAGGCAAGAAGACAGTGGTATGATATAAGACACTGAAAGAGGAAAATTTCAGGCCAAGAATTCTCCATCCAGGAAAGATGTCCTTCAAAAATGAGGGAGAGTTTAAAATATTCAGATAAACAGAAGCTGAGACAGTTCCTTAACAAGAGAGCTGCCCTACAAGCAATATTAAAGGAAGTTCTGCCAGCTGTAAAGACAGGAGAGAGGCCTGGAGGGCAGTATAGAAATGAAGATTATTAGTAAGAGTAACTAAAAGGATAAAAAGAGATTTTAAAAAAATGAGACAAATAAAAGCCAAAGGCTAAAATAGTTGAAGGAAATACTGCCTTTACAGTGATAACACTGAATGTTAATGGATTAAATACCCCATCAAAAAACACAGTGGCAGAATGGATGAAAAATATGATCCATATGTATGCTGTTTACAAAAGACTGATTTTTTTTTCTTGTTCAAAAATGTTCATAGCAATTTTATTCATAATAGTTAAAAACTAGAAATAGCACAGGTTTTCATGAACAGGAAATAGCTAACAAATGGTATATAATGGAATACAACTCAGTGATAAATGGAATACAAAGGAATAGAAAGAAATGAATTTCTGATACACCAATGATGTAGATGAATCTCAGAACATTATGATTGGTAAAAGAAACCTTAAGCAAAAGGGTACTACATATGATCCCATTTGTGAATTTCACTGTACATAAATTTTGCTTCAATAAAAATTCCATAAATAAATATTGAATGGAAAGAGATAAATGGATGTATATTTTATAAAACATAGATAGCAAATTAGCAATTATAGAATCACTGTGCTATTCTTTCAACTTTTATGTATGTTTTTAAAATTTTCATAATAAAAACTTGGAGGAAAAATATGATGAGAATAATTTTTCCAAGCTTCCCATCTACTCATCTTCCCAAGATGCTTTATACCAACATGAAAGCTAATGTTTATTGAGTATACAGCATTGTTCTATGAGCTCTGCATGTTATCTCATTTAATTTGAACCTTGCAATAATCCTATGAGATATGCACCTCTATTAGCAGTGTTTTACAGATGAAGAAACTGAGGCACAGAGAAGTTGAGAAACTTGCCCAAGGTCATAGGCTATTAAATGGCAGGGCTGGGATTTAAATGCAGAAATCTGCCTCTAGAACATCATAAACCACTATATTATTTTGCTTCCTTGTGGTAGACAGAATTCTAAAAATGGATCCCCCAAGATTCCGCACCCTAACACCCAGAACCTGTGAATATAATAAAATAAGCTCTTGAATATGTTACATTATTTGGCAAGAGGGACTTTGCAGATGTAATGAAAATTACTAACCAGTTAACCTTATGATAGAGGGATTATCCAATATTACCTGGGTTGGTTCAGTGCTATCACATGGACCCTTAAAAACAGATAATCTTCTGCAACTGGCAGAAGATGAATGTAAGAGAGGAAGGCAGAGTGATTCAAAGCACAAGAAGACTTGATGTGCCACGGCAGGTTTGAAGATGAAAGGGGCCATCTAAGAAGGGGCCACATGACAGCCAGCAAAGAAATGGTACCCTCAGTACTACAACCACAAGGAACTGAATTCTGCCAATCACCTAAATGAACTTGGAAGCAGGTTCTTTCTGAGAGCCACTGGATAAGGGTACAGGCTGCTGACAAAAAGTAGCTTTTCAAACAGAAAAGTCAATAAAAAAAGGAATCTTGAAATATCAGAAAGGAAGAAAGAACATGGATAGCAAAAATACAGGTAAATACAACAGACTCCCCTTCTCTTTTCTAAATTACACTTAATGGTGGAAGCAAAACACTGTTTAAGGTAGTTGTAAATGTATGTAGAGGAAATATTTAAGACAATTATAAATGTGGGAGGGTAAAGGGAGGTGAAGGGAGGTAAAGTTTCTATACTTCATTCAAAGTGATAAAACACCACCACCAGTAGATTGTGATAAGTTATGCATGTATAACTTATGTATAATGTAATACCTATAGCAACCACTGAATAAAACTATACAAAGAGATACATGCAAAAACACTACAGAGAAATCAAAATGAATTTCTAAAAACTGTTCAAGTAATCCACAGAAGACTTGAAAAAGGACAGAGAAATGAAGAATAGAAACAATAAAAAGAACATAAAATAAAATAGCAGAATTAGCCCTAATGTATCAATAATTACTGTAAACAAAATTGTTCTAAATATACTAATTAAAATACAGAGATTGGCAGAGTGGAGGCTCCGTCTTGACACGCTTCCTAATCTCAGAGGCAGGGAAAAGAGAATATGGTTAGTTACACACTGACTTTTTTTTTTTTTAAATCTTCATTTTATTGAGATATATTCACATACCACGCAGTCATACAAAACAAATCGTACATTCGATTGTTCACAGTACCATTACATAGTTGTACATTCATCACCTAAATCAACCCCTGACACCTTCATTAGCACACACACAAAAATAACAAGAATAATAATTAAAGTGAAAAAGAGCAATTAAAGTAAAAAAGAACACTGGGTACCTTTGTCTGTTTGTTTGTTTGTTTCCTTCCCCTATTCTTCTACTCATCTATCCATAAACTAGACAAAGTGGAGTGTGGTCCTTATGGCTTTCCCAATCCCATTGTCACCCCTCATAAGCTACATTTTTATACAACTGTCTTCGAGATTCATGGGTTCTGGGTTGTAGTTTGATAGTTTCAGGTATCCACCACCAGCTACCCCAATTCTTTAGAACCTAAAAAGGGTTGTCTAAAGTGTGCGTAAGAGTGCCCACCAGAGTGACCTCTCGGCTCCTTTTGGAATCTCTCTGCCACTGAAGCTTATTTCATTTCCTTTCACATCCCCCTTTTGGTCAAGAAGATGTTCTCCGTCCCACGATGCCGGGTCTACATTCCTCCCCGGGAGTCATATTCCACGTTGCCAGGGAGATTCACTTCCCTGGGTGTCTGATCCCACGTAGGGGGGAGGGCAGTGATTTCACCTTTCAAGTTGGCTTGGCCAGAGAGAGAGGGCCACATCTGAGCAACAAAGAGGCATTCGGGAGGGGGCTCTTAGGCACAATTATAGGGAGGCCTAGCCTCTCCTTTGCAGCAACAGAAAAGACTGATTTTTGACCCAAAGATACAAAAGCGTTGAAAGGGAAAGGCTGGAAAAAGATTCCACTTAAGCAGTAACAATAACAACAAGGAAAAAAAAGAAAGAAAGAAAAGAAAAAAGCTGGGGGCTGAGGTACCTACAATGTCAGACAAAATAGACTTCAAATGCAAAAATGCTATGAGACAAAGAAGGGCACTATATATTAATAAAAGTCACAATCTACCAAGAAGAAATAACAAACATAAATATGCACCTAATCAAGGTGCTCCAAAGTACACGAGGGAAACACTGGCAAAACTGAGGGGAATAACATGTGTCCTCACGATAATACCTGGAGACTTCACACCACTCTTTTCAATAGATAGAACATTGAAATGGAAAAGCTAAATAACATGATAAATGAGCTAGATCTAACAGACAAATATAGAACACTGCACCCCAAAACAGCAAGATATACATTCTTCTCAAGTGCTCATGGATCATTCTCCGGGATAGACCACATGCTGGGGCACAAAAGAGGCCTTCATCACTTCAATTAGTGATACGAATGAAGCAGGTCTGGTTAAGACTAGGGCAAACTGGGCCAAAGGGTAAAGGGTGGAAACTGACCGTGTTTTGAAACTTCAACTTCCATGTGAGACCAAGGGAAGAGATTTCTATTTGGTGCAGGATCTATCTTTTCTAAACAGTGTAACTCTATAGTCGGTTTGTTCAAACACAATTACTTGGAACTTGGAATAGGAAATGAGATATGGTAGGTTTGTATAGGTTAGAGTGAAACAGTGACACATCCTGTGCTGGTTTGGATGTATTATGTCCCCCAGAACGCTGTTATGTTTGCTGCAGTCTTGTGTGGGCAGGAAATGTATTGGTGTTGATTGGGTTGGACTTTTGATTGGATGTTTCCATGATGTGATCACTCAACTATGGGCAAGATCTTTCACTGGATAATTTCCATGGAGGTGTGGCACCGCTCATTCAGCATGGGCCTTGATTAGTTTACTGGAGCACTATATAAGCTCAGACAGAAGGAGCGAGGTTGCTACAGCCAAGAGAGACACTTTGAAGAATGCACAGGAGCTGAGAGAGGAGCTGCAGTTTACAGACACATTCTGGAGATGGCCTTTGAGAGCAGACTTTTGCTCCAAAGAAGCTAAGAGAGGACAAATGCCCTGAGAGCAACTGAACTGAGAGTGACCTTTTGGAGAGTAGCTGAAGCCTAGGGAGGAATGTCCTGGGAGAAAGCCATTTTGAAATAAGAACTTGGAGCAGACGCCAGCCATGTGCCTTCCCAGCTAACAGAGGTTTTCCGGACACCATTGGCCATCCTCCAGTGAAGGTACCTGATTACTGATGTGTTACCTTGGACACTTTATGGCCTTAAGACTGTAGCTGTGCAACCAAATAAACCCCCTTTTATAAAAGCCAATCCATCTCTGGTGTTTTGCAAAAGGGCAGCATTAGCAAACTAGAACACATCCCAAAGTAATTTGTGCAGAGAATAAAAATATATTTGCAGGGCCACCCTGAGGAACTGGGGCAAATGCGGAAGAGTTGGACTACCTCATCTGGACCGATGCTGATGTTGTCACAGACATTGAGGACTGGTGGTTTGATGTGCTGAGCCCTCTATCACGGGACTTGCCGTTATGAAGCTTGTCACTGCAAAGGAGAGGCTAGGCTTGCATATAATTGTGCCTAAGAGTCTCCCCCTGAGTACATTTGTTGCTCAGATGTGGCCTCTCTCTCTCTAACTAAGCCACCTCAGCAAGTGAACTCACTGCCCTCCCCACTATGTGGCACCTGACTCCCAGGGGTGTAAATCTCCCTGGCAATGCAGGATATGACTCCCAAGGATGAATCTGGACCCGGCATCGTGGAATTGAGAATATCTTCTTGATTAAAAGGGGGATGTGAAATGAAACAAAATCAAGTTTCAGTGGCTGAGAGATTCCAAATGGAGTCAAGAGATCACTCTGGTGGACATTCTTATGCACTATATAGATAACACCTCTTAGGTTTTAATATATTGGGATAGATAGAAGTAAATACCTGAAACTATCAAACTCCAACCCAGTCATCTGGACTCAAAGATGATTGTATAACAATGTAGCTTACAAGGGGTGACAGTGTGATTGTGAAAACCCTGTGGATTGCACACCCTTTATCTAGTGTATGGACTGATGAGTAGAAAAATGGGGATAAAAACTGAATGCAAAATAGGTTGGGAAGGGGGGATGATTTGGGTGTTCTTTTTTACTTTTATTTTTTATTCTTATTCTGATTCTTTCTGGTGTAAGGAAAATGTTCATAAATAGACTGGGGTGATGAATGCATGACTATATGATGGTGCTGTGAACAGTGGATTGTACACCATGGATGACTGTATGGTGTGTGAATATATTTCAGTAAAACTGAATTTAATTTTTAAAATATGAGGTCTTAAATTTTGAAAGATTGAAATTATACAAAGCGCTTTCTCTTATCAAAATGGAGTGGAGCTGGAAATCAGTAATAATTGGAGAACTGGAAATTTTGCAAATATATGGAGGATAAACAACACAGTCAAACAATCAGCAGGTCAAAGAAGAAATTGCAAGAGAAATCAGTAAATATCTTGAGACAAATGAAAACAAGAATGCAACATATCAAAACTAATGGGATGTAGTGAAGGCAGTGCTGAGGGGGAAATCATAGCTCTAAATGCCTATATTAAAAAGGAAGAAAGAGCTAAAACCAATGATCCAGAGAAAGAACAGCAAACTAATTCCAAAGCAAGCAGAAGGAAAGAAATAACAAAGTTTAGAGCAGAAATAAATAGAGAACAATAAAATCAACAAACCTAAAAGTTGGATCTTTGAGAAGATCAGCAAAATTGACAAATCCTTAGCCAGACAGAGAAAAACAAAGAAAGAAGATACAAACAAATAAAATCAGAAATGAGGAGGGAGATCATCAACACAGACCCCAAAGACATAAAAAAGATCATAACAGTATACATTGAACAACTGTTTGCCAAATTAGAAATGTAGATGAAATGGGCAATTTTCTAGCAATATACAAACTGCATACGCTGACTTGATAATAAATAGAAGACCTCAACAAACCAATCACCAATAAAGAGATTGAATCAGTTATCAAAAACACCCCCACAAAGAAAACCCCAGGACCAGATGGCTGATAAGGACTACAAGAAGACTACAAACAAATCTCTCTAATGAACATAGATGCAAAAATCCTTAACAAAATATTGAATCCAACACCACAGTAAAAGGATTATGTACCATGCCCTCATAGATTTTATTCCAGGTAGGCAAGGGTGGTTCGACACAAGAAAATGAATTAATGTAAGACACCACATTAACAAATTGAAAGGGAAAAACCACATGATCATCTCAATTGATGCAGAAAAGGCATCTGACAAAATTCAGCATCCCGTCTTGATAAAACACTTCAAAAGGTAGGAATTGAAGGAAAATTTTCAACTTGATAATAGGTATACATGAAAAATCCACAGCTACCATTGTATTCAATGATGAGAGACTGAAAGCTTTTCCTCTAAGACTGGGAGCAAGAAAAGGATGCCTACTGTCACCACTAATATTCAACATTGTGCTAGAAGTGCTAGCTAGAGCAAGTAAGTAAGAAAAAGAAATAAAAGGCATCCAAATTGGAAAAGAAGTAAAACTTTCACTATTTACAGATGACACGATCCTGTATTTAGAAAGCCCTGAAAAAAATGACAAAGCTACTAGACCTAATAAACAAGTTCAGCAAACTGGTGGAATACAAGATCAACACACAAACATCAAGTGTTTCCATACACTAGTAATGACCTATCCGAGAAGGAAACTGTTCCAGTTTGCTAATGCTGCCCTTTTGCAAAACACCAGAAATGGACTGGGTTTTATAAAGAGGTTTTATTTGGTTACACAGTTACAGTCTTAAGGCCATAAAGTGCCCAAGGTAATGCATCAACAATTGGGTACCTTCACTGCAGGATGCCAGTGGTGTCTGGAAAGCCTCTGTTAGCTGGGAAGGCACGTGTCTGGCATCTGCTCCAAGTTCTGGTTTCAAAATGGCTTTCTCCCAGGACGTTCCTCTCTAGGCTGCAGCTCCTCTTCAGTTGCTCTTGGGGCGTTTGTCCTCTCTCAGCTTCTCTGGAGCAAAAGTCTGCTTTTAAAGGCCATCTCCAAAATGTTGCTCTGTAAGCTGCAGTTCCTCTCTCAGCTCCTGTGCATTCTTCAAAGTATCCCTCTTGGCTGTAGCAAGCTTGCTCCTTCTGTCTGAGCTCATACAGTGCTCTAGTAAACTAATCAAGGCCCACGCTGAATGGGCGGGGCCACACCTCCTTGGAAATTAATCAGAGTTGTCACCTACAGTTGGGTGGGTCTCATCTCCATGGAAACAAAGAATTACAATCTAATCAACACTAATACATCTGCCCACACAAAATTGCATCAAAGATAATGGCATTTTGGAGGACATAATACATTCAGACTGGCACAGTAATCAACAAAAAGACTCCATTTACAGTAGCAAAATAAAAGAATCAAATACTTAAGAATAAATGTAAACATGGATGTAAAGGACCTGTACACAGAAAAATTCAAAACATTGCTATATTCTTGACCAAAAGGGGGATGCAAACTGAAACAAAATAAAGCTTCAGGGGCTGAGAGAATTCAAATGGAGTTGAGAGGTCACTCTGGTGGACATTCTTACACACTATATAGATAACACTTTTTAGGTTTTAATGTATTGGGATAGAAGTAAATACCTGAAACTACCAAACTCCAACCCAGTGGCACTGATTCTTGAAGACTATTGTTATGACAATGTAGCTTACAAGGGGTGACAGTGTGATTTTGAAGACCTTGAGGACTGTACTCCCTTTATCCAGTGTATGGATGGATGAGTAGGAAAATGGGGGCAAAATACTAAAGGAAAAATAGGGTGGGCAGGGGAAGATTTGGGTATTCTTTTTTCACTATTTTTTTTTTTATTCTTATTACCACTTTTTCTGGTACAAGGAAAAAGTTAAAAAAAAATAGATCAGGGTGATGAATGAACGAGTATATCATAGTAATGTGATCAACTGATTGTATATTTTGGATGATTGTATGGTGTGTGAATAAATCTTAATAAGTTAAAAAAAGAGGTTAAAAAATAATGTCAATATATTTCCTTGCCTCTTCTGAGTATATCCATATGTTGCTCCTTCTGAAGGCAACTACCAGTCTATTTATTTAATCATTAATTTTACAATATGTTCATTTTTGCTGTTCTAAATTTTTATGTTTTATCATGTGATGGTCACTTTCTTTCAAGGCATTTCCAAACTCAATTTTTTTTGTTTCATCCATGTCTTTGCATGCAACAGTAGTCTTTTTTTTAAAACTGAGAAATATTAAATTTTATAAATGTGAAAAAAAATCATTGTTAAAAGAAATCAAACAAGACCTAAATAAATGGAAAGATATTTGGTGTTCAGTAATTTGGAAGTTAAATGTCATTATGATCCAATTCTGGCCAAATTTATCTACAGATTCAATGCAATACTAATCAAAATTCCAACAGATTACTTTGCAGAAATGGAAAAACTATTTATCAAATTTATTTGCAAGGGTATGGCACCTCAAATAGCCAAAATCATTTTGAAAAAGAAGAATGAAGTGGGAGGACTCACAACACCTCACTTTAAAGCATATTATAAAGCCACAATGGTAAAAACAGTATGGTACTGGCATAAAGATACACATATTAATCAGTGGAATTGAACTGGGAGTTAAGAAATAGGCCCTCAGATCTATGGTCAATTGATTTTTGACAAAGCTCCCAAGTCCACTCAACTGGGATAGAAGAGTGTCTTCAATAAATGGTGTTGGGAGAACTGGATATCCCTATCCAAAAGAATGAAAGGGAACCCCTCTTTCATATCCTATAAAAAATCTACTCAAAATGGAGCAAACACCTAAATATAAGAGCCAGTAACATAAAACTCCTAGAAGAAAATGTAGGGAAACATCTTTGAGATCTAGTGATAGGCAGCAGTTTCTTGGACAGTAAATCCAAAGCACAACAACATAAAAAAATAAATAAATGGAGCCCCCTCAAAATTGAATACTTCTGTGCTTTGAAGGACTTAGTCAAAAGGGTGAAAAGGCAATAGACTCAATGGGAGAAATTATTTGGTAACATATCTGATAGGGTTTTATATTCAGAATATATAAAGAAATCCTACAACTCAACAAAAACAATCCAATTTAACAATGGGCAAAAGATATGAATAGACATTTTTCCAAATAAAATGGAAATAAAAATGGCTAAAAAGCAAATGAAAAAATGCTCACCTTGACTAGCTGTTAGGTAAATGCAAATCAAAACCACAATTAGATATTTCACACCTATCACAATGGCTGCTATTAAACAAATATTAAACTACAACTGTTGGAAGATGTGGTGAAATAGGAACACAATCATTGCTGGTGAGAACATAAAATGGTAAACTGCTGTGGAGGATGACTTGGCAGTTCCTCAGAAAGCAAAGTGTAGAGTTGCCTTATGATCCAGCAATCCTGCTACCTGGTACATACCCAGGAAAACTGAAAGCAGAGATGCAGACACTTGCACACCAATGTTCATAGTCACATTATTCGTAATTGCCAAAAGACGGAAACCCAAGTGTCCATCAACCAATGAATGGATAAACAACATGTGGTATATACAGATGATGGGGTATAATTCAGCAGAAAGAAGGAATGAAGTCCTGAAGTATGCAACAACATGGATGAACCTTGAGGACATTATTTTGAGGGAAGTAAGACACAAAAGGACAAATATTGTATGATCTCACTAATATGAATTATAATATGCAAACATATACATAAAATCTAGAATATAGGTTACCAGGACATAGAAAGAGGCTAGATGGGGGAGTGGCTGCTTGACATGTGCATAATTTTTAACTAGGTTGAACTTAAACATTTGGAAATGGATAGAGGTGACAGTAGCACATTATTGTGAGTATAATTAACAGTGCTGAAGGGCAGCTGAACGTGGTGACAAGTGGAAGTTTAGAGTCCTGTACGTCACTAGAAGGAAAGCTGGAGGTTAAAACATAGGAACGTATAACACAATGAATCTGTGGTAGGCAATGACTGTGATTAACTGTACAAATATAAAAAAAATTCTTTCATGAATTAAAACAAATGTATGACACTATTTATAGGAAGTTAATAAATGTGATGTATGGGGGAAATGAATCTATTGCAAAGTATGGACTATAGTTAATAGAAATACCTTAATATTCTTTGATGAATAGTAACAAATGTACCACACCAATACTAGGGGTCAATCATTGTGTGTGTGTTGGGGGGAAAAAAGGGTAAAGGAGGTTTGGGGTTTTCTTTTTTCTTTTCTTGGAGTAAAGAAAATGTTCTAAAATTGGTTTTGATGATGATTGTACAACCATGTGATGACACAGTGAGCCATGGACTGAATGCTTTGGATCAACTGTATGGTGTGTGAATGTATCTCAATAAAGTTGCATTAAAAAGTTAAAAAAGGAGAAATGATGTTTATGTTACCATAACAATTTAATAGAAACTAAATATATTTTAAAATGGACATCGATTTTAATCGCATATGATAAAACATAATGATCGAAGACATACTGGAGAATTCCATTCTACTTAAGGCACAGGAACCACACAGAATCTCCCTGCTACGAGGAAGGGTGTTATCCTCCCATGGAAGGACTGGGTCAGCACGGTCACCACACGTGCAGTTGGGGACTGAATTCCCATCTGGTTTCTCTTTTTGACTGCACCCCTATAGCTGGCATGTTGTAATTAAGAACATAAAGCCACTAGCAGTATTAATAGATCCTGATCCTTGCTGTACAAATTAGACTAAGTAGAGGGGTGTCAGAAACTTAGAGAACATTCTCAACCATGACATTTGGAATCAGTGGCCCAATGGACACACTGGGTCATGCGGGAACATGCAATATTCGAATGTATCACTGATGTAGAGCATGTGAAGGAGTCAATCTGTGAAAGACCACACCTCTCGAAAATCAGAGTCAAGCAGTTGGTGCTGTTTTGAGGATGTTCTTGAACGGGACGGTCAAGAAACAGGAAGAAACAAGGAAAAGGTGCAGGAAACTGGTCCCAATTTGCCTATGCATGTCTTATCTCCCTGTCTGTGCCTGCAAAACTTCAGTAATGGCCTTTTAACTTCTGCATCCCAATCTTGTACAATTAGGACGGTGGATTCTGTCATGCATCCATAACAAAACTGAACTCTAGAAAATTTACTTGCCAACGTTACCTATGTTGACACAGCACATCCAGGAAAGCCGTCTCTAACTCTAGATTTTGTGATCATACCACAGGTCTGACTTCTTAATTCAAACTTAGTGTCCAAATCCCAGTGAGAAGCAAAAACCAAGGGCCAAAGAGGAAAAGATGCAAAATGGTTCACATAAGAATATACTCTTTGATAAACTATTTACAAATACACATCAATCACTTATTAGCAAGGGAAATATGATATATGAAGTTTTGGGAATATTCCACATGAGTTGAGTAGCATCAGGCATTCTCAGGTTATTTATAGGGCCTCCTCCCAGTGTGATCTTCCACATGGTTTCGTAAGGATGAGGACCAAGTGATGGCTTTTCCATGTTTTTCACATTGATAGGGTTTCTAGTCAGGGTGAATCCTCAGGTTTTTGTGCAGATAAGGTCCACTTGAAGTTTTCCCCACACTGTGTCATTTTTAGGGTTTCTTCTCACTATGCCTTCTCATGTGGCTTCTAAACGATGAGGACCAGCCAAAAGCTTTCCCACATATTTCACATTTATACTGCTTCTCTCCCGTATGTGTTCTAATATGTCCTTGAAAAGACTCAGACCACCGGAAGACTTTGCCACAGTAATTACATTCATAGGGCATCTCTCCAGTGTGAATCCTTTTATGTCGTACAAAGGATTCTGGAAAAGCAAAGCCTTTACCACACTGTTTACACTGATAGGGTTTCTCTCCAGTGTGCATTCTCACATGTCCTTTAAAGTATCTGAGCAAACGGAAGCCTTTCCCACAATACCCACATTCAAAGGGCTTCTCTCCATTGTGAATCATTAAGTGTCCTTTTAATGAACTATGACATCGGAAGGCTTTGCCACATTGTTTACACTCATAGGGATTCTCTCCGGTGTGCATTCTCACATGTATTGTAAAGCCTGTAAGTGAACGGTAGGCTTTCCCACAATACTTACATTTATAGGGCTTTTCTCCAGTGTGAATCCATTCATGCTTTCGAACTGACCGGACACAAGTGAAGGCTTTACCACACTCTTTACACTCATAGGGTCTCTCTCCAGCATGCATCCTGACGTGTCCTTTAAAGGAGTCACGCGAACTGAAGGCTTTCCCACAATACTGACATTTAAAGGGCTTTTCTCCAGTGTGAATTTTTCCGTGTCTTTGAAAGGATTGGGAATACCTGAAGTTTTTACCACATTGTTTACAATGATAAGGTTTCTCCCCCGTGTGAACCCTGTCATGTCTTCGAAAGGAGGCAGAAGAAGTGAAGGTTTTAGCACATTGTTTACATTCATAGCGATTCTCTTGAGAGTGTGTTATCATGTGTTTTCTAAAGGATCCGAGATAAACGAACTCTTTCCCACATTCCTTACATTTACCTGTCTTCTCTCCACTGTAAGTTCTCACGTGGCTAGTAAAACTTGAGAACTCATTGACGACATTCCCAGATTGCTGGGATTCGTAAGTTTTACCTGAAGTGTGAGTCCTGATGTGTTCACTGAACCAATAGTGATAACGGAAGATTTTCCCACAAAATTTACATATGTAGGTTTTCTTTCCACAGTTAGTTCTCGTGTATTTTCTTAGGTAGGAGGGATGACTGCAGGCTGGCCCACTTTCCTGAGAGCCATCTGGTTTGTGTCCAGGAAGTGACCTGATGTGCCGCTTCAGAGAGGAACGATATACAAAGGTTTTTCCACACTTACTGCATTCATAGAGACCTGCTCCAGAAGGGGTTTTCTTGTGCAGATGAAGATTTGGCATCTGATTCAAGGTTTCTCCACATTGATAACTTTCATTATTTTCACAGACTCTCTCTCCTATATGACTTCTAAAAATGAGAAGCACATAACAGTTTATTATTGAACTAATATTTATTCTTGAGTATAAGAACTACATTTTCACCATTTTCAGTGAAAGTGGTGTTCTACCCTGTGTGAACTGACTGATAGTCCAATAAGCATTCTGAATGTTCTGGAAGATAGCATGACCCTAGTCATCATTAAAAGTGTTTCTCATATATGGGGTTCCCTGATATTGTTTCCAATTGAATTATGTTTGCAAACACTGAACAGGAATGTCACATTTATGAAAAAAAGTATTTTAGGTAAAATTCTCTGAAAAAAATAAATTTGAAGCTGGGTGTGACTTATTTGTTTTTAAAGTTCATGATGTACTAATATTCTCTTTTGAGAAATCATTTCTCTTACTTACCGGTGATGCCTCTCCAGTGTTTTGTGCTGATTTTCAATGTTATGGTCTGCCAAATATTTTCGTGCAGCACAGGCACTAGAATGATTGCTTGTGAATTTTGCCATTATCTGTTCCTTGCGTGTCTTTTGCTTAAAAATAGCCTCGTGAGCAACTGATCCATTGGTTTGTAATTGAGCCTCCTCATCTGTAAAAATGAGAGAAAAAATATTATATGGAAGGTACCAGGGACCAAAGAAGATGTCTAAGGGTTTTGCTGTTTCAGATTGTCATCAGAAACAGGCACTAGGATTCAATTAACAGGCAATTTAATAAACACAGTAAAACTATCCCAATCTTGAAAAGAACCCTCGCAATGTGCACCCAAGAAAACTATATTCACTCTGATGAGACTAAAGGCGCTTTAATTGTCTTACTCAAGACAGGAAAAAGTTTAATGAATAGATTTTCATTGTCATGGAAATAGCAGATTCTAGGTCCCTGATGGCTGAGACCACACCTCTCTTATTTACCCATACACCCTTCCCACATACAAAATGGCAGCAGTGTAGAGCAAGCAATACCTGTTCTCTGAATGACTAACTGAAGGAATGATGTCATCCTTACCTACTGAGGAGAGGTTCCCGAAGGTTTCCAGCATCACATCTCTGTAGAGTCTCCTCTGAGTAGAATCCAGCAAAGCCCACTCCTCCAGGGTGAAGTCCACAGCCACATCCTCAAAGCTCACTGAGTCCTAAAACAGCCCACATAAGTGTGTAGGAAGACGGGTAAGAATGACAGCACTGGGATCTACACTGAATTCATAGAAAGCTGGCATCAGATTCTGTAAACTCTAGACATTCACTTCATGACTTGGCTGTCAGAGCTGGTCCTGGCCACACTCCCTTCTTCAGAAACTGAACACCACCAACGACACATTGAACTTATCTCTACATTTTTATTATAGTGAAGGTTGCGCATCTGTTAATGTAAAAAAATTGCACACTTAAAATAGATAAGTGGATGGTGTGTAGACTGTCAGTAAAACTAACTGGTACGACGGTAAAAACTAATTTTACCCAAGTAGTAAAGTCAAATAAAGGAGAGAAAAAAGATCCTAATAGAAAAATTTAGACAAGTCATTAGATAGTATCAAAGCAGAATGCAATAAGTGAAAGATAGCACCTGTTCTTAAAAAGAACTCAATGCCACCAAGATATCACTTCTCCCAAAAGAGACAAATAGTCCTTACAAAATTCCATTAAATACCCCCAAAATATTTTTTAGGACTTAAAAAATATGCTGTCTCCAAAACTAATATGAAAAACAAATCTCAAAACATTGCCGGTCTTCTCAAGAACAAGGTGAAGACTTGCCTCACCTCATATATATCAAAGATTCTTAAACTACAGTAATCCAATCATATAGTATTAGCAGGGAGATAAATAGAATAATGGCAAAGAAAAGTCTTGAGCAAACCCCCATGTGTATGGAAATCTGTTGAATGAAATAACAGGTATGGCAGAGCACTGGTGGAAATGACATACACTTTTATACATGGGCCAGGGACAAACTGTTATCTAAATGGGGTACTCATATTGTATTCACATCTAATCCACAGACAATTATAAATTTACCATAGATTTAAATGTGAAAGAAAAACTAGAATACCTCCAGAGTTACAGGCAAATGATTCGATGATGTAAGAATACATAAAATTTTCTCATATATGAATAAGCCATAAAGGAAGAGACTGACAAACACCACTATATTAAATTTTAAGTGAGTGAAACAATAAACCACAAACTGGGGGTAAATTATCTGCAATATGTAATAATATTGAAGAATGAGTGCAAAGATTAATGCACCAGGGCTTCCGGGAAATTGGCAGAATAAGGAGGGAGCTGTAGGGCTTGCTCCTCTCCCAAAAGCACTGAGTGGGAAGGCAGAAACTGTCCAAGTAAATTGCTCTGGGACTCTGGAGACCAGCTGACTTCTGTGCAGCATCCAGGGAAGCGTGGGACAAAGTGACTGAGAAACCACAGAGACTGTAATTCCATCTGTGGCTCCTGGTGCCCACTGCCCACCCAAGGCAAGCAGCATCAGGTAGTTCAATCCCTGCCTGATGGGCTGCTGTGGACTGGGAAGACCACCATAGTCCTCAACCCAAGTACAGAGGGGAACGCAGCCCAGTACGGATCCAATTATTGGCTGGTGAATTTAGACTGCTAGATCCCACTGCTCTAGGCTGTCCCAGTCGGGTGCCCAGGCCACTGTTTCAATGTCAGAAGCAGAACTAGAAAAGGGCTAAAAATAGCCTGCCGTCCAAGGGCTGAGGGAAATAGGCTGCTGAAGAGTGCATTTGCTGGGCAGGTCAGGAAAGCACACTTTTGGGCAAACTTCAAAAAGGAAGTTTGGCCAAACCACCGTCTGCTGGGCTGGCAAGGAAAGTGTATTCTTGGGAAGCTGAAGGAAAAAAAAAAAAAAAAAGATTTGGGGAGTCTTTCTTGATCCTCTTTCCCAGGGCCCTTTGGATCCAGCCTATTTCCCTGAATGGGTAACTGGCCTTATTTTGGCTGGGAAATACTGACAAACCGACTGTCAAAGAAGATCCTTAACACAAACCCAATCAACAACAAAATCCTAGACAAGAGAAAAACCAACTTTAAGAATAAACCCATTAAGATAATCAGATGCCCGCCCAGGTATCACAAAATCAAACAACAAACAAAAAGAACATGTCATACTACAAAGCAGGAAGATATGGCCTACTCAAAGGAACAAATTAAAAAGTCAGAGGGGATACAAAATTTGGAACAACTAATCAAAGAAGTTCAAACAAATCTCCTAACTCAATTCACGGTTATGTAGGAAAAAGTGGCTAAAGAGATAAAGGACATTAAGAAGACACTGGGTGAGCATAAGGAAGAATTTGAAAGTACACAAAGAAAAATAACAAAGAAAAATAAATCTTATGGGAATGAAAGTCACAATAGATGAGATTAAAAATACATTAGAGGCACACACGGATTTGAATAGCAGAAGAAAGGATCAGTGACCTAGAAAACAGAACATCTGAAATTGAACAGACTAAAGAATGAGTAGAGAAGAGAATGGAAAACTTTGAATGGGGTCTCAGAGAAATGAATGACAACATGAAACACACAAACATGTGTCACTGGTGTCTCAGGAGAAGAGAAAAGTAGCAGAAGGAATGTGCTGGTTTGAAACCGTTATGGACCCCAGAAGAGCATGCACTTTTAATCCAATCTTGTTAGGTGGAACCTTCTGATTGTTTCCATGGAGACGTGACCCACCCAACTGTGGGTGAGACCTTTGCTTAAATTATTTCGGTGGAGATGTGACCCTGCCCATTCTGGGTAGGGGTTAGTTAGATCACTGGAGTCCTGTAAGAGATCTCAGAGAAGCTGAGAGATGTTTTAGAGATAAGTGAAGATATATAATCCAGAGTTTGCCTGTGGGAAGAAGCTAAGAGCTGACACAGATGCTTGGAGACACTGGGAGATGCAGACAGAAGGATGTTGGGAGATGCAGACAGAAGGACGTTTGGAGATGTTAAGCTAAGAGATGAAGCCCAGAGTTTGCCCTGGAGAAGCTAACAGAGGACCCCCAGATGTGTAGAGAGAAATGCCCTGGGAGAACAAGCAAGAATGCACAGTGGATGAGAGAGAAGCTAAGAGAGTTGGAAGCCCAGAGACATTTTGGAGAAAGCAATTTGAAACCAGAACCCGGGAGCAAAGGACCAGCAGATGCCAGCCACATGCCTTCCCAGCTGACAGAGGTGATCTGGACGCCATCAGCCTTTCCTTAGTGAAGGTATCCTCATGTTGATGTCTTAGTTTGAACACTTTTATGGCCTTAGAATTGTAAATTTATAACATAATAAATCCCCTTTATAGAAGCCAATCCATTTCTGGTATTTTGCATAACAGCAACTCTAGCAAACCATAATAAGGAATACTTAATGAAACAATAGCAGAAAATTGCCCAATTCTTATTAAAGACATAAATATGCATATCAAAGAAATGCAATATATTTCAAGCAGAATAAATTCAAAGAGACCCACTCCAAGACAAATGCTAATCAGAATGTCAAATGTCAAAAACAAAGAGAATTCTGAAAGCAGCAAGAGAAAATCAATTCACCACATACAAGGGATGCCCAGTAAGACAAAGGCCCAATTTCTCAGCAGGAACTATGGAGGCAAAAGGTAATGGTACGATATATTTAAGATAGTGAAAGAGGAAAACTGCCAGTCAAGAATTTGTCATCCAACAAAGCTGTCTTCAAAAACAAGGGGGAGTTTAAAATATTGACAGATAAACAGAAGCTGAGAGAGTTCATTAGCAAGAGATCTGCCCTTAAGAAATACTAAAGAGAGTTATGCAAGCTGAAAAGAAAAGACAGAAGAGAGAGGCTTGGAGGAGAGTGTAGAAAAGAAAATATCAGTAAGGGTAACTAGAATGATAAAAAGAGAAAAAAATAAGACAAAAGACAAAGAATAAAATGGTTGAAGTAAAAGTAGTGACTTTACAATTAAAACACTGACTGTTAATGGATTAAAATCTCCAGTCAAAAGACACAGACTGGCAGAAAGGATAAAAAAAAACATGACCCATCCATATGCTGTTTAAAAGAGACTCATTTTAGATCCAAAGATACAAATAGGTTGAAAGTGAAAGGCTGTAAAATGATGTTCCATGCAAACAATAACCACAAAAGAGTTGGGGTAGCTATATTAATATCAGAAAAAAAATAGACATTAAATGCAAAAAATGTTGTGAGACAAAGAAGGCCATTATATATTAAAAAAAGGGGCAACTCACCAAGAAGAAATAAACATAAATATCTATGCCCCTAACTAAAGTGCCGCAAAGTACAAGAGGCAAGCACTGGCAAAGCTAAAGGGAATAATAGATGTCTCTACAATAATAGTTGGAGAGTTCACACACCACTCTCATCAACAGAAAGGACTTTAGAAACAGAAGATCAACAAGGAAACAGAGAAATTAAATAATATGATAAATGTACTAGACCTAACAGACATATATACAACACTGCCCCCCAAGACAGCAGGATATACATTCTTCTCAAGTGCTCATGGACCATTGTCCAGGATAAACCTGTGTTGGGTCACAAAACAGGTCTCAATAAATTTTAAAAGACTGAAATTATACAAAGCACTTTCTCTGATCATAATGGAATGGGGCTGGAAATCAAAGACAGAGAACTTGAAAATTCACAAATATATGGAGGATAAACAACACATTCTTAAACAATCAGTGCACCAAAGAAGAAATTGCAAGAGAAATCAGTAACTATCTCAAAAATAACAAAAACGAGATCACAACATATCAAAAGTTATGGGATGCAGTGAATGCAGTGCTAAGAGGGAAATGTGCAGCCCTAAATGCCGACATTAAAAAGGAAGAAAGAGCTAAAATCGAAGACCATTGAACATTTGGAAGAACTAGAGAGAAAACAGCAAACTAATCACAAAGCAAGCAGAAGAAAAGAAATAAAGTTAGAGCAGAAATAAATGAAATTGAGAAAAATATAGAATCAACAAAACCAAACTTGGTTATTTGAGACCAACAAAGATGGCAAACCCTTAGCTAGACTGACAAAAAAAGAGAGAAGATGCAAATAAATAAAATCAGAAATGAGAGGGCGGATCATTACCACGGACCCAATAGAAATAAAAAAGAGGATACTATGAACAACTCTATGCTAACAATTTAGAAACATTAAATGAAATGGACAATTTTCTAGAAACACATGAAAAACCTACACTGACTCAAGAAATAGACCTCAACAAACCAATCACAAGTAGAGACTGAATCAGTCAATAAAAACATCCCAACAGAGAAAAGCCCAGGACCAGATGGCAAATTTTACCAAGCATTCCAAGAACTAATACCAACTCTGCTCAAACTCTTGCAAAAAATGGAGGAGGAGGAAACAGTACCTAATTCATTCTGTGAAGCCAACATCACCCTAATACCGAAGCCAGATAAAGACACTACAAGAAAATGACAGCCCAATCTCTCTAACGAATATAGATGCAAAAATCCTCAACAAAATACTTGCAAGTCAAATCCAACAGCGCATTAAAAGAATTGCACACCATGATCATGGGGTTTTATTCCAGGTATGCAAGGGTGGTTCAATACAAGAAAATTAGTATGTAACACACATTAACAAATCAAAGGGGAAAAAACACATGACCATCTCAACTGATGCAGAAAAGGCATTTTGACAAAATTCAGCATGCTTTCTTGATAAAAATACACTGACAGTTAGGAATAGAAGGAAACTTCCTCAACATGAAAAAGGGCATATATGAAAAACCCACAGCTAACTTCACACTCAATGGCAAGAAACTGAAAGCTTTCCCTGTAAGATTGGGAAGAAGACAGGGACGCCCACTGCCACCACTGTTATTCAACATTGTGTTAGAAGCTCTAGTTAGAGCAATTAGGCAAGAAAATGAAATAAGAGGCATCCAAATCAGAAAGGAAGAAGTAAAACGTTCACTATTTGCAGATGACATGATCCTGTATTTAGAGAATACTGAAAATTTAACAACAAAGCTACTAGAGCTAACACATGAGTTCAGCAAAGTGGTGGGATATAAGATCAACATGCAAAAATCAGTAGTGTTTCTAAACACTTGTAAAGAGTAATCTGAGGAGGAAATCAAGAAAAAAATTCCATTTACAATAGCAACTACAATAATCAAATATCTAGGAATAAAGTTAACCTAGGATAGTAAGGACCTATATTCAGAAAACTACAAAACATTGCTAAAATAAATCAAAGAAAACCTAAGCAGATGGACAGACATTTCATGTTCATGGATTAGAAGACTCAATATCATTGGCAGTTCTACCCAAATTAATTCACAGACTGAATGCAATCCCAACCAAAATTCCAACAGCCCACTTTGCAGAAATGGAAGAGCTAATTATCAAATTTATTTGGAAGGGTGAGGGGCCTTGAATAGCCAAAAACACCTTGAAAAGAAGAATGGAGCTGGAGGATTCCACTTCCTGACTTTAAAGCACATAACAAAGCTACAGAGCTCAAAACAGCACATAGTACTGGCATAAAGATAGATGTATTTAGCAATGGAGTCAAACTGAGAGTTCAGAAAAGATTCTCACATCTGGGGCGAACCAATTCTTGCCAAGGCTGCCAAGTCTACTCAACTGGGACAGAAGAGTCTCTTCAACAAATGGTGCAGGGAGAACTGGATATCCATATCAAAAAGAATGAATAAGGATCTCTATCTCATACCTTATACAAAAATTAATTCAAAATGGATCAAAGACTTGAATAGACACTTTTCCAAAGAAAAAACACAAATGGCTAAAAAGCACATAAAAAGACCTCAACTTCACCAACTATTAGGGAAATGCATATCAAAACCACAAAGAGGTATTATTTCACACCTACTAGAAAGGTTACTATTAAACAAACAGAAAATACAAGTGTTGGAGAGGATGTGGAGAAACAGGAATAGTTACTCACTGCTGGTGGGAATGTAAAATGGTGCAGCTGCTGTGGAAGACAGTTTGGCAGCTAAGTCTAGAGCTGCCACGTGACCAGGCAATCCCACTACTAGGTATATACTCAAGAACTGAAAGCAGGGACATTGTGAACAGATATTTGCACACCAATGTTCATAGTGTTTGTGCCAGTTTAGATATATTATGTCCCCCAAGAAAAAGTCATGATCTTTTGATCCAATCTCACGGGATACTGGGATTAGGTTGTTTCCATGGAGATGTGACCCATCCAACTATGAGTGACACCTTTGGTTAGGGTGTGACCTCTGATTGAATATTTCTATGGAGGTGTGGCCCCGCCCATTCAGCGTGGGCCTTGATTAGTTCACTGGAGTCTTAAAAAGGGGCTCACAAACAGAAGGACCTCAGAGCTGCAGCTGAGAGACATTTTGAAGATGGCCATTGAAAGCTGATATTTTGGAGAACCCTATTTTTAAAACACAACCTGGGAGCAAGCAGACACCAGCCATGTGCCTTCCCAGTTAACAGAGGTTTTCCGGATGCCAATGGCCTTTATCCAGTGAAGGTACCCTATTGTTGATGCCTTACTTGGACACTTTATGGCCTTAAGACTGTAACTTTGTAACCAAATAAACCCCCTTTATAAAAGCCAATCCATTTCTGGTATTTTGTATAACGGCAGCATCAGAAAACCGAACAGTATTATTATTCACCATAGTCAAAAGATGGAAGCAACCCAAGTGTCAATCACTGATGAATGGATAAACAAATACATACGATGGAATGCTATTCAGCAATAAGAAGGAATGAAATCATGAAGCATGTGACAACATGCAAGCACCTGGAGGACATTATGTTGAGTGAAATAAGCTAGACACAAAGAGACAAACATAGTATGATCTCACTAACACATACCAAATATAATGAGCAAACTCTGGGAGTTAATGTCTAGAATACAGGTTATGAGAAGATAGAATTAGGATAGAAAAGGGGAACCGATGCTTAATTTATAGAGAATTTTTCAGTAAGATTGATTGTAAATGTTTGGAAATGGATAGAGGTGATGGTGGCACATTATGAAGTGTGTAGATAACAGTGATGAATCGAGGGTGTGATTGTGGTTGAAAGGGGAAGTTTAAGGTTGTGTATATCACTAGAAGGAAAGCTAGAGGATGAAACAAGGGACTGTATAACACAGTGAGCCCTGTTATGGATGATGGTGATTAATAGTACAAATTCAAGAATGTTCTTCCTGTATTAGAACAAATGTATGTCACAACTACAAGGTGTTGATAATAGTGTGGGATATGGGTGAAAATGCACCTAATGCAAACTATGGACTATAGTTAATAGCAATATCTTAATGTTCCTCCATCAATTGTAACAAAAGGTACCACACTGATGCTAAGTTTCAATATTAGAGGGGACAAGGAGCATGGGGTTTTTCTTTTCAGAGCTATGAAAATTTTCCAAAATTGATTGTGGCGAGGAATACACAGCTGTGATTATACTGAGCCACTGATTATACACTATGGATGGATTGCATGGTGTGTGAATAACATTGTTTTGAAAAAAATAAGAAAAAGAACAGTAAACAAATCTTAAACTCTAGTTAATGATATGCACCTGAAGTGTTGAGGGGTGACGTGGACTAATGTCTACAACTTACTTCGAAATGCATCAAAAATAAGATGGATGGTTCAATTGATAAGAGTGATGGATGGCAGCATGGTAACAAATGTAGAACTGAGGTGGTGGGTTAAAAAAAATGAACGGAGAAATGAATAAAAAATGGGAAAATGAAAAAATGTGTCTAACAAAAGGTGAAACACCATGTGATGGCTAATTTTCCAATGCCAACTTGCCTGGGATGTGGTGCCCACTTGTTTGGTCAAATACTATTCCTGATGTTGCTGTGAAGGTATTTTGTAGATGTGATTAGCATCTATAATCAGCTGCCTTTAAGTAAAGGGGATTCCCCCCAATAATATGGGTGAGCCCCACTGAATCAGGAGAACCCTGTCTGGTACACACATAGGACTAAAGATCACCCTCACAGGCAATGACCAAAGAGCAAACAGCAAAATAAAATCTCAAGTAGATGCCCTTGGCAAGATTGTTGCTGCAAAGGAGAGGCTAGGCCTGCCTATAATTGTGCCTAAAGCCTCCTCCCGAATGCCTCTTTGTTGCTCAGATGTGGCCCTCTCTCTCTGGCTAAGCCAACTTGAAAGGTGAAATCACTGCCCTCCCCGCTACGTGGGATCAGACACCCAGGGGAGTGAATCTCCCTGGCAACGTGGAATATGACTCCCGGGGAGGAATGTAGACCTGGCATCCTGGGACGGAGAACATCTTCTTGACCAAAAGGGGGGATGTGAAAGGAAATGAAATAAGCTTCAGTGGCAGAGAGATTCCAGAAGGAGCCGAGAGGTCACTCTGGTGGGCACTCTTACACACAATTTAGACAACCCTTTTTAGGTTCTAAAGAATTGGGGTAGCTAGAAGTAAATACCTGAAACTATCAAACTACAACCCAGAACCCCTGAATCTTGAAGATGATTGTATAAAAATGAAATTTATGAGGAGTGACAATGTGATCGGGAAACCCATATGGACCACACTCCCCTTTGTCTAGTTTATGGATGGATGACTAGAAAAATAGGGGCAAAAAAAAAAAAAAAGCACCAGTGTTCTTTCTACTTTAATTGTTCTTTTTTCACTTTAATTTTTATTCTTATTATTTTTGTCTGTGTGGTAATGAAAATTTTCAAAGATTAATTTTGGGGTTGAACGCACAACTATATAATGGTACTGTGAACAGCTGAATGTACACTTTGTATAACTGCATGGAATGTGAATATATCTCAAAAACATTGAATTAAAAAAAAAACTCAAGTAGATCCAATTTCATGCCAATGAGAAGGGCAAAAATAAGTGAATCACATAGTCCCAAGTACTGATGTTCATATGGAATTAATGCATAATTACAAACAGGTGGTGGGAAGGTGAACTGATACGCTCCATTGCCACTTCCTAGTAAATCTGAACTTGGCCATGATCCACAATGTGTGGAGGTTTATTATGCAATTAAACTCAGGAGACTGAAACAAGAGTGACAGGAGCAGTAAAAAAATAAAAATGAATTTCATAACACACAAACATAAGCATTGATATGAGGGTTAAATTGAGCCTCATAGACCAGCATGTGAGAAACACACTGAAGTAGGGAAACCACAGAAAACCCATTTGGGAGTAATCCCACTAATATTCATTTATTGAAAGTTCAACAGAGTTTCCTAAAACTGCTTAACAGAAAATAATGAAAGGGTAAAGTTATGAAGAGAAACAAGAAAATCAGGACAGTGGGCATCAGCTGGTGATATAGATGCAAGTTCAGGAAACGGCAGATCGGAAGATTCTAAAAGGTGTCAAGACCTGTTTATTACTCTTCATGATGATCCCAAGGAGGTTTAAATTGTTACTACTAATAAAACTTACCATAAGATATTTATTAAATTCTTTTGAGAATAAATCTCACAATAAAAATGTTAAACGTTGAGTGAGTTAGGAAAAGAACATGATTTTTTATAAAGTGACAATCTTATTTTAATTCATAGTTTTGGAAGCAGAAATTTGGAAATGCACCAAGTGTCTACACAGAAAGAATTAGTTACATAAAAGCATCATCATATGCACTTTCATAAAACCGAAAGGCATCAGGTATTTATGTGAAAAGTTCTTTAGGATTTATCAATAGAATAAGCAAAGTGCGTTGCAATGTGAACACCATGTTACATTTTTGTAATAAAGATGGGGAACAATATTGCTTCATAATGGCTTATTTTTATATAAAGAAACACTGCCTGGATGCACAAGAAATTTTTAAATCTGGTTAAGTGGGGGTGGCTGGAGCAGGGGCACAGAAGTAGACTGGGACTTGCCAGCAGTAAATCTTCTTCAGTTAGACTTGCTTGTCTTCTGGATATTTTTTAGTCATTGCATGCATTACTTATTTAAATTAACATTAAGTATCTTACACATTTGCTTTTTGAAAATTAAATATTTAATTAAACTAATTCTAAATTAGAATGGTTGGGAGAACCTAAGATGGCAGCCAGGTGAGACAGGGCAAAAAAACACCTTTGTGAAAAATACTGGATAAAACCCAGAAAGTGATCCAGAACACCAGTTCCAGCGATGCACCAGCCGGACAAGGTCTGCTAAGCCACAGGGACCGTGCACTTGGGGAAACCTGGAGTCTGTGTTCTGAAACGAGTGAGTGAGCCTGCTGAATGTCCGGGGCCACGCTGCGGTGTGGGGAAACCGTGGGGTGGTGTTTGGAGGAGGACTAGTTCTTTTTTAAAAAAATCCAAAAGCGGCTGCAGATACGGCAGTGAGAACCATACAGTGAAGCATGGCAGGAACTGGCTGTGTGAACGCCTCAATATCTGGCATGGAAGATAGCCTTTTGAAAACCCGCTGCTAATTGTCTCGGAGTGAGGAAGATAGAGGTTAGCCAAAAGGGGAAAAAAACCGCACCCCTTGCAGCCATCTTCCCAGCGGGCTGGGACCGCTCCTGCCCGGTGCCGGAGACACAGCCCAGAGCCACGCCAAGGGACCCAGTGTGACAAAAAATGTCTCCAGCAACACAAGCACACACCACAATATTGGGCATGGACAATAGCCTTTAGTGCACCCACAGCTAATTGTCCCAGAACTGGGAAGGTGGAGCTGTGCGAAAGGGGGAAATTAACACGCCCCATTCAGCCATCCTTATAGCAGGCTGGGATCGCCCCTGCACGGCCCTGCAGCCCAGAACTTCCCTTGAGGGCCGGTGCGCACTTGTGACGTGGCACAGCCTTCCCTCAGCAGAGGTCCTGGAAGAGCATGGCTGAGAAGGGGGGCCTGCTCGGAAATCCCAGGGACCCTACGTGAATACCAAGGACTTGTGGGTCAGCAGCAGAGACAATCTGTGGTGAGACCAAACTGAAGGTTTAGACTCTTGCAACAGCCTTAAAACTCCAGGAACACCCAGGAGGTTTGATTATTAAAGCTGCCCTGCCTTCCTAACTGCTCAGAAACATGCCCCACATTCAGGGTGGTCAGCACCAACAACACACCCAAACTTGGTGCACCAATTGGACCCCACAAGAATCAGACCCCCACACACCACAAAGACAAAGTTGGGGAGAACTAACTTGAGGGGAATAGGTGACTTGCGGACGCCATCTGCTGGTTAGAGAAAGTGTACGCCACCAAGCTGTAGGTCTGACAAATGAGAGAGAAGTGTTTGAATTAGCATACATAGCCTAAAAGAACCCTGTCAAGTAAAGCAAATGCCAAGAGGCCAAAAACAACAGAAAAATTTGAAGCATATGATAAAATCAGCCGATATGGAGAACCCAAACCCAAATACCCAAATCAAAAGATCAGAGGAGACATAGTACTTGGAGCAATTAATCAAAGAACTAAAGACAAATGACGAGAGCATGGCACAGTATATAAAGGACATGAAGAAGACTCTAGAAGAGCATAAAGAAGAAATTGCAAGAGTAAATTAAAAAACAGATGATCTTATGGGCATAAAAGAAACTGCTGACCAAATTAAAAAGAGTCTGGATACTCATAATACAAGACTAGAGGAAGTTGAATGACTCAGCAACCTCAAGAAACACAGAACAGAAAATGAACGAACAAAAGAAAGAATGGGGAAAAAATTGAAAAAATTGAAATGGATCTTAGGGATATGATAGATAAAATAAAACATCCAAATTTAAGACTCATTGGTGTCCAGAAGGGGAAGAGAAGGGTAAAGGTCTAGAACGAGTATTCAAATAAATTGTTGGGGAAAACTTTTACACAATATAAATACACAAAGCATAAATGCCCAGTGAACTCCAAATAGAATAAATCCAAATAAACACATTCCAAGACATATTCTGATCAGACTCTCAAATACTGAAGTAGAAGGCCAATACATACTAATTAAAGGGGCAATTCCACAAGAAGAAATAGCAATCATAAATGTTTATGCACCCAATCATGGTACCACAAAACACATGACAAACCCTGGCAAAACTAAAGGAAGCAATGGATGTTTCCACAATAATTGTGGGAGACTTCAACACATCACTCTCTCCTATAGATAGATCAACCAGACAGAAGACTAATAAGGAAACTGAAAACCTAAACAATCTGATAAATGAATTGGATTTAACATACATATATAGAACATCACATCCCAAATCACAAGGATACACATTCTTCTCTAGTGATCACGGAACTTTCTCCAGAATAGACCATATGCTGGGACATAAAACAAGCCTCAATAAATTAAAAAAAAAATGAATTTATTCAAAGCATATTCTCCGACCACAATGGAATACAAATAGAAGTCAATACCATCAGTGACTCAGAAAATTCAGAAACACCTGGAGGTTAAAAATGAGGGGGAGATGAAAACATTCCCAGATAATCAAAAGCTGATGGACTTCATCACCAGTATATCAGTCCTATAAGAAATGCTAAAGGAAATTGTGCAGGCTGAAAGGAAGGGACACTAAACAACTGACTGAAACCACATGAAGAAATAAAGATTTCCAGTAAAGATCACATGGTAAATATAAATACGAATACTACTGTATTTTTGATTTGTAACTCCACTATTTACCTCCTACAGGATGTAAAAGACAAAGTGTAATGATAAAGCAGTGGTTTTGGACTCAGTGTAAAATATGTAATTTTTGACAAGAACTACATAATGGTGGGGGAATGGAGGAGTACAGGAACATAGTTTACGTGTCCTATTGAAGTTAAGTTGGTATCAAAGAAAACAAGATTGTTATAGATTTAAGATGTTAAATTTAAGCCCCATGGTAAACACAAAGAAAGTATCAGAGAATATGGTCATAGAGATGAAAAGTAGAGTATGGGTTATGAGAAGTGTGAGAAAGGGCAGTGGGGAGTTAATAAGAAACGAGTGTAGGGTTTCTGTTTGGGGTGAGGGGAAGTGTCTAGTAATGATGGTGGGAAGGTGATAGCATTACAACATTCTAAATGTGATTAATCCCACTAATGGAATGCTAGGGAGGGGCTGGAAGGGGAAGATTTAGGCTGTGTATGTTTCCACAATTGAAAAAAAAAAAAAAAAGACAGTCTAAATAGATAAGGACAATTAAATGCCAAGGATGATCCTGGATGGGATCTGAGGATGGAGGAGAGGAGGCTCAAAGGGACACAGTTGGGACATAAGAAAAAAATGAAATATAGAATGTAAGCTTTGTATCAATGTTGAATTTCTTAAACTTTTTAGCTGTGCTTAACGTGATTGCATAAAAGAATGTTGTTCATGGGAATTGTATATGTGAATTATATGGTTTGTTCAAGGATGTGTGCAGCTTACTCTCACAGGTTCAGAAGACAGAGCAATAGATGATGGATGATGGATGACAGATAGGGAGGGAGGGAAAGAAAGATATGGTAGAGTGACAGGATGTTAAAGTTGGTGGATCTGGGGTATCAGAGGAGGGGGCTCAGGGTATGCTGGAGTTCTGTGTATGGGGTTGGTATTGTTTTTGCAACTGTTCCTGTAAGTTTGAATTTATTTCAAAATAAAATTCAACAACAATAACAACAAAAATTAGAATGGTTACCGAAACTATGTCTAACATTTATGAAAATGCAAAGCATAAAAGAAAGATTTTTCCTATATTTTTGTAACTAAAATGACAAGTGGCATCACAGTTTGTATTTCCTGTCTTTCTGAGACATCAGAATATATTCATAAATGGCTAGCATATTTGAAGCATCAGGGTTGTGGGCATATTCTGTTAAATGTATTAGGATATTCAAGGATTTTCATCTCGTAGTTAAAAATGGAAATTCAAGGGTCTTCCAAATAGTACAGCCTTTTAAGTAACAAATTTTCTTGGGCATGCACAAGTACACAAACGGATCTAGAAAAATGAAAAATGGACCTGAGAACTTAAATAAACCGAATTCATATCTTGAAGTTCTCTCAACAAAAAGGAACAAAAATTTCCCTGATTACAGAATGCTCTTGTGTTCCTCACATCTTATGTTTCAGTCCACCTAGATCTTCACCAAGAAAATAAAAGTCTCACACACTCAGGTTGTGAGAATTAGATTAAGTTTAGCTTTCACACAGGGTGGGGGCAGCTCAGGGGAATGGCAGAGGGTCAAGAAGCCAAACTATAATCGGTGGCCGGTCCTCCTGTTTATCTGCCCACTGTCTTTGCAAGGTGGAGACTGGTGGGGAGGGGGTAGATGTTCCTTAAACAGCTTCATAAGTTGTTACCAAACTAGCTCAGACTGGCTGTGCAGTTCAAGAACAAAGGAAAGAGAGGTGGAGACTTGTTTTGAATGTTCCAAGTTTGTACAGGAGTCTTTTTTTTGCAAATGTTTCCAATTTGGGTGGGCTGCATGTTTCAAATTTGCCAGGGCTAGTTAGGCTTGTCCAATAGAATGTAACCTCTGAAGTATCCAGCCAATGGAGAAACAGGGGAGGGACTTGTGCTAAGGTGTAGGGAATAAATACTGCTGGGTCTATTGTTCTGCGTGCCAACCCCCCCACATTTTGGTTGGGTGCCCGTTCTTGCAAAATTGTGAATAAATTCTTTTCTTCTCCACCATCGGGTGAGCGTTTATTGCTTTTTAGGAATAGTGCTTGTTTCTCACAAGGGCAATATAATTACCCTTAGGGAAGCAACAGTTACATATTTCAGCAATATTTCAGAAAGGAAAAAAGAGTACATTTGAATCAGCTCAGATAAGCCACCTGCTTCACCCAGAGGTGACGAAGCAAACCCACCTTCTGCAGGTGAAACACACGCCCCAGTGTAGGATCCAGACTCTCACCCCTGAGATGACAACCCTGGAGTGGGACTCCTGGGGATGGAACGTGGGGGACCAGAGCAGCCCCAGGACTTAATTCGGGGAGCTCCCCACCCTCCTCTCCCCTGGCAGTGTGGAAACACCCCCTCCTCCAGGCTCCAATCCTGCAGTGAGGAAACTTTTCAGCTGGGATCGATTGAAGATCCTGATCCCAAAGAACTCTTAAATTCACAAACCCAAAGGAAGCTTTCTCTAAGTGTGTACCATTACTGGGAGCAAAATGCAACCCTTCTCGTCTAGAAACAGCCACAAGGAAACTACAAGGACAACCTCAAAAAGGATATCATTCCAATCCCATCTGCGTATCATCTCCAGCTTCTTTCAGAAGGAAGGCTGGGGGGTGGGAGGGGCAGGCTGGGACCCCTGCAGAGGGGGCCTTCCCAGGGAGAAGCCCCTGGTCTTTATTTATCTCCCTTTGCAGCCTCAAGATTGGCCTCAGCTTGGAGTGGGGCCTCGGGTCTCTGCTCCCCAGTCAAGGTTTGTCACCGCTCTGGTCACCACTGAGTTTTAAATGAGACAAACCCGGCATTTGAAGGATCTAGCAAAATCAATCAACCCACTGTTTATGCATAAAGGAGGGGAGAAAACTGCAAGGCACTTTTTATTGTTCAACAAGAAAAACAACACAGTATCTATTCCTTCCAGCATTTAAAGCTGTCAATTATTATTTCAGGGCAATACATTGTTTTTGCAAACCAGCAACTGAACAACTCTAGGCATTGCAAATCTCATCACATAGTAATTAATCTCCAAAGTCCAGATAACAGTAAACAGAATTACCCATATGCAAATTCACCGCTCTGCAATGAAAAAGAAGTAATATTTTCAGAAATCTTTTGAAATTCCCCAATTTATTCACCACACTTATTTTAGGGGGTGGGGGGTGGAATTGTTTTCTTTTTTTTCTGTAAGGCATAATAGAAGGCTTTTCTTTTTTTTCCCTGAGATTCCTTTCCCCCACAGCTTCCCTGGAATTCCATATCTTTTCACCCAAGAGAAAAGCGCATACCTGAGAAACTGCGTGGAAAGAAAAAGGTAAAGAATTTTTAACAGGTGCAATATGATACCGGGATATCTCTTTTTCTGGAATTCACCTCTCTTCGGCATCTCTGGAAATATTTTGCCTTGCTTTCAACCGCTACTAGTTAAATATATTTGGCATTTTCTGAAAAACTGAGGCTCATTCAGTGAATAAATCCTGCCCCGGTGACAAGCCACGGGTGTGGGGGCGCTGAACATGTCCCACTCTGTCCTCTCCATCCATCCCCCCGCGGGAGGCCTTCCCCCACATGCCCAGAGACCCGCTCCCTGACACCCCTCCTGGTCTACACCGACGGCGCCCCCGCCCTGGGTCTGAAGTGCATTTGGCTTTGCAGGATTTTACACCGCCTCACTGCTTGGTTTTTTTTTCCTTGCCTTTTCGGTTACTTCTTCCTCCCTCCACTAGTGTGAGAACCCAGTGGAATGGAAACTATTTCCATCCCACCCACCACCCACCCCCCAATACCAGCTTCCTATAGATCAGAGGAGGAAACCAACAACGAGTCTCTAAGGAAGGAAAACTGGGTTTGGGCAAGAAAACCCCCAGAGGGCATCAACGGGTTATGTTTTTAGACAAAGGGTATAGCCGAGCCCAGAGCAGCCGGCGGCGCCCCCAGATTCCCACCCCCACCCCCAGGCTGTCACCTGGTGGAGAGATGCCCCCGGGGCTGGAATTCACTAGAGTCTCCAAGAAGGATGGCAGCGCTGGGCGTCCTGGAAACAGGACCAGGAAAAGACCGGGGCGTGGGCTGAAAGGGCAGCGCCAGCAGTGCTGCGCCCAAAGCGGGGCCCCAACCCCACACGGCTCCCCTAAAGACGCCCGTGCCCGGGGAAGGTGCAGGAAGGAGTGGCCCCAGGATTTTACACCAAGGGGGTGGCAAGTGGTTATTGTCTGCTTTCCGCTCACGCAAAAATCGTCAGGAAGAACAGTAAATCCTTTGAGAGGAGCCATCTACTGCACCCTGGAAAACTGACAGGCGGTGCAAACACTGCAGCTGCCTGCACGGTAGCGCGGGAACAAGGCTGAGGCCCGGCTCCCCCTGCAGCTGGGAGTCTCGGGGAGAGCCTGGGGAGAAGGGGGGCTGGGGACCCCCGCCCACCACCCCGCCGAGCTCACCCTCCGCGGGCCCTGGGAGCCCCTCCCGATCGCGGACCCCACTCTCCGAGGGGTCCCTGAGCCTCCGGTGCTCACCCCAGGGCCCCGGGAGACGCGGGGGGTCCCGGCCCCACCCTGCGGGCGGCGGGGGCTGCAGGCCGAGCGGGGCCCGAGACCCCGGCCTGGGGCGCGGAGGGGACCCGGGCTCGCGCGCCCACAGCCGGTTCCCGCGCTCCCCACCCCAGGCCCGGGACCCCCGGCCCCGCGCACTCACCATCGCCGCTCGGCGGCCCGTGCAGGGGACAGCGCGACGCGGCTGGGCAGAGCGGCCGGGGCGGCCCGCGGGGTCGGGGGACGGGGACCAACGCCGAGCGCGCCCGGGAGTTGCCGAAGCGCCCTCGGGGATCGGCGGCGCGGCGCCCCGCCCCCGGCGCCCCTGATTGGACGGCGCCTCTGGCCCCACCCCTTGAGGACTGAGTGACAGGCAGGCGTTGAGGCCTCCCGGCTTCTCCCGCACCTCCCAGTCCTGGAGCCTTGCTTGCACCCCGGGCCGATTGCATTTAGCAGAACTGCCTCCACGCCTACCGGTGAAGACGCTGGCATCTTCTAGCAGCTCAGGGGAACCTTCCTACTTCTTTCTCGGGGCCACAGACACGGGGTCTCAGGTGGGCGCAGGGAATTCCAGACTCAGATTCCAATGGAGCCATCCCCCGGTCACAGAGCCGCAGGGCGCCCAGGCCCGGCCACAGTGGCCCACGAGGGCCTGATGTCCTCCAGGGCTCAGCTGTTCCGGATAAGGCTGCAGGATCATCTCTCTGCATCTCCTCATATTTTCTTTACACACTCAGACAAGGAAAGACCATTATTAAATACATGAAAAAGGAACTGGAGTTGTATGGCAGCAATATTCTATAAAGGAATCAAAAGGGAAGAAAGACAAGCATTTGATCAGCTCAGAGAAGCAGCCTGCATCACCCGGGGTTCACAAGGAAACCAGAATCTTAGACACACTCCCTGCTGAGATATGGCCCCACAGCGTACTGCCCTCCTCAGGCAGGCAAACGCTCCCTCTTTTGGGGCCTTAATTTGCCCCTGTGATGAATCTCTCACTTAGAGTCAGTTTAAGGTTCTGACCTAACCAAATAACTCATAAACCCTTTCTCCAGCAGATCAGTCAAAGGTGTCTTTCTCTTACCATCACTGATGTTCTCAATGTACACAGATAAGAAAAGAAAAAAGTTTTCAACAAATTTAAATTTAGGATCACACAGGTTTTTGGAGTGATTCGTGAACTGGGCAGCATCCCACTCAAAAAATAGGAGGGAGCTCTGCCGTGGTGGAAAGGGGACACACATATAGGATCAGATGAGGAAATGTTCTGGTAGCTGACATCAAGTTCCCATTTTACAAAGGGGTGTCTTCTCATCTGGGGTTTTATTTATCCCTTTCTCATGCTTTGATGCTATTTTAAATGGTATCCTTTTGCAATGTGAATCACCAATTGCCTGTTGCTTTTTCTTTGAAAGAAGGTGTGCTGGTTGTCATGTAACCCAAAAAAGCCCATGTTCTTTTAAATCCATTCCTGTGGGGGCAAACCTATCATGGGTGGGAACTTTTGGTTAGGTTATGTCAGTTGAGATGTGACCCAGCCCATTCAAGGTGGGTCTCAATTCTTTTACCGGAGTCCTTTATGAGAAGATAAGAGAGATGAAACCAACAGAAACAAAGAGAGAGAAAAAGCCCCTGAAGCCAGAAGCTGAAAGCAACAAAACCAGGGAGCTCAGGACCAGCAGATGTCAGCCATGTGACTTCCCGCGTGTCAGTGGTGTCCCAGATGCCAACAGCCTTTCTTCAGAGAGGGTATTCTCCTGTTGATGCCTTAATTTGGACATTTTCACAGCTGTATAATTGCAATTTGTAAGCTAAGAAATCCCTATTGTTAAAAGCCAGTCTATTTCTGGTATATTGCATTTTGGCAGCTCTAGCAAACCAAAACAGAAGGTTTTTGAGTATTGATCACATATTTTACAATATTGCTTAACTCATTGATTTCTAGTAGCTTTTTTGTAAATTCCTTGGGAGTTTATAAACACATTATGATCTGTTCCCTGAAGAAAGATGGTTTTGGTTTATTCCGTTCAAATCTTTATGCCTTTTTTTCTTTCTTACCTCATGACATTAGATAGTAGCTCCAGAACAATGTTAATTGGAAATAGAAGAGGATGGAGCCTTATGCCAGATCTCTCAGGGAGAGCATTCAAGGGTTTACCTTAATTGTGAAATTAGATCTAGGGTTTCTCTGGATGCCCTTTTATCAGGTTGAAGAAGTTCCCTTTTATACCTGGGATTCCGGTTTGCTGATGCTGCCATTATGCAAAATACCAGAAATGCATTGGCTTTTATAAAAGGGATTTATTAGGTTACAAATTTACAGTTTTAAGGCCATAAAAGTGTCCAAACTAAGGCATCAACAAGAGGATACCTTCACTGAAGAAAGGCCAATGGCATCCAGAACACCTCTGTCAGCTGGGAAGGCACGTGGCTGGCATCTGCTGGTCCTTTGCTCCTGGGTTCTGGTTTCAAAATGGCTTTCTCCAAAATGTCTCTGGGCTTCTGTCTCTTTTAGCTTCTCTCTCTCAGCTCCTGTGCATCCTTGCTTGTTCTCCCAGGGCATTTCTCTCTAAGCATCTGGGGGTCTCTCCTTAGCTTCTCTGGAGCAAACTCTGGGCTTCCTTCTTAGCTTAACATCTCCAAACGTCCTTCTGTCTGCATCTCCAAGTGTCAGTGCCTTGTTGGTTCCGGAGTGCTCTTAATTACCCCAGTGAACTGTGAATGGGCAGGGTCCACGTCTCCATGGAAATAATTCAATCAAAGGTTTCATCCGCAGTTGAGTGAATCACATCTCCATGGAAAGACTCAGTCAAAAGGTTCCACCCTAATCAAAAGACTAGTTAAGTCTGCTCCTACAAGACTGCATTAAAGAACATGACTTTTGTGGGGGACATAATAGATTCAAACCAGCACACCTAGTTTCTGAGAGGTTTTATAATGAATGGATGTTCAGTTTTGTCAAATGCTTTTTCTCCAACCACTGAAATGATCATACAGTTTTTCTTCTTTAGTATTTTCACGTAGTGATTTACATGTATTAATTTCACATTTTTAACCAAATTTGCATTATTGTGATAAACCCCACTTAGTAATAAGCACTGCTTTAGGCGAATCCCACCAATTTTAATGTTAAGTTTTCATTGTCATTTAATTTCAAACGTTTTCTAAACACCCTTTTGATGGCTTTGACCTACAGAATATTAAAACATATCTTATTTAATTCAAAGTATTATATTTTTTCTTTGTTATTGATTTCTAGTTTAATTCCATTGTATTCAGAGAGCAAACTATATGTGATCTCAATTGTTTCAATTTTGTTTACATTTAGTTTATTGCTCAGAATATGGTCAATCTTTGGAATGTTCCAGGTATAACTGGAAAGAACGTATATTCTGCTCTGGATGATTAGAATGTTCTACAAGTGTCAATTAGGTTAAGTCGGTTGATTGTGTTGTGCAGGACTTCTAGAACAATACTGACTTTTTGCCACTTGTCCTATCAATTACTCAGGCATATGTGTGGCAGTCTTCAACAATAATTGTTGCTCTATTTCTCCGTTTGGTTAATCAGTTTATGCTTCACATACTCTGCAGTTCTGTTGTCAGTTGTATACAGATTCCAGACTGTTCTATCTATTGATGAATTAACCCCTTTATCACCATGGATTGTTGTTCTTTTTCCATTATAATATTCCTTCTTCTGAAGTCTACTTGGTGACCCCATACCTGGGCCCCCTCCTAAAAGCCCATTAACAAACCTGCTTTAGCCAAGGACAAAGGTCAAGAAAGTAAACAATCTCCCCAGAGAGGGGAGAATGTAATTATGGATGTAAAAAAAAAAGCAGCACTGATTGTATCTTAGTCTTAAGCACTAATCTTAGTAAAACATCAGGTCTTAGGCCCCTTTAATTATTATACTAGAGACCTGATTCCTGAGACTATATGGAATGTCTTTCTTCTGAAATCATATATTGCCTCATGCACTTCTGTTCTCTTTGCAGAGTGCTAAATGTCTGGCTGGCTATACTGGAAAACTTCTGTTTGTGAGTCCCAATAAACCCACGTCCACTTCTGTGCCTGGTGTGTTTTTTGGTCTCACTGTGGCCCCTGTTCAAGCTCTGCAATAACTGGGCAGGACCCAAACATCTATTTTATCTGATTCCAAAATAGTCATTCCAGCTCTTTATTATTGGGGTTTGGAGGATATTTCTTTTTCATTCTTTTAGTTGTCAGATGCCTATGTCTTTATCTTTAATGTTGGTCCATTTGTGGTTTTATTGAACATAGAATTTTAGATTTTTACAGTTAATGGAGCTTTGGGTATGTTTTGATGTAAATCGAACATCTTCCCAGTTGTTTAATGTTTCTCCCCCCACCCCTTTTCCCACTTCTCTGCCTGCTGTTGAATTAATTGACTATTTTTTATTCCATTTTATCTTTGCTATTGGCTTTATTGTTTCTACTGCTTTCTATTTTTTACTAGATCCTTTCAATTTCCAATATATAGAGAGAATGTATCACATACTACTTACAACTAATTCTATACCAGTTCATACCATAAAATACTTTCATTTTTTCCCTTCTCATTCTTTGGATTATGGCTCTCATACACTTTACTGAACTCTCGTATAGGAGAATTTTCCCAAATGGTACATATTACAGAGGATGAACATATTTTCTGTGGGTCTAGTACAGAGCCAAGAAGTAAATATACAGTGGATAAAAAGTGGTAGTGTGAGAAATAAGCACTATTCCTAAAGGAATAAATGCTCACCCGATTGTGGAGAAGAAAAGAATTTATTGATGATCTTGCAAAAACGGGCGCCCAACCAAATGTGGGGGTTGGCACATAGAACAATAGACCCAGCAGTATTTATTCCCTACACCTAACCGCAAGTCCCTCCCCTGTTTCTCCAGTGGCTGATACTCCAGAGGTTACATTCTATTCCACAAGCCTAACTAGCCCGTGCAAATTTGAAACATGCAGCCCGCCCAAACTGGGAACATTTGAAAAAAGTCTCCCGAGTGAATTTGCAACATTTGGAAGGGTTGGACCAATCTCCATCCTTGACTATAATGGTTAAGCCCAGGCCTCCTTAGAGCCAGTCTGGCCTAGTTTGGTAACAAGTTATGAAGCTATTTTGGGAACCTCTTCCAGGAGTCTCCACCTTGCAAGGATAGTAGATAGTGGGCGGATAAACAGGGGGACTGACCGTGGACTACAGTTTGTCTTTTTAACCTTTGGCCAATTCCTTAACTGCCCCACCCTGCCAGGCACACCTCTCCTGTGTGAAAGTTAAACTTAATCTCATTCTCATAGATTTTTCAATGCTGTAAAAGGAAGTTCCAAATATGGAAAACAGGAAGACTAGAATGAAGCCTACAGTTGGAGGTTTCAGTATGAGCTCCCAGTTTTTTATTTATTGCTAGATAGATAAATGTAGGCATAGATGCGTGTTTTTCTTATACACATATACATAAGTTTCAAAGTTCTGTTTGCTGAGAAGGATTAGAAACAAAGACAACTTTGTAGCAACAAGCACAGCTTGATCACAGATGTGAATACACTAAAAGGAACCAAGGATTTTTGGAGAAATGGCTCATTCCAGGGCTGTGCCAAGGAAGTTATGAGGTGAACCTGGAATATGATCTTGTGTTGGAAGGTAAGAAACATTCCAAAAATGACCGACATACCAGCAGTACACAGAAGACATTTTGAAAGGGCTCCAGTGGACATGTGTAAAAATTTGAGCATGAAAATGTAAAATGAGTGAGAGGAGGGAATATGGAAACTACTTTCTGCATATTTTTCTGTAAAACCGTAACTGCTCTAAATAAAAAAAGTCAATACTGAAAGCAACAGTTCCTCAATCAATCCAGGAAATGATGAACAAATAATGATTGAATGGGAGAAAGAAGGAAGGGGAGAAAGGGGAGGAAATAGGAGGTAGGGAGGTAGGGAGAAAGAATAAGTAAAACTTCTCATAATAGACTGCAACATAATACATGGAAAAGATGAGGGCATTAGAAAATCATCACTTCAGAAATATCACAAAAATGGATTCTAGCAAAAATCATGCCTAGTTTAATGAGACACAGGATATTCACATAGGCTCAAAGAAGAAAGGCAGACTTCTGGTCAACCAGGAGGCAGGCTACGCTGCTTCCCGTGTATTGCCCCAAAGAATTTGAACAACTAGTAAGCAGGAAGAGTTAAATAGTTAAAGGGTTGCAGTACTGGGGCAAGCTCTGAATCAAGAAAATTGAACTTAAAAATGTTAGAAAGCGCTCGTGGCCCTCTTGCAGGACGCTACCCCAACCCTTCCTGGTGCTGTGTAGAGCCAGGCTGTGCTCAGTCTATCAGTTGGCAGACTGAAGTACTGAACCAGGATACTTGTATCTGGCTCGTAGTCCCAGAACTTGCCCTTCACCACAAAAGCATCTTGCTGACAGCTAAATTGGTGTAAGAAACAGTCAAATTGAAGTGGCCTGGAGCAAATGATTACTGGCATCGAGACATACAATACATGGGTGAGGTACATGCAGCCTCCATAATCTAAACATTCTCACCAACTTTGGTTCCTTTTTCTTTTAGTGAGCAGTATATATCACACGGAATATCTCTTCTTGTTCTCAGACCTCTGAAACTCGAGAAACTCACTAACTTATTAGCCCTTAAGCTTTCACAACATTTATATCCCACAATCTGACATGCATGTATCTGTAGTCAAAGGTAAATATTGTTGACCTAACTCTAAGACAAGACAATCAAAGTACACGTAGTGTCTCCCAAATGAGGATCAGTTTCTTCTGATCATCTCTACTAACAGATGAGCAAACAGGATTTGCTGAAGGAAGAGCTGCCTACTAGATGCCAATAGCCTTGTTCAACTATACCAGTGAAGACAACACATTTGGAATACAGCCATGATTAACAACCCACACTAAGTTTGCCATATTCTAATCTCACTCTCCATAGCTTGTACAACAACCAAACATACCAGCTGAAGAGGAAGGTGGGAGAAAATGCCCCTTCTTCTCTTAGGTCTTTGATGGTAGCAACAATCTGTCAAAGTCCTTCTTGAATAAATTCCATGTTTACTTTCAATCTATTATGTTCATTTGTTGAATAGTTCTAGAATCATCCACTTGGCATCTTCCTGACAAAATGTGTCTCAATAAACGTGTTAAGATGCCAGAATAGGTATTCTGCCAGTTAATAAGTACTGTACACTTCCACCATGCATCCTGGGCCCGAGGAACAAACCTCGACATGACAGAAGTGTCTTATTGCACAGACTCTGAAATGGTCTGGGAGCAGGATTTCTTCTCTTTCTTGACCTTCATTAGCACCACTCTGAATGGAAGGGCACCTTGATGGTTTGAGTCTCCAGGTAGCAAAGCCAGTGCAGAATCCAGGTCTTATAATATCCCCAAAGTCTTGTTCTCTGACAATTAAATGCTACAAATTGGCCTCTAACACTGTAGAATCTTATTCCCTTTAAAATTAGGGGTCATCCAATCAATCAAGATTGTGGTGTAAGATGTTCCAGAGTACTGTTTTCCCACAGAATCTTTGAACGACTAGCAAAAACTGTCAACACCACATCAATGAACCTTTAAAAGCACTATGAGGGAGAGGATTGTGTGAGAATGGTGGAGTAGGAAACTTCAGGAATCAGTCCCTCCACCAGAACAACTATTAAACTGGCAGGAGCTTTCTGGATCAACTATTTTGAAACTTGGGGTCTAGTAGAACACTGTGCAGAGAAAAGCAGGAGGAAGAGGCTGGTAAATTGTGGTAAATACTGGTGAATTTCAGTTTCCATGCAGTGGCTACCATCACCCATCCCCCAGCCTGGCAACAGAAAGCAGTTACATCCAAAACTTCATCTCCTGGTATAGCTTGTCAGTGCAGGGTAGGCTATGAAGATCTAATTCCCCCAAATCTGAGGGTGTGTATTCCAATCACAGATCAGTGCTTTTGCTGAGCTACTTCAGACAGCTGAGAGCTCAGCTCTGAGGGAGGACACTATTCCAACCTGCCACAGGCAAAAGCAGAAGATGAGTCTTAAAGATAACATCCTTTCTCAAAATGACTGAAAAGTGAATGGACTGCATTTTGGGGGCAAGTTCCAAAGAGCTTCAAAGAGCCATAGGAGAAGCTCCTGACACCCTTGTGGTCTCTTCCTCACCCACTCCCCAAGACAGTGCAGAGTCAAGCAGCATTCCCTTTACAGGCTCCTGGCTGGCTTCTGACTGGGAAAGACTATCCTAAGAAACTCCTCTTTGGCTTGCCCATGCTCCAAGAATTTACCCTCCAGGCAAAAGCAGCTTGGGACAGTGAAAACAAGATTAAGAAACAATTGAGTTGGGGGACCGTTCCTGTTTGCGAATGCTGCCAGAATGCAAAACACCAGAAATGGATTGGCTTTTATAAAAGTGGGGTTATTTGGTTACACAGTTACAGTCTTAAGGCCATAAAGGTCCAAAGTAACACATCAGCAATCAGGTACCTTCACTGGAGGATGGCCAATGGTGTCTGGAAAACCTCTGTTAGCTGAGAAGGCACGTGGCTGGCATCTGCTTGCTCCCAGGATGCATTTCAAAATGGCATTCTCCAAAATGTCTGCATCAGCTTCCAATGGCCATCTTCAAAATGTCTGTCTCAGCTCCTGTGCATTCTTCAAAGTGTCTCTCTTGGCTGTAGCAAGCCCACTCCTTCTGTCTGAGCTTATATAGTGCTCTAGTAAACTAGTCAAGGCCCACGCTGAATGGGTGGGGCCACACCTCCATGGAAATCATCCAATCAGAGTTATCATCTACAGTTGGGTGGGTCACATCTCCATGGAAAAACTCGAAAGAATTACAATCTAATTAACACTAATACGTCTGCCCACACAAGACTGCATCAAAGATAATGGTGTTTTGGGGGACACAATACATTCAAACTGGCCCAGGGACCTAGGGAAAAAGGCATACCTGCTGTAAGTCCTGTGCTGGAGCAAGTGAGAGAGGGAGGTCTGTCTCATGGGGAGTAGGGGAGGAAACTCCTAAGGCTGTTAGCAAGCATCAGCCCAGGTCAAGACACAGGTTCAGAGAAGACAAGGAGGCCTCTAGCGCTTTGCATTCCCCCTAACTTGACCTTCTTGATAGGAAGGCTGAAATCTGAAGAACACGGGCCAGTGGACAGGCAATTTGCAAAAACAGTGAGAAGAGCTTTTCTGCATTGGTTTGATTTTGTTAGCTCCTGGTACTCAAGAAAATCTCTGTCATATCATTAGAGGATGCAAACTCATGAAATAGACAGCTCAGAGACTAATTCTAAGAGTTAACATTTTTAAATATTAAAACGTACAGTGCATAACAAAAGGTTACAAGACAAAGAAATAGGCAATGATAGGCCATCCAAGGAAAGTGGATAAAAATCCAGAAAACACTGATGAAGAAGATCAAACTGTGTATATGCCAGATAAAGACTTAAAAAAATGATCTTCCATATATTAAAGGAGAGAAGCAAGCACTGCGCAGAATGGGGCGGGGTGGTGGTGCGGATATTTGGACCTTCCATCTGGACATTGTGATTATTGGCATAAACCCAGGACTGATGGCTGCTTACAAAAGGCATCATCACTCTGGACCTGGAAACCATTTCTGAAGTGTTTGTTTATGTCAGGGCTGAGTGAGGTCCAATTGAATCATACGGATGACCACACTTTACCTGGGAAGTATGGTATTGGATTACCAACATGGTGGAAAGGACAATGCCAGGCAGCAAGGATCTTTCCAGTAAAGAATTTCATGAAGGAGGATGTATTCTGGTGCAGAAATTACAGAAATATCAGCCACGGATAGCAGTGTTTAATGGAAAATGTATTTATGAAATTTTTAGTAAAGAAGTTTTTGGAGTAAATGTTAAGAACCTAGAATTTGGGCTTCAACCCCATAAGATCCCAGATATAGACACTCTCTGCTGTGTTATGCCATCATCCAGTGCAAGGTGGGCTCAGTTTCCTAGAGCCCAGGACAAAGTTCATTATTACATTAAGCTGAAGGACTCCTGGGATCAACTGAAAGGCACTGAAAGAAACTCAGACATTCAGGAGGTGCAATATACATTTGACTTATAGCTTGCCCAAGAGGATGCAATGAAGATGGCTGTTAAGGAAGAAAAATATGATTTGGGTTATGAAGCAGCATATGATAGTGCTTATGGTGAAAATCCCTGCAACAGTGAACCTTGCAGTTTCTCTTCAAATGGGCTAACAGCTGACAGCACACAATTAAGTGGAGAACTAACTTTCAGTGATGTTCCAAATGGGCAACGGATGACCCAGTAATAACTGTGGGACACAAGAACAGGAAGAAGGAAACCATGCTTAGGAATGGTATTTCTCAACCCTCCTTAAATGCTGCAGTTTTAATGCAGTTGTCAAGAAGTGGACCTCAGTTTGTTAATTGAAGTGTTTTATTAGTATTTTACTCTGGTGGTATAATTATAGTATAGAAAGTTGTGTGGTAGAATCAACTGTGTGAACTTCATAGTTTGGAATAAGAAAGTAGGATTTTTTGTATATGAATTTTTGTATTTGAATTAACCATCACTCCAGTTTTCTATAAACTATATTTCATTTTTGAAAAAAATTGATTTTCTTTTGAGAGTCACTTTTAATCTGTAATTTTTAAATGCAACAGTCTGAATATTTACAGTTGATTCTTAACTGTGCATAAATCTAGATGCACTGTTTCCCCTTTTGTGCCTAAAAAGGGCATGATAATAATAATAATTACCACTGATAAAAAGACAAATGTGTTAGCACAGAACCAAAGATGGCAGCTAGGTGAGACAGGGCAAAAAAACACTTCCATGAAAAATACTAGATAAAAGCCAGAAAGTGACCCAGAACACCAGTTCCAGTGATGCATCAGTCGGACAAGGTCTGCTAAATCCACAGGGACTGTGCATTTGGCGAAACCGGGAGTCCGCATTCTGAAACGAGTGAGTAAGCCAGCTGAAAGTCCCACGGCTGCGCTGTGGTGTGGGGAAACCATGGGTTGGCATTTAAAAAAAAATAAAAAAAAAAACCCAGAAGCTGCTGTGGATATGGCAGCGAGAACCACGCAGTTAAGTGCAGAAAGAGCTGGCTGTGCCAATGCCTTGGTGTCTGGCTAGAGGACAGCCCTTCCCACACCCGCTGCTGATTGTCTCAGGGCCAGGGGGACAGAGGGGAGCCAAAGGAGAAAGCATGCCCCTTGCAGCCATCTTCCTGGCAGGCTGGGGACGCTCCTGCCTGGGGCCGGAGCCATAGCCCAGAGCTGCGCCAAGAATCCCAGTGTGACAGGGAGTGTCTCCCACAGCACTGCACATGCCACAATATCAGCCGTGCACAGTGGCCTTTAGTGCACCCACAGCTAATTGTCCTGGAGCTGGGAAGGCGGAGCTGTGCGAAAAGGGGGAAATTAACATGCCCCATTCAACCATCTTTACAGCAGGCTGAGATCGCCCCTACACGTTCCAGTGGCCCAGGGCTTCCCTGGTGGGCTGGCATGCACATGTGACCTGGCACAGCCTTCCCTCAGCAGAGGTCCTGGAAGAGCACAGCTGAGAAGTGAGACCTGCTCAGAAATCCCAGGGACCCTATGCCAATACCAAGGACTTATGGGTCAGCAGCAGAGATAATCTGTGGTGAGACTGAAATGAAGGCTTAGACTCTTGCAACAGCCTTAAATCTCCGGGAACACATGGGAGGTCTGATTATTAAAGCTGCCCTGCCTCCCTAACCACCCAGACACATGCCCCACATTCAGGGCGGACAGCACCAACAACACACCCAAAGTTGGTGCACCAATTGAACCCCACAAGAATCAGATCCCCATACACCACAAAGACAAAGTTGGGGAGAACTGACTTGAGGGGAATAGGTGACACGGACACCATCTGCTGGCTAAAGAAAGTGTACGCCACCAAGCTGTAGACCTGACACATTAGAGACGGGGATTTTTCATATCCTGAAAGAACCCTATCAAGTAAAGCAAATGCCAAGAAGCCAAAAACAACAGAAAAATTTGAAGCATATGATGAAACCAGACAATATGGAGAACCCAAACCCAAACATCCAAATCAAAAGATCAGAAGAGACACAGTACTTGGCGCAATTAATCAAAGAACTAAAGAAAAACAATGAGAGCATGGCACAGGATATAAACGACATGAAGAAGACCCTAGAAAAGCAAAAAGAAGAAATTGCAAGAGTAAATAAAAACACAGATGATCTTATGGAAATAAAAGAAACTGTTGGCCAAATTAAAAAGATTCTGGATACTATAGTACAAGATTAGAGGAAGTTGAACAATGACTCAGTGTCCTTGAGGACCACAGAATGGAAAATGAAAGAACAAAAGAAAGAATGGGGAAAAAAATTGAAAAAATCAAAATGGATCTCAGGGATATGATAGATAAAATAAAATGTCCAAATTTAAGACTCACTGGTCTCCCAGAAGGGGAAGAGAAGGGTAAAGGTCTAGAAAGAGTATTCAAAGAAATTGTTGGGGAAAACTTCCCAAACCTTCTACACAATAGAAATACATAAAGCTTAAATGCCTAGTGAACTCTAAATAGAATAAATCCAAATAAACCCACTCCAAGACATATTCTGATCAGACTGACAAATATGGAAGAGAAGGAGCAAGTTCTGAAAGCAGCAAAAGAGAAACAATTCACCACATACAAAGGAAACAACATAAGACTAAGTAGTGACTACTCAGCGGCCACCATGGAGGTGAGAAGGCAGTAGCATGACATATTTAAAATCTTGAGAGAGAAAAATTTCCAACCAAGAATACTTTGTCCAGCAAAACTCTCCTTCAAATTTGAGGGAGAGCTTAAATTTTTCACAGACAAATATATGCTGAGAGATTTTGCTAATAAAAGACCTGCCCTACTTCAGATACTAAAGGGAGACCTACCAACAGAGAAGGAAAGAAAGGAGAGTGAGATATAGAGAAATTTAACAAGATATACATAGAACATTACATCTCAAATCACCAGGACACACATTCTTCTCTAGTGATCACAGAATTTTCTCCAGAATAGACCATAAGCTGGGACATAAAACAAGCCTCAATAAATTTTAAAAAAATTGAATTTATTCAAAGCACATTCTCTGACTACAATGGAATACAAATAGAAGTCCATATCCATCAGTGACTCAGAAAATTCACAAACACCTGGAGGTTAAAAATGAGGGGGAGATGAAAACATTCCCAGATAATAAAAATCTGAGTGACTTCATCACCAGGAGATCAGTCCTATAAGAAACACTAAAGGGAGTTGAACAGGCTGAAAGGAAGGGACACTAAACAATTAACTGAAACCACATGAAGAAGTAAAGATTTCCAGTAAAGAGCACATAGTAAATATAAATACGAATACTACTGTATTCTTGATTTGTAATTCCACTATTTACTTCCTACAGGATCTAAAATACATAAACTGTAATGATAAATCAGTGGTTTTGGACTCAATGTAAAATAGGTAATTTCTGACAAGAACTACATAAAGGTTGGGGAATGGAGGAGTATAGGAACATAGTTTACATGTCCTACTGAAGTTAAATTGGTATCAAAGAAAAACAAGATTGTTATAGATTTAGGATGTTAAGTCCCACAGTAAACACAAAGAAAGTATCAGAGAATATGATCATAGAGATGAAAAGTAGAGTATGGGTTATGAAAAGTGGGGGAAGGGGCAACGGGGAGCTAAGAAATGAGTGTAGGGTTTCTGTTTGGGGTGAAGGGAAATTTCTAGTAATGGATGGTGGGAAGGTGATGGCATTGCACATTCTGAATGTGATTAATCCCACTAATGGAATGCTTGGGAGGGGTTAGAATGGGAAGATTTAGGCTGTATATATGTTTCCACAATTGAAAAAAAAAAAAAAAAAAAAGACAGTCTAAATAGATAATGACAATTAAATGCCAAGGATGATCCTGGATGGGATCTGAGGATGGAGGAGAGGAGGCTCAAAGGGACACAGTTAGGACATAAGAAAAAAAAAAAGGAAACATAGAATGTAAGCTTTGTAACAATGTTGAATTTCTTGAACTTCTTAGCTGCGCTTCATGTGATTACATCAAAGAATGTTCTTGTTCATGGGAAATGTATATGTGAATTATATCATTTGTTCAAGGATGTGTGCAGCTTCCTCTCATATGTTCAGAAGACAGAGCAACAGATGATGGATGATAGGGAGGGAGGGAGGGAGGGAGGAAGGGAAAGAAAGAAATGCTGGTGTGACAGGAAGTTAAAGTTGGTGGATTGGGGTACCGGAGGAGGGGGGGTCGGGGTATGTTGGTCTTCTATGTATGGGGTTTGCATTGTTTTTGCAACTGTTCCTGTGAGTTTGAATTTATTTCAAAATAATAATTAAAAAAAGACTCATTGGTGTCCCAGAAGGGGAAGAGAAGGGTAAAGGTCTAGACTGTGTATTCAAAGAAATTGTTGGGGAAAACTTCCCCAACCTTCTACACAATATAAATACACAAAGCATAAATGCCCAGCAAACTCCAAATAGAATAAATCCAAATAAACCCACTCCAAGACAAATTCTGATCAGACTCTCAAATACTGAAGAGGAGCAAGTTCTGAAAACAGCAAGAGAAAAGCAATTCATTACATACAAAGGAAACAACATAAGACTAAGTTGTGACTACTCAGCGGCCACCATGGAGGCGAGAAGGCAGTGGCATGACATATTTAAAATTCTGAGAGAGAAAAATTTCCAATCAAGAATACTTTATCCAGCAAAACTCTCTTTCAAATTTGAGGGAGAGCTTAAATTTTTCACAGACAAACAAATGCTGAGAGATTTTGCTAATAAAGACCTGCCCTACTTCAGATACTAAAGGGAGCCCTACCGACAGAGAAACAAAGAAAGGAGAGAGAGAGATGGAGAAAGGTTCAGTACTAAAGAGATTCAATATTGGTTCATTAAAGGACAATAAGAGAGAGAGGGGAAAAAACATATCTGACAAACATAAATCAAAGGATAGACTGGCTAATTCAAGAAATGCCTCCACAGTAACAACATTGAATGTAAATGGATTAAACTCCCCAATGAAAAGATATAGATTGGCAGAATGGATAAAAAAATGGATAAAAAAATGAACCATCAATATGTTACATACAAGAGACTCATCTTAGACACAGGGACACAAAGAAATTGGAAGTAAAAGAATGGAAAAAATATTTCATGCAAGCTACAGCCAAAAGAAAGCAGGAGTAGCAATATTAATCTCAGATAAAATAGACTTTAAATGCAGGGATGTTTTGAGAGACAAAGAAGGCCACTACATACTAATAAAAGGGGCAATTCAACAAGAAGAAATAACAATCATAAATGTTTATGCACCCAATCATGGTACCACAAAATACATGAGACAAACCCTGGCAAAACTAAAGGAAGCAATTGATGTTTCCACAATAATTGTGGGAGACTTCAACACATCACTCTCTCCTATAGATAGATCAACCAGACAGAAGACCAATAAGGAAACTGAAAACCTAAACAATCTGATAAATGAATTGGATTTAACAGACATATATAGAGCACTACATCCCAAATCACCAGGATACACATTCTTCTCTAGTGATCATGGAACTTTCTCCAGAATACACCATATGCTGGGACATAAAACAAGCCTCAATAAATTTTAAAAAATTGAAATTATTCAAAGCATATTCTCTGACCACAGTGGAATACAATTAGAAGTCAATAACCATCAGAGACTTAGAAAATTCACAAACACCTGGAGGTTAAACAACACACTCTAAAATAAATGGTTTATAAAGTAAAATGTAGGGGAACTAGCAATAGAGAGCTATTAATGAAGGGGGAATGATAACCCAGTAAGAACAGATAAGCTCTCGTGGGTAAGTTTAACATTCTGGGAATGCCCAGGAATGACTATGGTTTGTTAATTTCTGATGGGTATGGTAGCAACAAGTTCACAAAAATGTTGCTATATTTGATTATTTTCTTGGGGTAGAGTAGGAACATGTTGGACTCTCTTGTTATGGTTTGTTTGAAATGTTCTTTTATCGTATTTTTTTTTTTATTTTTTTGATATAGTTGATTTTTTTAAAAAAGGAGTTAAATTAAAAAAAAAAAAAACAATGAAAAAAATATGCAGAGCCCCCTTGAGGAGCTGGTGGAGAATGCAGGGGTGTTGGGCTTCCCCACCTTGATGGTTGCTGATGTGCTCACAGACAAGGGGGACTGGTGCTTTGATGGGTTGAGCCCTCTACCACAGGATTTGCCCTTGGGAAGACTGTTGCTGAAAAGGAGAGGCTAGGCCTCCCTATAATTGTGCCTAAGAGCCTCCTCCCAAATGCCTCTTTGTTGCTCAGATGTGGCCTCTCTCTCTAGCTAAGCCAACTTGGCAGGTGAAATCTCTGTCCTCCCCCCTACTGGAATCTGACACCCATGGGAGTAAATCTCCCTAGCAATGTAGAATATGACTCCCAGAGAGGAATCTAGATCTAGCATTGTGGGATGGAGAACATCTTGACCAAAAGGGGGATATGAAAGGAAATGAAATAAACTTCAGTGGCTGAGAGATTCCAAAAGGAGCCGAGAGGTCACTCTGGTGGGCACTCTTAAGCACAATATAGATAACCCTTTTTAGGTTCTAATGAATTGGAATAGCTAGCAGTAAATACCTGAAACTATCAAACTACAACCCAGAACCCATGAATCTTGAAGACGATTGTATAAAAATGTAGCTTATGAGGGGTAACAATGTGACTGGGAAAGCCATATAGACCACACTCCCCTTTGTCTAGTTTATGGATGGATGAGTAGAAAAATGCAGGAAGAAAAAAAAAGGCACCCAGTGTTCTTTTTTACTTTAGTTGTTCTTTTTCACTTTAATTTTTATTCTTATTATTTTTGTGTGTGTGGTAATGAAAATGTCAAAAATTAATTTTGGTGATGAATGCACAACTCTATAATGATACTGTAAACAATTGAATGTACGCTTTGTTTTGTATGACTGCATGGTATGTGAATATATCTCAATAAATATGAATTAAAAAAATCAGTAGTGTTTCTATACACTAGTAATGAACTATCCAAGATGACTGAGAAAAAATTCCATTCTCAAAAGCAACTAAAAGAATCAAATATCTAGGAATAAAATTTAACAAAGGATGTAAAGGACCTATAAACAGAAAACTACAAAACATTGCTGAAATCAAAGAAGACCTAACAAATGGAAAGACATCCCATGTTTATAGATTGGAATGCAAAATGTCATTAAGATGTCAAATAAGCCTAAATTAATATACAGATTCAAATGCAATACCAATCAAAATTCCAATAGCTTACTTTGCTGAAGTGGAATTGCTAATTATCAAATTTATTTGGAAGGGAAAGGGGTCTTGATTAGCCAAAAACATCTTGAAAAAGAAGAATGGAGTGGGAGAAATCATGCTTCCTGACTTCAAAGCATCTTATGAAGCCACAGTGGTCAAAACAGCATGGTACTGGCATAGACATATTGATCAGTGGAATCAAATTAAAAGTTCGGAAATAGACCCTCAGGTCTATGGTCAATTGATTATTGACAAGGCTGTCACATCCACTCATCTTGGACAGAACCGTCTTCAATAAATGGCGGGTGTGTAGGGGGAAGATATCCATGTCCAAAAGAATGAAAGAGGACCCCATCTCACTCCCTATACAAAAATTAACTCAAATGAAACAAAGACCTAAATACAAGAGCCAGTAGCATAGAACTCCTAGAAGAAAATATAGGGAAGCATCTTCAAGATCTAGTGATAGGAGGTGGTGTCCTAGACTTTATATCTGAAGCACAAGCAATGAAAAGAAAAAACAGACCTTCTCAAAAATGGGACCTCCTCAAAATTGAATACTTCTCTGCTTCAAAGGACTTTGTACAAAAGGGTGAAATGGCAGCTGACTCAATGGGGAAAATATCTGGAAACCACATATCTGACAAGGGTTTGACATCCAGAATATATAAAGAAATCCTACAACTCAACAATAAAAAGACAAACAACCCAATTAAAAATGGGCAAAGGACATGAACAGACATTTTTCCAAAGAGGAAATACTAATGGCTAAAAAGCACATGAAAAGATGCTCATTTTCCCTAGCTATTAGGGAAATGCAAATCAAAACCACAATGAGACATATTTCACACCTACTAGACTGGCCACTATTAAACAGATTGGAAACTACAAGTTTTGGAGAGGATGTGGAGAAAGAAGAAACTCATTCACTGCCAGTGGGAATGGAAAATGGTCCAGAAGACATTTTGGCGATTCCTCCGAAAGGTAAGTATAGTGTTTCCCTATGACCTGGCAATACCACTACTCAGTATATACCCAGAAGATCTGAAAGCAGGGATGCAAACAGACATTTGCAAACCGATGTTCATTGCAGAATGATTCATAATTGCCAAAAGGTGGAAGCAACCCAAGTGTCCATGAAAAGAAGATAAGCAAGATGTGGCATAATCATACGATGGAATATTTCCAGCAATAAGGAGGAATGAAGTCCTGAAGCATGCAAGAACATGAACCTTGAGGACATTATGTTTGTGAAATAAGTCAGATACAAAAAGACAAACACCATATGATCTCACTAATATGAACTAATTATATTATGTAAATCCATGGGCCTAGACTCTAGAATATAGGTTACTAGAGGATAGAATGGGGAGCTGAGCTTAATCTGTGTTGAAATTCTATTTAAGTTGATTGGAAATTAGAGGTGATGGTAGCACATTACTGTGAGTATAGTTAACAGCATTGAATTGTGTATGTGAATGTGGGTTAGTTTTAGGTTACGTATGCTCCCAGAAGGAAAGCTAGAAGATAAAATGTAGGACTGTATAACATAGTGAAGCCTGTAGTGGATGACGTCTGTGGTGAATAGTACAAATATAAGAAAGTTTTTTCATGAACCATAACAAACGTACATCACTATTTAAGGTGTTGAGAGTGGTATGTGGGAAATATACACCTAATGCAATGTATGGACCATAGTAATATCATAGTATTATTTAAATATAAATAAATCTATAGAGACAGAATAGGATTGGTGGCTATGTAGGGCTGGGGGATAGAGGGATTGAGAGGTGACTGCTAAGGGGTATGGAGTTTTTCTTTTTGGAGTAATGAAAACGTTCTGGAATTAATTGTGGTGATGAATGCACAGCACTGTGAATATTCTAAAGGCCACTGACAGTACACCTTGGATGGGTTGTATGATATGCGAAGATATCTCAACTTAAAACTGCTTAAAAAAGAATGAATAAGATGTTATTTTTAAGACAAAAACTAACTGTATAAAAATTAACTTACCTGAAAGAAAAGTCAGAACCAGTCTGTATCTGGTTATGTTGACTCAGCATGTATAATGCTTAAATTCACACATTCCAACGATCCTTAATGGTAATAGGATATTTTAGCATATTCTCAGTAAATTAAAAATCAAGACAAGAACACTTATTAGTATTGAACTTTTGTGAAAACACCATTAAGAGGATATTGCTAAAAAGCATCTACAGAAGCTCTTGTTTCACCAAGTACATTGTTTTTAATCACGTGTGATTAAACATGATTGAACACATATTGAGGAATTACATTCTAGTGACTGGAACTGCACACAGTCTGCCTGATATGACAAAGGTGGTTATGCCCACACGGAGGGACTGAGCAGAGCAGTCACCCCCCAAAGCAGATGAGGAATGAATTCCCAACTTTTTTTTTTCCCAGCTATGCCACTGTAGCTGTCATGGTGGAATCAGGAACACACACCCACTAGCAGTATTAACAGAGCATGATAATGTCTATACACATTAGACTTCAAACAAACACAATCCAAGCTGGGGGCGGTGGGCAGAGACTCAGAGAATATTCCCAACCATGACTGTCAATCAGTGGCCCAGTGGACACTTAGTGTATGCAGGAAAATCCAAGTTTATGTATTATTGATGTGGAGCATCTGGAGGTGTCTTGGAAGATAACTACTCTGAGAAAATGGAAGTCAAGCAGTTGGTGTTGGGTTAGGGATGCTCTTGACAGGCAGTCAAGAACCAGGAAGAAGAGCAGGGAGCTGGAATCAACAAAGTGCCTATGCATCTCTTGTAGCTCACTCTAAAGCTGATCCAAAACTTCAGTAACAGCCTTTTTACTTCTGCCCATAAAACTTATGCACATTAACGGTGTAACTCAGCATGGAAACAAAGGAATTGAATTTTGGAAAATGTCCCTTGGAACATTACTCTTGGCACAATAACATCACTGAGAGCCATCTCCAATTACAGGCTTTTTCATACCACAAATCTCACTTCATTCAAACTCTGATGTACAAATCCTAGACAGAATCAAGGACAAAAGGCAAAGGGGAAAAGATTTTCAAAATCACAATTCACAGAATGTACTCTGCTAAACTTTGCCCATTTGGAAATGCATGGCGATCACAATAGGATGAGCAATGGCGTAAGGTTCTTCTGGTGAAAAACAATGTTGCTTTTCTCAATAAGACAAAACAGTGGAATATATACATGTACATATGTGTGTGTATATGAGTGTGTAACGGGTATGAGAAAAGCTCAAGTTTTCACTGTACTCTTATTGACAGAACAACTGTTTCTGCCACGATGTGAATTTTGGGGGAAAATATGCATCAACTACCACGATCCTCTATCCATGCAAGGTTGGGCAATGGATGAAGGCTTTACAACATTTTCCATGCTGATAGCGTTTCTATCCACTGTGCATCCTCAAATGTCTTTGTAAGTATAAGAACCACTTGAAGAGTTTTTCCACATTGTATACACTGATAGGCTTTTTCTTTACTAAATGCAGGCCAACTGGAAGTTTGCTTCCGTTTTCCTCATTTATACATTTTCTTCTGTGTGAGTTTTAACATGAACTTGAAGGGACGTGTGCCAACGAAACAGTTTCCAACAACACTTACATATATAGACCTCTCTCCAGTGAGTCCTCATGACTCCAATATGAACTGGGAGTACATTCATTGGTCTTCTCTCCAGTGTGCATTCTCAAAAGTCTTCTAAAGCAAGGGAAGGCTTTCCCGTAATAGTGACTCCACTGTGAGTCCTTCCATGTCTTTGAACTGAGGGTTTTTTCCACATTGACATTCACAGGGTTTTGCTCCAGCGTGCATTTTCACATCCTTGAATGTATTTGCATGAACTGAAAGGTTTCCGATCAAAACAGCACACCTCATTTTAACTCGTTTTATTGCACTTTACTGCACTCGGCAGATATTGTGGTTTTCACAAACTGAAGGTTTGTATCAACCCTGCATTAGCAAATCTATTTTCCCAATAGCATGGATCCACATCATGTCTGTCACATTTTTCTATTTCAAACATTTTCATTACTGCTATGTTATGGTGGGTGATCTGTGATCTTTGATGTCACTGTTGTAATTGTTTTGGGGTACCACAAACCACACCTATATAAAACAGTGAACTTAATTGATAAATGTGGGGGTTCTGACTACTCCATCTACCAGCTATTCTCTTCTGTCTCCTCAGGCTTCCATATTCCAAGACACAATACTGAAGTTAGGTCAGTTAATAACTCTACAACAGCCTCTAAGTGCCCAAGTGAAAAGAAGAGTCACATATCTCACTTTAAGTCAAAAGCTAGAAATGACGAAGCTTAGTGAGGAAAGCATGTCACCAGCTAACACAGGCCAAAAGCTAGGCCTCTTGCAGTCAGCCAAGTTGTGAGTGTAAAGGAAAAGTTTTTAAAGGAAATTAAAATGCTACTCCTGTGAAAAACATGAATGATGAGAAGATGAAATAGCCTTACCACTGATATTGAACAAGTTTTAGTGGCCTGGATAGAGTATCAAACCAGCACGGTATTCCCTTAAGTCAAAGCCTAATCCACAGCAAGGCCCCAACTCTCAATTCTATAAAGGCTCTAAGATGAAGCTGCAGAAGAAGCCTGAAGATAGCAGAGGCTTTTTCCATGAGGTTTAAGGAATGAAGCCATCTCCTTAACACAAAAGTGCAAAGTGAAGCAGCAAGAGACGTGCTGCTACATCAAGTGCTGATGTAGAAGATACAAGTTATCCAGAAAATCTAGCTAAGATACTTGAAGAAGGTGGCTACACTAAATAATAGATTTTCATTGTAGATCAAACAGCCTTATACTGGAGAAAAGATGCCATCTAGGATGTTCATCGCTAGAGAGAAGTCAGTGCCTGGCTTCAAAGCTTCAAACGACAGGTTGAATCTCTTGTTAGTGTCTAGTGTAGCTGGTGACTAACAGTTGAAGCCAATGCTCATTTACCACTCTGAAAATCCTAGGACCCCTAAAAATTATGCTGTCTACCTGCTTATGCTCTACAAATGGAACAAAGCCTGGATGCAGTATCAACTTGGAAGAAGTTGATACAACATGTTTTACTGAATACTTTAAGCCCACTGTTGAGACCTGCTGCTCAGAATCCTTCCCAAATATTACTACTCATTGACAATGCATCTGGCCACCCAAAAGCTCTGAGGGAGATGTGCGAGATGAATGTTGTTTTCAAGCCTGCTAACACAACATCCATTCTGCAGTCCATAACTCAAGGAGTAATTTCAACTTTCAAGTGTTATTGAGAAATACATTTTGTAAGGCTACAGCTGTGATTGATAAAAGTGATTCCTCTGCTCAGATTCCATGGATCCGGGCAAAATAAATTGAAAACCTTTTAGAAAGGATTCACCATTCTAGATGCCATTAAGAACATTAATGACTCATGGGAGGAGGTCAAATATCAACATTAATAGGAGTCTGGAAGAAGTTGATACCAACCCTCATGGATGACTTTGAGGGGTTTAAGATTTCAGTGGATGGAGTAACTGCAGATGTGGAAATAGTAAAAGAACTAGAATTAGAAGTGGAGCCTGAAAATATGACTGAATTATGCAATCTCATGATAAAACTTTAATGGATAAGGTGTTAATTTTTATGGATGAACAAAGAAAGTGGTTTCTTGAGAAGGAATCTTCTCCTGGTGAAGATGCTGTAAATACTCCTGAAACCACAACAAAGGATTCAGAATATTACATAGACTTAGTTGATAAAGCAGCAGCAGGGTTTGAGAAGATTGAACTCTAATTCTGAAAGTAGTTCTACTGTAGGCAAAATACTATTAAATAGCATCACATGCTACAAAGTAATATTTCACAAAAGAAAGCAAACTTGATTGTTTTATTTGCAGAAATTGCCACAGCCATCCAACTTTCAACAACCACAACCCTGTACCAGTCAGCAGCCATCAAAATTGAGGCAAGACCCTCCACCAGAAAGATTATGACTTGCTAAAGACTCAGATGATGGTTAGCATTTTTTAAGCAATATTTTTAAATTAAGGTATGTACATTGTTTTTTTAGACACTGCCGCTGCAACTTAATAGACTACAGTATAGCACAGACATAACTTTTACATGCACTGGGAAACAAAACACATTTGTGTCACTCACTTTATTGCAGTGTCTGAAACCGAGCCTGAAGTATCTGAGTATGCCTGTTAATCAAATTAGGTATCAAGTTTCCTACATTATGTGAAATGGTTATTTTTTGTTGTTGTCTGTTTGTTTTTAATTTTATTTTGAAATAAATTCAAAGTTATAGGAAAAGTTGCAAAACAATACATACCCCGTACACAGAACTCCAGCATTCCCTGACCCCCCTCCCCCAATACCCTGATCCACTAACTTTACCATGTTGTCACTCTGCTATGAAATGGTTATTTTACTGTTCTCCTTTGTTCTCAGAGCTGTCACACACACCCACATATAGTCCTCCCCATTTCTTCACTATAGCAAAATTTCCCATCAGTTTTGAGTTTGATTTGCTTATTTATTGTATTCTTCCAAAAGAGGGTGTACAGTGCCATAAAAATACATTAGCCTTGAAAAAATGGACACAGATTGGATTTCATTTGCTCTTTAATGAAAGGCAAAACTTTGTTTTATTGCTCTTCTGTATCTCGTGCTGGGAGTCTAAGCCTATGGAAATGATACCTGTGAATTTTTAAAAAAGCTTTTTTGGAGATTTGTGGATCATTAAAACAAACTGTATCCATTGCTTCCTTTTTATAAAAGTCATTAACTTTTTTTCTATTTGCAGATGTGAAATGTACCTCCTTTTTAACTCAATTGGGGTGTTTTTCAAAATATCTTCTGTAGCTCTCCTTAATCATTTCCCAGTATGTGCTCTCAAAACATCCATAACCCCTTGCAGGACTTCAAGTGACAAATTAGTGTAGAATTGCATATATGTCACTCTGCTCATAGGAATGCAGGTGATCATAACCATTCTCAAGGTGTCAGGAACTCTATGCTTTTCTGAGGTAAAGAAATTCTCTAACTCAGTTTGTATGGCTGCAAAATCATACTGACAATTTAAACTGCAAAAAGGCGATTTAAAATTTTTCCGTAAGGATGTTAAACACCCACACCCCGGGGTCCAAAGCAATGGGAAGTATTAACTGCCAGCTACCCATGCCCAAACTCATGATCACATTATCATGCCCTAAAACTTTTAACCATGGCAAAACTGAAGCTCCACCATGACTATGCCTTCAGTTTGATGGGGTTATCACTACTGTTAGCTCCATAAATGCTACATGCTCTACATCACCATACACTGTTTACAAACATGCCTGTGCAGTTCCAGAAGTATTTATATGAGACATACAAGACAGTGGAAGTATAAATGAACTTGTGATGACATCTTCATTCACTGATGCTGCTACTCTGCAAAAAGATTCAACGCATACCCAGCATTCCCTATTAGCCCACTTGTCAGTTTACTTTCCTTCAAAGCCGTCATTTGCTTCTTAAAATGAAAAGCATTACCATTTGTTAATATTGCCTCTTTTTCCCACCCAAACATAAACAGGACTGCAAGAACTTATTCGTTTGATGCTTCTATATCCAGAACCTAAAGAATATGATATTTGAGCTAGAAAAGCTTGAATAGTGATCCTTTATTTTCCCTTGATAGGTTTGTGCTCTCTGGCAGATTACGTAAATATAAAAGTTTGCACTAACAAAAAAGGAGATATTAAAAATATTTATTCTCCTGGGTTTACTAAGGAGTAAATGATTACATATATTTTAACTGAGTTACACTATAGAAAAGAGTATCCAAACATTTTGTTGTTTAGATAATAAGTGACAAAAGCAACGGTAGCATCAGATAACTGCGAGGTGGCCTGGCACTCCCCACTAGTTCAACTCATCTTTGTTCAGGAGAAACAATTCTCACACCATCATCACCTAAAGCTACTCAGTGATCATGATACATCAAGACAAAAACAGGAGCCCTCTATGATCCTCTCTCTACAATAAAAATGCTAAAGCAAGACACGGTCCAAATGACAAAAATAAACAAACTTCTCCCATTCTTGCTAATATGACTGGTCCTAATTATTTTTGGCTGCACAGCATTCTTTCTGCCTTGTAAATTAGAAAGAATATGATAATCAATCATAGAATCACACTCGCCTCCTCAGGGTATCCAATACAGAGCCAACTTTTGTCTTCCTGAATCCTCAACCAAATGGCCTAACACAAGCACAATTTTTGTAATAGGCATTATCGCCATCCTCTACAAATACATCACACAGTCCTTTATGACTTAGTTCATCCTGATTCCAACTATTCAAATACCCAGTTCTGTTTGACTACATGTGTGAGCGGGGCCATCTTTGTCTAGAGGGCACTGACAAAACCATGATGTAAGTTTTTCCTATCAAGGATGAAGAAGCAATTTTAAACAAAAATTCTAACTATATAAAATTTACCTGAAAGAAAAAAGTCAGAACAATTAAGTGCTTGGTAATGACTCAGAGAGTAATCCTTATATTTGCAAAATTACAAAGTTGAACTGACAATCCATAACCACAATGGGACATTTTTACGTATCCTCAGCAAATGAAAATTAAAGACAAGAACATTTGTTAGTTTTGAACTTATTGAAAACACCACTAATAGATATGATATTTCTGAGAAACACATACAGAAGCTTTTATTTTACAAAAAAATGGGCATTGCTTTTAAAAAAACACATGGTCAAAATAACAACTGAACATAAACAGAGAGATTGCATTCTACTGAGTGGTGGGAACTGCCAACAATCTGCCTGATATGACAATGGTGGTTATTTGCAAATAAAAGGACTGGGTCAGAGCAGTCAGAGCATCTCTTTTCTTTTTAAGGTTAAGAACACAGTCATTAGCAGTATTAAAAGAACATGGTGCTTTCCATATAAATTAGACCTCATACAAATACAATCTAAGTAG